>NC_060243.1:24707071-25037904 GCF_021155785.1 Neodiprion fabricii | reverse complement strand
AATGCGCGTGTCGTTACCATTGCCGGTAGAAGCGAATTTGTGTTGTAGGAAAAGAGAAAGCTATCCGATCCAAAACTGATTTCTCAAATCGTTCGCTCCGCCGTGATGGGGTGTAATTATTAACCACGGGGTGATCGAGTATATCGACTATCGACCTCGCTGGCTGGGGCAAAAACCGCTTGAACGTGGTGTGTGCTTGACCGCGTGTAAAAATGCCAATTTCGCGGAAGATAAAGACGGGAAAATATTGCCTCGTGGCTGGCTGGTCGGTCGAAGCAACGATGATTTTACACCGTGAAGAAATGTACAAAAAAAAAAAAAATAAGTAAATAAATAAAAAAACCGATCGATAATAAAGTTGAAACGTGTCGAAAAAACGTTTACGGGGATATGTGACCGTCAATTTTCCATCCCGTTATTAGTACTGTTATTATTGTTGTTCTAGCTGTTGTAAACAGTTCGTACAATTTCACCAATTTACTGCAAATTCGCTCGGACTCCAGTTTCGGTATCAAATCAGAGATAGATTACAAAACTACGCTACTAAAATTCGGTGAACTTTTTTTTTCTTATCACTCACGTATTTGATTTTATTCAAAGTTTAATGCCGATTCGTAATTTCCAGATGCCGACGCGATATACGGTTATTCGGCATAAAAATTCGGCATTCTAAAGTGCTCGTTCAACGGAAAACGATTCTTTTGGGTAAACCTCGAAGCAGCATTGAACTGTCATGAAAAAGTGATACACGCAAGGTGGTGCTAAGTTTCAGCACCGCTGGCTTTCATCCATCGTTGAAAGTTCACGGTTTGGTTATCAATCAACGGCAAGTAGTTAGAAATTGACATAAAATCTGGCAAACACGGACGCCGGCCAAATTTCAAACAACTCCTACCGCCAAATAGCGTCGACTCACCGCCGTGAATTCGCCTGGTCCAGGATATATAGGTGACGTGTTCGGAAACGGGTTAGACATGCCGCTCGCCGTGCATACACGTCGTATTCCTCGGGTGAAAATTAGAGCAAGTTGATTCGGTGAACAGGAAACGTATAAAACGTGGCTATGGCGAAACGTAGGCTTTGAGAGGACGTGAAAATAAGAAGCTGCACGTTGGACGGTGGTGTATACCTTGGACTGCAAGAAAGAATTCGAAAGTGCCGAGGAAACTGGAACGTGACTTGGCACCCCGACGAACGTACGAACGAAGTAAAGACTACTCGTACCTTTCCTCTATGCATGTATGTACGTGCTGTCTCCGAGTATAGTCAATTTGGCAAGATTGTCCCTCTATTCGCGACGAGCAAACTTGACACAACCAAGGTATTCCCGACAAGTTTTGTTTGCACGGTTCCATACTTTGACAAACTATGGAAAAAAGTTACCTGCGCAGAAGTTGTGTCGTGTGAAAAGTGAAAATTAGTTTTCTAGTTGTTACCGGAAAGTCTGGCATCCGTTGCTATTCTTTCTCATTACGATCACTGTTGCTATATTTTCTTTCAACTGTTGCGAAAATTTAACGCTCGTGCAACGATAAATTGACGTTAAAGCCTCGTTTAACTAAAAAAAGTAGAGCAAACCTCACAAACTGATTTTGCGTCGCGATTAGCAAAAGTACCTCGTTCTTCGTAATCCCAACAATATTCGACCAGTTTTTTCAACGATACCCGTTTTACTCAATTTTGACAGTCACTGTAACAAATGAAATTTTTCTCAGTGTACTTATGCCTAAATTTATGTAGGCAGAGACGCGAACGTGCCAACGGAAGAGCCACGGCTGCACGGTTACGGTATAGCATGCAGCAATATTTCGTAGACAGAATCATCCCTATCCCAGGCTCTGTATTCGTGTACGAATACATGTACACCGTGTAAATCGGTAGCGAGGCACTGATGCGGCACTGCATGGAAAGCAAAGTTCGCCTCATCCCAGATTATAGGCTTAACAGTTTGTCCGATAATTAAAAGCCACCGATAACGTCGAAACTTCTCCTCCACTTGTACGTATAATACCCGTATGAATGTTCACGGTGCGATGATTTGATACGTTCGGTCTTGAAGAATTGAGACGAAATTTGGGAAACTGTGTTCTACAATTTCAGGACGAAACTTTGATCTGTGAATTCGAATGCGTAGCTTGGAATAGAATTCCTTTTTTCCAATTTAATATTTCGAATTAGTGATGACGATGAGAAAAAAAAAAAAAACCCATCTCCCTACATTCCGAATAACGGTGTAATTATCGTCATCATTGGTATTTTATACGTTGTTACTTTTATTACCGTAATTGTATACGAGAAGGCACCACGTGATCGAGTCTCGCCGAGCTAGCCGACCACGACGGTGTGTCAAAGGTCGAGGTAAAAGTATAAAGGAAATAGAGAGGGAAAAAAAAAAAAAAACAAGAAATGAGAAAAAGGCGTATTTATTGCACGTAGGTTATGGGAAAGAGTGCGGGAGGCTTGCTGTACGAACCGAGAAGAGAGTGTGGCAGCGGAAGTGCCGCCAAGAGCGCGGGAAAAGATCGTGTAAAAGAAATAATAAACCGAGGGGCGTATGGTTAGCCGTAAAAATGGCACGTACACCGATAGTGTGTATAAACAATAAAACACAGCCGCGCCGCGTGCAAAGAAAATACGATATCGAAACTGTAAATCGGAATTATAAGAGGAGACAATTGTGTGTGTGTGTGTGTGTGTGTGTGTGTATATATAAACTAAAACAGTAACACGTTGCGGAGGTGGTGGAAAAAAAAACGACGGATAATACAAGGGTGTAGAAAAAAAAATAAAAAATTCACACTCGCAGTCGGCCGAGCGATATTGCCGAGCATGAAATTTGATGGTACGTAACACGGTCTGGTTACTACGGCGTCAACTTGACTCGATTCAACATCCTTCTTTCGAGTGAATAATGAAGAGGAAAGCGGCGCGAAGGAGGAGAGAAGGAGGGAGGAGAGAGAAGATAAGGTCATCGGGTGCCGGAACGGGCCCCTTAAGGGCGTTAAAAATGTTGCTTTAAAAAGGCGGCTTGTAAAGACGGGTGAAATTTTCTCAATTCGTTGGCAAGCACACCGTGGATGAGGAGAAGTGGAGGAGGATGAGGAGGCCTCACTCCCAACGAGTCTCGGAATGGAGAATAAGGCTGAGTGGCGAAGTGCCGACGCGGGTCAAACGGCAACTAACACAAACGGCAGGGTTAACTCGCTGTGTCAATTGGAGCCGGTGCAGCCCTACCGAGTGGCAAATGCCATGCCGCCTAGAATTGATTCACTTCAAGGGTCGCTCTCAATTTGTCAGGACATTATTAACGCAACGCGCAGGCAGGCAGGCGGGCGAGCAAACCATCCCAGCCAGCCTCGTTCGTCTCCGTCGATAAAAGCGTAGCGCTAATCGAATTTCATCTAATCGCGTTAAATCGCGCTGCCGCGCATACTTTAATACACAAATGAACAATAATATCGTGTTAGAGGCCCCGGCCGACTTTGAAAACCGCCAAACCCTGCGGAGTTACCAATTTCCTACTTCTTCGCAGTCTCTGGGCTTTGACGGTGCGTCGAACCGAAATCTTATCTCGTTAGTTTCTCTCTCTCTCCCTCTCTATCTCTCTCTCTACAGCCTTGTTCGCACATTTTTTAAACTTCGGACGAAGATAACGACCAAGGAATATAGTCTCGTTGAATATCGAAAGATTTTAGCAATATTCAACATTTTCCGACAACGTTGCGTCGTAGAACAAAAAGCACGCTTCTGCTGCCGTTGCGCATCGCTTGATAAATTTACGACACCGTCGTTATTGTAATTAACTTGTCCGGTTTCCTTATTGTTTCCGTTTATTGTCTTTACTGCCCCGGCACATTGTCTCCGGTTGATCGTTCGGATTTAAGAGCCGCTTAACACCGGCACTTAAAATTCTCCGTTGTGACAACGAGGCCAGGCATCCTTTCCAAGGGGTAATTCGATCCTCCTCCGGGCGCGTTGTTGCGCGAAAACGAAACTTAACCGCCGCAAAGTTCGCACAGCGCCAATTAGCCAATTTCCCGACATTACAGACGCGGCCGATTATCCGTCGTCGTTTTAAAACTCCCCGTAATCTTATTAACGGCAGTTATTCACCCGCCCCGTGGTTCGCGACGCAATAAGAATAAGAGTTCGATGATACATCGCGAGTGTAGCCTTGGTCGCAGATGTGTCTTTGCGGGAGTCTGACATGGCAGCTCGGGAGAGTCTGCTTGTGCGGTATGAAAAAGAAGAAGACAAAGAAAGTAGAAGAGGAAGATTTGAAGAAGAGGAGATGAGACGAAGGAGCTTCACGTGTGGGAGTAAAGAACGCGTGGGCGATCGACAAAAATATCTTTCTATCGATATGTAAAAAATTTAACGGTCCTGCGCCTACTGCTAGCCTTAATACTCCGTGCATGTGGTTCTGCTTCGTTGTCGTGTTTCGTGAATATCGTTCCACGCCTTAAATGCACATCGTGAGGTTGCTCGACGTTCCTTTTACAGATCTCGACAAAAGGGGTTAGAAAAGGTCTCGAGTCGACGGGGGCAGAGAGAATTTCGTTTGCTGAGGAATAATTCACGTCATTGCAAATTTACCGCAGCCCGTCTAGAGCGAGTCGGTGATTTTGTGGTTGAACGAACAATTTTCACCGCGTAGTGCACGAAAGGCATTTTATCCAGAAATTTAGGATCGTGTTTTCGAATTCGTGAGAGGCGGAAGATTCGAACAAAGAATGATAAATCTGGGTCCCCTATCCCTTTAATTTCTGTAAAAATAAGGAAAGAGGAAAAAATATGTCTGCCTTGCAACTAATTCGTATCTTTGACGATGGTGAAAAAGATGAAATATCCGCCTTTATTCGCGGTATTTAACCGCCCGGAAGCCGGTTTGCGGTTAGAATAAAATACAACCCCGTTATAAGGATATGGAAGTAGAGCTGGTACAGGTGCAGAGGGTTGATGTAAGAGCAGGGGGAGGAAAAACGGAGGAGCGTAAGAAGACGGAGGCGAATGGGAATGAGGGAAGAAAAGTAAAGAAAAGTAAGAAAGAAAAAAAGATCCTTCTACTGCGATACGAAAGCGAGGAGAAAGAGACATTGCCTCGTCGAAAAAGCGTACCTACGCAACTTGGGCGAGGCAGTTGGAATAATATTTATAAACGGCAAAAAGTAGGCAGATAAATTAAGGAGTGACGGATGCAAATCTCTTCTCCAATGTAGCAACGGCACCAACTGCTCAAACGACGGTAAGTAGAGGAGAAAGAGGAGAAAAAGGAGAAGGAGGAGAAGGAGGAGGAGGAGGAGGAGGAGGAGGAGGTAAAGTGGAAGTTTTGGATGGCCTGCAGACGCGACTACCGAACGACAAGTTTATCGATCAGCCTTCCACCCGCCTTCCTAGTTTACGCACCTATTCGTGCGAAAGCGTTTAGGCACAGGTGATTTCTGTCGAGATATAAACTTTGCTGCAGCCTCCGCCTATCGCTGAGAAAAATTTCTAATTTTATTTTAGCCACTCTTGTAATTAGTAAAGAATTTCACAATGAAATCGTTACACCGATAGTGCAATAACGGTTTGAATGTCATTGGAATTACACAACAGAAAATACGAAGGCACTAGTAACCACTTAGTGGGATTGTAGTTGTAAATGATAGATTCTTTTCTAATCGTCGCTACGCCAACTTTGTTTGGTATTGCTAAATTTTATTCGGGTAAATAAGGAACTGATATGAATTTAGTCTTCCAGCATCGTAAGATTTTCATAGAAGAATAAAATACGAGCAACGATGATTAATCGAAAGGAATGTATATTAAAACGTAATAGATATTTTGCTCTTATTTACAACACTCGTTTTCATTTTCTACCCTGCAGAACTGTATTTTTGCGGTTACGTTAATAAACGAAAACAATTAAAGACTGTATAATAACCACGACAGGAAATTTTTCTCGACAATAGTCATACCTCGGCAGTATTTTTTTCTTCACTTGCATTTTTTTTTTTCTCTCTTTTCATCACATCAACTGTGTAAACTAACTTTTGTCGGAAATTGAGAGTGGGCGGGTGTAGTTTTGAGGAAAAGGTTTGTACAAAGTTTCTTCGTCAAGAAAGTTTACATACATATATATATATATATATATATAATTATACGTACGATTATACAGGCAAACGATGAGAACTTTCCTGCATTTACCTAATTATCGCAAGGGCATTAGTTGATTTTTCGCTCGAAAAAGTTTACTTGCACGGAAATGGTTGTAGTTTGGTAAAAAAAAAAAAAGAAGCGGTTGCTCGGGGACGGCGGCGCCCAGTTTTTTGCCGGAAATCAACTAGTCCCGGTGAAAACGCGGCACGGCAAAAGTTATCGCACGAAAACGTTTACACAAGAATTCGTCCGCCGAAGAAACTTTCTCTCTCTCTCTCTCTGTCTCTATCTCTCTTTCACTCTTCATCCCTCCTCTTTGCATTTCCCTAACCGTCTCGCAGCGTAGCAGCAGCAGCATGACGTACGTAGTTTGACCCCGCGCTTATATGGAAGAAGAAAAGTTTGCCTGCCGAGATAGAAACTGTGTAGCACTTGAGAAGCGCGCCGGTTATATTTTTCGCGTATAAAAACTTTGCCAACCCCTCCTCCCCCTCCCTCCGCCATTTTTTTTTTCTTCTTTTTTTTTTTTGTCGCACGAAGAGGAGAAGTTCAACTTGCCGAGAGCAACTTGCTACAAGAGAAAAACTATTTCGTCTACCGGTTAGATGGGTTACTGGTATGACGACACCGACTGTCGTATCACACACACACACACACACACAAGGGAATGCTTGCTTAACGAAGCAGCGCACACGTCAAACGTCGTACAGGCGAAGTAAAAGTTGTGGCTAGTAAAGCAAGGATGAAAAAAAAAAAAAAAATAATGATAACAATAATGATAATAACAAGGAGAAGAAGCATGAAAAAAGAAAAAAGAAAAGACTTCTCTAATTAACGCGAGTGTGTATAAAAAAGAGTTCAACCCGCGGTGGTTAAAAATTCTCGACTCATCTCGGCAAGGAGAAAATTTCGACCGTGGTTAACATATTCATCACAACTGGCCAAAACGACTGCTCTATAAACACCGTGCGTTCTAACTTGCGAGTATTGGTTATTCGAGAAACGAGTTTTTTGAGAGGAAAAAAATTCCGCGCGTAGATGCTGCGCGCAACTAATTCCCATGCTTTAACCGATAAGTGGACGTAGAGTTACGGTTTTGCCGTACCAATAGGTGTACTGAAATTGAAAATAATCAAGATCACTCGGTCGCGATCGGAGTCTTCGTCGTAACCTACTCGGCACAGCGATTGTCACATGCGAATGGGTTGTGAACGGAGTAAAGAGTGTAATTAATCAAGTTCCGACCACAGCGGGAAAGGGCGAGTCGATGAGCTTTTACAAGGCTACTCCTGAAACGGATCGCCCGGAATTCGACTCCCCTTTAAAAGCGTTACGGGTACTTTGGACCGCTTTGCACCTCTTGTTCCTGATCACTGTACTGAATTATTCTCATACGGCCGTAGTTGCTTTGTTGTTCCCAACGGCTTCGAATCGATGCCGGACACTTTTTCCTCTCCGTTTTTCAATCATTCATGGCTCTTTCCCCGTGTGGTTCCCTAATCCTCGTCGTTGCCATTCGTTCGTACGAAAGACTAACTCGTTCCCAGCGATACCCAATCTCCTATAATGGTTTCCACCAGGACCATTCTCTTCGCGTCCCTGGTTCCTGATCATTCCCCTAATCGTACCCAACTTGTTCGTGCGCCGCGCTCTTGCCACATTCTTTCCGATCCCCGCAAGACTTTTCGGCCAAGTGTTTCCTTTTTCTCAGCAGTTTACAACGAATCCCTAACAGCTTCTTGTTTCTCCCTCGTCACGTTTCACCGCTGCTTGTCGTTCCTCGTTGTTATCGCCCCGGCGATCCGTTCCCCATATCGCGCATGCAAACGACCTACTCCATTCTCATTTTCTAATCGCTCGTCATACCGATCCGTTGATACTTTCCACCCGATCGCATCGTTTATTCCCGATCATTCAAACGCCCGCGTTCGAGAAATCGATTTTACCTCGTACGCTTTACATACCTCGACCACATTCAGCGTTCATTATTTAGCAACCTTTCAAGAGACAGACGCTAAGCTTTAAACGAAGCGTAACACCAGAGGTTCAACATCACATTGTTCAAGTATCATCCCGTAGTAGCTTAAGTGCCTCGGAGTATATTAACGATCGATAAATATCATCGCTCCCTGCACCTCTTCGTCGATTGAGGGATAAGGAATGATGAGAAGAGAGAGGAAAAAAAAAAAAAAACCGAATGAACGAAAATAAAAAATCCACCCCTTTTCATCTTGTTTACACTCCGATAATCTCCCTTCGACCACTGCAGGCAGGCAGGCTGTGCTTCTCGCGGCTCTCTTATCGAACGAACGGGAGTCGAACGGGAGTCGAGAATCGAGCTGGCTAGTTCACCGGCACAAAGAAAACGCTCTCGCCCTCTCTCCTCCTCCCTCCCATCCCATCCCATCCTCTCCGTTCCTTCCTTCAGTCCTCTCCTCCCTCTCTCTCTCTCGCTCCTCTTACTCGGACAAGTCGCGTGGCTCTCCGAGGCGTCCGTCTGATTGGCTCGAGGCTCGTGTCCGGCGTTCGCCTGGCCTTGTGCTTCTCTCAAACGACGAAGCTGGCGTCTCTTTCTCCGTCTCTTCCGCTCTCAACCGGACAAACCAGTCGAGCGAGTCACTCACTCTCCAAGCACCTTCGATCCTCTTTTACCATATCTGCTTCAGTTACATCCAGAACTCCGGTATACCCGTGGATGGCCCTTCACTCCTCCGCGAGCCTCACGTCCATGACCGTATATACCCAACAGCCCCCGACGACTTCCTCGGCATGGCTCTACTTCGACGCTTCGTAATCTTCTGGATGGAGTTAAACCGAAGCAGGTGTCAATTATTCCCAAGATTGGCAGATAAATTTAATCACAGACGGTGTAAAAAAGTTGCCGTCTTTGTCGACTTTAACACTGCGCAAATTATGCTGTACCATAATCTGTGCTTAACATCTTTATACTTTATCGACGAACGTCGGATGACGTTGAGTCTGATGGTCAAATTTCACTGACCTCAGATTCACGGTTATATTCTGCAAAGTCAATTCGATACATGTCGGGCAATTTCAATACAGTTTTTTTCAGCCGGCTATGGACGCGTCATATTTTTCTCCGTGACCAAATATTTTCCTCTTCGCTACGTTCGAAACTTTTTATCCTAATGGACGTACACCGATTTATGCGATTGCAGTAAGCGGCTTACGATGAAATCGTACCGATGAGGATCAAAAACTGTGGCAATACTAGAGTTATAGATAACGCGAAACACATAAGCTTACGCTTCTAGATTTTACTCCCCAGCTTTTGGCAGCTCGCAGTTTCTCGCTTTTTCCTCTGAGTCTCTCACTCCCTCTCTCCCATTCTCTCTCTCTTGCTCTCAAGCGTCTTCTTGACAGTATTTCAAATCAGCAAATTCATCAAACGAAGAAGAAAAAATTGCCGGAAAATAATTGTGATCACAAAAAATGAGTAAACGGATAAAACACACGATGAGAAAAATGATAGAGAAGAAGAAGGAAAGGCATTTCTTTCTTTCTTCTCTACATTTCATACTAATCGACTCCCCTATTTTTTCCAAACGCTCGTCTATACCCCATACTTACATACCGAAAATCTCAATTGAAACAAACGAACAGAAGCACAGAGTTTGTTCAAAGTAAGGGGTGTAGTTGGTTGGGTAAAAGGGTTGAAAGTTAGTCACGAAGATGCGTATTCCGCGATAAAGACAAAACGATTTCGCGATTTACGATACATAACAATTAAGGAGATTGGTGTAAGTTAACATTGATAAAATTTAGGTAAAAATACGGTCTCATTTGAATTTTGATTATTTTCTCACAAGAGAAATCAATTTTTCACCCGAGATCTGTAACAAGAATATTCACTTTCGCCGATCACCGATTGCCGATAGCCACACGAAAATTAAAAAATTGTAATCATTCGTCAGCAAAATGTCGACGTCCCGGTTATCGTGATGTTCCAGGTTCGTCGATGCTCTGATTTTGGTTGTTGGCGTCTCCGAAACTCTTCAAGAGCCTTGCTCTTGACGCTATAGCAAATGAAATTTGAATGAGCAAACACTGCTCGGTAAATATATCAATCAATTTTGCTGCTGAAAACATTTTTTCGAACAGAAGAAAAAATTCTCGTCTCACTGTTACAAATGTATGTGCGTACCGAAAAAGCTTCAACCTAACGAAACAGTTTCCATGTTCTCTCGACAAGTGTCGAAACATACATATATATATATATATTCAAATACCCAACAAGGATACCCAAAAAAACAAAAACCACGTACACGTATAATTTAAAGTGGTTGCAGAGTGAAACGGGATACTCTGTAAAAGTGACCAATGAAAAGAAATAAAAATAAAACCGAACATCGAATTATGAAAAATATTCGCCAACGACGTGTAATCGAAAAATGAATGGTTACGTAACAACCGTGAAAGAAGAGAAGCGGAACTTCAAATATGCACGGTTAACCGAAGGCTTGATTGAAGAGGGACAAAAAAAAAAAAAAAAAAACATAAAAAAATTTAAAAAAAAAAAAAGAAGAGCAAAGATGAATAAGGGAAAAATGGGCGTATAAAAAATGAAACGGATAAATTGAAAAGTAGAAACGAACGAGCGATGGAGGCGTACGTGTGTGGTTGGTATTCGCGTGCATGAGAGAGGCGCGGGTTGTATCCTCGGGCAACAGGTGGAAGAGAGTGGGTAGATATACCGGGGGCGGCGGAGCCACCGCCCTGATCAATACTTAATTATATGTTCTCTCTGTCGCCGTTGGTCCCCCTGCGCCCGCGCGGGTCAATTTTATTTTCGACGTGCATAAACAGCGCAAACCCAACACGTCCGAGTCACGTGCCGATGATCGGGTCAAGGTTGAACCGTTTCCGGTGTAGGGAAAGTTGGAAGTAAAGTGGATGGACCGACTGCAAGAGCGTGTCGTCGCAAGTCGGCTCTCATTCTGGTCCATTTGCTACCGGTGGCGGGTGAATGAGGGTTTGTTTCATTCGACCGGATGACCCTTGGCTGTTCCCTGATAAAACGTCGTCGATGTCCCAAGTGACGTCCGCGCTTCCGGCGCGGCACCTTGAACGCCGTGATCCGGTCGATTTCACGTATCTTCGAGCACACCGAAGACCGCAACCACCGAGCGATACTTTATTCGTGTTAGGGTCGAGGCTTACCCCGAGACTCTGGTCCCTACCACCGAATAAATTGGTTCACGGTCCGGTAATGATTCACCGCGAATTACGAAACTATCGGCAAACGAAGATGAATATTCCCAACTTTGAGGGATCAGGTCGGAAGACGTGTTTTTTGAGAGTCTAGGATCGAAATAATAAGGTTCGACGTACCAAACCGAACATCGTTTCTCTCATTCTCGCGACACGCGATAGCTGCATAGTTCCAAGACGACGAGAGACTCATCTCGCATGGATGTCTTTGAAAGGTCGTGGATCCAAGGTATATTCCTACGACGATGGCGCCAAAGGGAATATTATAACGATTTCGAGTCGCCTCGTTGAATTGTAACGCGAGGTAAACCGAGGCGTTACGTATCGGGGTACGGAGGTACGTGTACGAGAGGACGCGAACTGATGCCACGCAAGCTGGGGGTGTGTATAAGGGTATAACGAGATCACGAGCCGAGTATAGAACCGTCCCAGAGTTCCAGCTAACTAATTCTAACTGTATAATACAAGTCCCGTCGCTTGTATACCTATACGTATGTACCAACCAGCACCGAGCAATGTCAAACCTCAGATCGGGGATTTGCTGAGAGCCAACTTGGTCCCCCCGTCTCTCCCTCTCTCTCTCTGTATCTCCCATTCTCTGTTATTCCCTTTGCCTCCTAATTCAACAATAAAAGCTCATCGCTGTTTATCGTATACAGGAAAGCTCCGCAACAGGGGACTATACTACTTCGTCTCTCCTGTTATTCCATAAAGCTGTTGCGCGATCAAACGATTAGTCGGAAGTAACAAAGAACGAGTTCCAATTGCTGACTTCCTGCCCGTGTCGCGGCGTTGATGGACGCGCGTTTTCATCCCCTGACGGTAACGATGATAATGATGATGATGCTGCTGCTGCATCAGCTTGTCGTTTCGGAGATGCAACTTCTGTCTGAAATTCAGTGCGGTGCATCGAAGCGGACGACGAATGGTCGGCTAAACGAGATAGCCGCGGCACTGGGTAGCCCGGTAGAAACGGGTGTAATTTTCATCCTTACACGTTATGACGGTACTATATAGCTACACCACTGACGGACCGACCGCGTGTGAATGACGGACAACCGAGTGTATAATTCACACGTACACTCGGCACTCTGCGACAATGGAGTGCTAACGAGAACCCGAAGCTACTAGATAGTGAGATCAGCTCCATATCAAATTCCAACGGAGAACGAACGCTCGGCGACTCGCGTTGTGTGGGAGAAAAAGAAGGAAACGAAATTGATGCCGGACTTGAACGTTGTATGAATGAGCAAATGAACGAGTCGATAAGAGAAAAGTAAAAGCGTTTCGTAGGTCGGAGGACGGACGAAAAAAGCCGAGGTCATTTCCTCCGTAGGAAGGCGGTTGAGATTGTTCTCTTAATCTTCTCGTTAAACTCAACCTCTGCAAACGATACACCCGTGCCTTCTACTAACGAATAACGACGTCTACATTTCAATCGCAAGACTCTTCCCGAAGGAATTGAGCTACGGTTACCGGGGAAGAAAGAATTAAGCAATCAACACAGATTCATCGAATTAGGATAAAAAGATAAAAGCGTTGTTCCGAATCGGGGAGAAATTCAATTTTCAAAGGTTTCCGTCGAGCTTTCTGTTTTCAAAATCTGAACCCAAAATTACGGGATTTACTGTGTATACGATTATATATCGGAGACGAAGCGTCGGATGTCCCAGACAAATTTCATTAAACTCGCGAGAAATTCGATTCTGGACTGTACACCTGACGCTCTTCCATTTCGAATCTAGCGTCAGAATTGCAGGGTTCGATATTACGAAAAAAGAAATACGGTGCCACCGTTCACGGAAACTTGATTCTCGGGACGTCTTCTGGTTACTCATTTTCAAATCTAGCGTCACAGGTTTCTTTTTGTTTTTTTTTATTGTATTTTCCCATACTCGGAGAGATTTTTACACATTTTGGTACCACGGTTGCCAACACTTTCGCGTTTGTAAAAAAAAATCGATAATTTGTTGGAGAATACTAAAAATCAAGAATGTTGATTAGATATAATTTACACCTCAAGAAAATCGTGAAACGAACGACGAACAAGCCTCAATGACGATTAGCGTCCCTCTTCGAGTTCCGTATAACGAACCGAGTGACGATCAAGGATTCGAGGAATGCTGAGAAGTCCACGTGAAAGAGCGGAGTGATCATTTCGAGGAACTTATGTGGTGCAGGAAATCGAGTCAATTCCGGTGTGTTTCGTCTCTGACGATGAACGCGGCGGCGCATGGATTGACTCGGGATGCATATAGGTGATACGAGTCTGTAAAGGCAGAAGCATCAGGGCGGGGATCCGTGGTCTCTTGGTACGCGGTAAGAGAAGAAGCAGGCGAGGAGCAGGTTTTGTAACGAGGTAAGGCAGCAGCGACGAACAGGTTATTCGGGTGACCGGACGATCTCTCGGAGGTAGTCAACAGCGGGGGAATCCATCCCGTACCACCTGTCTTTTCAGAGTACGAACGTATTTTTACGCCGGCATCGGACACCGATGAGGAGCGAAGAAGAGGAGAAGAGGAGAAGAGCGACCTGGTCTCGAGGTACAACCCCGGTTGGCTGATGAAAGGGGGGGAGGGAGAAGCCAACTTCCGTCGTCCGGCACCCTCGGGTCGACGACGAAGACCCGGGCTGTTTTACAAAATTAGAGGAAATCGTGGTCGCCTGCAACTTCGCCAACCTTGAAGGATCCGGGACACCGGACACTTCCTGTTGCCCACGCCACGCCATGTGTCCACCTCCGAATATCAATCTGACTGACCTAAAGTAAAACACGAAATAACGCTACCGGCAGGACTCGATGGCTCCGATCATTTTCACCCTCCTTTTTTCCGTCCAATCATCCTTGGGTCTTCTTTCACAGAAGCCACTGACAAGGAACGTGAGTTCGGTGTCCCCCTCCGATTTCGTTGCAACTCGCGTATGTCGTAGAATGCGAAACATCGGACGCTAAAAGACACGCACTTGATCGGCTGAAAAACGGTTTATTGGGGTGAAAAAGACTTTGAAAAACGAGCATCCGATCGGGTAGTTTTTCTCAAGTTTCGGACAGAACGCTCCGTTTAATCGAACGACACAAACGCCGCGATGTTTCGTTCGTCGATCTAATCATTTCAGCGTTGCTTTCATTAAAATGCAATACTTTGGGGGTAGTTTTCACCCCTTTTTTATCGTTTTTCACCGGACAAAAACAAACAAAAAAATACGCGGTCCTTCAGTTTTCAATATTCTCCGACACACGCGTGAGTTCCGACAAATTCGAAGAGGATACACCAATAACCGGTGTCCCTTGTGAGTTCCACCAATTCAATGAATTCTTGCCGTTTGTTTTCCTTCGACCTGACGGTCAGACCTACCCAGTTAGCGAATCGAATACCCATCGAAGAAGCAACATCGGAGAATCTTTCAAGTTATTTATAAAACACGGTCATTAACCGACGCGTAATACGATCCAATTATTTCCGAACAAAGAAATTCTTAGCTCACTCATCGATTCCTCAGATTCAATCGAACCTAACGATGCGGGGTACGGGATTTTTCACTTCAAAGTAAAAGCTTTTTACACATTCACACATACACACCGCGTTGACCCGATGACGGAATCTCTTTGTTTTCATAATGAGTGAGCTGCCATGAATCACTTTGACTTTCGTACAGGTGCACGCTGCTCTGCATGAGTTTGTCTTGCGGCGAGTATACGAGGAGGTTCTGGTTCCTTGGTATACCTATCCTCGTGACCTAAGGCGCGGCGGAAGTTCACACGATTCGCTTCCTTTTGATGGCCATGACGATTGCGCTATCCTGTGTATACGCGAAGAGTCGAGGGGCCTTATCTCAATAGTCAAGACGGCGTTTACACGAGCGTACGTATAATTTACCAACCGACCTGTGCCACATTATATGTATATACGTTGATCGAGAAGCCAAGTGTAATATACAAGACCGAACTAGACGTTCGGCTGGCGCGGCGTGTGAATGAGCAAAGCGTACGTGTAAGAGTCCAAGGATGATATTCTTTCCCTATGCGGGATATTCCGTTGTAAATGGACAGGTGTAGCCGAGCGATGGATAAGAGGAACTCGTTAAAGTTGGAGGTAAGGAAAAAAGAAGGAAAGAAAACGGTGGCAGGATGGGGGGGGGGGAGGAAAATGAGAAATTCAACAATTAAGGCTATGTAACAGCCGTAAAATCTAATGAATAATAGATTACACGAACAATTAACTTCGGCTGGTAATTAATTAAGCTCTCGCATTATACATACGTAATACCATCGGCGTGTCTTCATTAAGCGATACAATGTGTAATGTGGAAATCTGCTACAGCTTACGTTGTAAAATTATTGTAAATTCGTGCGGAAGATTGAGAGGAAACGAAAGGAAAAATATGTGGATTAGAAATGGAATAACCGTTACTGATATTGATAGAATGTAGAGACAATGACGAAGGGATTGGTGATATTGTAGGATGATAATTTTTGTTTCGACATTCTAATTTTAGGAAAAATGATAGGGAATTAATTACTAACGGGCAAAAAAAAAATAAAAAATAATAAAAAATGGGAAACTCGACACAAGCTGCGCGCCGGAAGGCAGATCAATTTTCAAATTTGATGTTTACAAAACTGCGAGTATTCTGTAAACTCGCCTGTCAGCACATCAAAGAAAGTCCGTGCAACGTAGTTGGAACGTAAATTTATTCTTGGTAAGAGCGAGAAGATCAACCACCCTTGTAATTTAGTTTACACACGAGGTGTACGCGTAATGAAATCTTACGAAATCACCTACCGAGATCCGAAATTCGTGTAACACCAAAGCGTGGGGAATGTTTTCTACTCTCGGTAAGTACCGCTGACGACGATGTTCGGAAATTGGTACGGGCAAAACACTGAACAAACCAAATCGACATCACTACACGTTTTACAATTTTAGAATACGAGCTGAAAGACGTTTGCGAGTTTGCAGAATATGAGTATAGCTAAGTAGGATGTATTGAATCACTAGTTGAATTGGACTGTTCTATAGGAAGTCACATTTCTTACCCTAAAGATGAAAACTTTGTGAAACACCTTCAGCTCCCGATACTGTTATAAAATTACGAGGATAATAATTAACTGCATTTGTATGTTTCCAAAAAGTTTGACGCGTTTGTCAATTTCATTGTCCGAACCGTACCGCGGTTGTTTTACTTGTAATTTTTCTTTTAAAAAAACTACGGTACGATGTCAGACAGTCGCATTGACGAAATTTTACACAGGCGTGTTGAAAATAAAAGTGCGAACAATTTTTACGACTTTCATTTAGACCCGGCACGATTTCGACCAACAAGTTCCTTAACCGCCGTTCAAATTTACCCCAGTTTCGTATATGTTTTCCATTTTTACCAGCAAAATCTTAAATCATCAACGAAACAACGATTTTTTTTTCCTCCTAAAACCGCATCGTTACGTTGCGGTTTTCGATCCGATGACGGTTGAAGACACGGGGCTGACATCAGACACGTTTAAGGGGGCGTCACACGGGCGTTCCTGTTATCAGCTCGGCTCTGCGCTGGCACAAATCTGTTCCTTCTAAAATTACACTCACCCGATATATTATAAAGCCGGAGGTTACGTCACGCCCTTCTAGTTCTATCGGCTCGGTGCCTATGCGCACGTTTGTTATTAATCTACTTAGATACTGGGAAGCAGATACGACGAAGCAGATACGACTTATAGCCGCCGAGTTTTCATCACGTGCGTATATCGGATCGATTCTCGTTCGCTCGTATATTCCGAGTCTCATTAACCCTCCCATTTTCGAGACCAGCCGCAACCCGACGAATTTAAAATCACCCGACATTTTCTCACTCTCGGTTTCGGATATTGAATAAAGATCAAACGGCATCTGCGAGTGGTTTCACCGATTTATGGGAAATAAATGAAATTTAAAAAAAAGAAACCGAAAGAGAGATTCGATGATAGAAAACTGTGGAAATCAAGTTGAAAAGTTGAAAATATACCCAGTGAGAGAAATTTTTAGTTACGGTTACGGTTGCTAGATTTTCTTGTAACTATTGTGAAAATTTAACGCTCGTGCAATAATAAATTGACGTTAAAGCCTTGTTTAACTAAAAAAGTAGATTAAACCTGACAAACTGATTTTGCGTTGCAATTGCCAAAAAAGGATCGACGATAGCGCAAAATGTTTACGCGTACCTCGTTTTTCGTAATCCCAACAATATTCAAACAGTTTTCTCAACGATGCCTGTTTTATCGAATTTTTCTACTCACTGTAAGAAATGAAATTTTTCTCAGTACCGTTTTCCAGTATCGTAACGAAAGTATTTTCTAATACCTAGCTCGCTACATGCGTCGAGTAAATTATCCAAATAAAAGCAAAAATAATCGTATCCCTTGCGAAAATTTATTCCGCTCGGCATAATTTCATTTTTTATCCGTTTATACCACCTCTGCACAGCAAGAATTACCTCCAACTTTCATTCTAACCTTGTTATAAATCGCTCTAGCCGTAGATGTTTAACCAGGGCAATCACCCGAAAGCATTTTGCACATCAAAGCGTGCACGAAGAAAGTACAGAGTGTGTAAAAGGCAGGATGTACTCGTAATATGCACACCTCTTTCATCCCTCTGAGATTTAAACATCGAGCTACTGCAGCCGGCTTCAAGACTTGAAACTTCATCTCCCTCCCTCTCACCCTCTCTGTCTCTCTCTCTCTTCATCTCTCTCTTCTCCGTCCAGCTCTATCCTCGGCACAAGTTCGTCGTCGCGGGTTAATTTATCGAACGAAGTATGAGGAGCGAGTGTATACATAAAATGATTCACATAACACGGGGGTGTCGTTAACCCGTCGATAAAATGCACGTTATAACCGTCGATGTATAAAAAGCAGCCTTTCGGATCAGCTTTCGGGACTGATCGTGAAACACGAAACGCCGTATATCCGACGTACGGTACGGGAAACGATTTTTATCCCCCGGAATATTTTTATTGCCACTCATTCGCGCCCGGTCATTGAATTTTCTTTTTTTTTATTTTTATTTTTATTCTTTCATTTCGTCTCGCCAGGTTCTTATTTCTATCCTTTTCTATCTTGTATTACAAAATTGCAACGAACATCAACGAAATCATTAACGCATAGCTGTTCCTTTTTACATTTCACCCAATGAGCTGGGTTTCTGATTTTTTTGTACCTCACATTTGTGACGGCAAATTTAATCTTCCGTTCTTACGTTTTAGATATTTTTTTTTTTTTTTTTAGTCGGATATGTTTTTTCCAACGATTCATTTACTTTTTCAATCTTCTTTAGAAACCCACGCTTCGGTTTTACATTTGTACAATAATGTGAAGAAATTCCAAACGATTTTTTTTTTTTTTTTTTTGCAAACTTTCGATAACTCGACTAGAATCAACTTTTCTACGTGGATTAATTGTCGAAAGCGGGCAAGTCGGAACGAAGTTAAAGTACCGGCACTGTCGCAGTAATTCTGTTACGTTTCTGATTTTAGTAATCACAACATTGCAGAGGAGCGGGCGGGTGTCCACAACTTGCTAATTTGTCCCAGTCGGGGAGGGGATCGGAAACGCAAAAGAAAAAGAGACGAGGAAGAGAAAGGAACAAGAAGGCGAAAGCAAAGGCAAAGGCGAAGATGAAGAAGAAGGAGGAAAGAATTGTAATCACAATAATTAAGATTATCCCCCATCGAGGGGAGGTTAATTCGCAGCAGAGGGATCGTTTCGACTTTTTTCCTTCTACTCTCTTTTTCCCTCGCGACAAAGAAAAGGAGAAACAAAATGCTGATGCGGAAGGAAGGGAAAACGGTGGCCACCTTAAAAGTCGTTTTCAAAAATAATGACACCCCCCCCCCCGTGTTAATTACCATTTATACCATAATCTCAACGAAGTGAAATTAGATCTATACGTAATTTATGTATATCCGTACTTAGCGCGTAAATATAAATATTTCCGCAAAGGAGATACGAAACGTGAGAAAAGATCGAGAAACTGAAATAATCCCTGTTAAAATTTTCTAAATTGAAAACACTTCTATTTTTTTTCTTTCTTTTTTTTTCTTTTTCTACCCTTCTAACCAGACAGATCATCGTATGCAACAAATATATTGATATCTGTATGTATGCGTTGTACAAAAAAAAATCGGGTAATTTTTTTGAACCATTTGAAACCGATTTGGGGGAGTTGAGACAGTCGAAGTTCGAAAATCATCTTTTTAAAGACCACGGTTATTACGAATACAAATCATCGTCTGAACGTGCGTGTAAAATCTTTCCTTCGACGTTCATCTTCGATCTTTTTTCTTCACACCACCGGTTCAATGGACAGGTGACTTTTCTCAACACGTAAGGATACTCGCAATTTTTATGAGTCTCCGATAAATCAGTATACAATGAAAGAAATTATCGACTACCAAGACGGCAGGAAGGGATTTGGACTCTGTTCCGAACTTCGTTAAAATATTTTACAGAATTTATTCAATCCAACACCTTCTTTCCTTCGTATACCGAGATTTGTAAAACTTTTTTTTTCTTTTTTTTTCGTGCATTCCGTTTCGTTCTTTTATTTACTTTTATATTTGTTTTTTTTTTTTTTTCTATCAAAATTCTCGTTTCCCTCAAGATTTATGGCACAACTTTCCGGGTAATTACGCGCAATATTAACAATCTTTTTTTCTTTGTTTTTTTTTTTTTCTCCATCCCCCGAGAGGTGGAAGGAAGAAAAAAATAAAAAATAGAGGGTAGATAGAGGGGGGGAAATGCCCAAAAAAAAAAAAAACAAAGAAAAAAAAAAAGAAAACAAAGGAAATGGCAGAGGAAGAAAAAAAAAAAGAAAGAACAACAAGTCAGACTGACACCGAAACGAGGAAAACGGGGAACGGCGGTTTTCCTCGCCGGGTATTTTATTCCCACCGCTTTGCATTATACAGGCGCGCACCGTCATGGAGATGATCGTGAATCAGGTTGGAAAATAAGCCCGTTCTGCTGACTTAATCGTTCGAAAGTCTCCTGGCGCAGAACAACGCGACATGCAGAAGCGCGTGTGTCCGTGAAATTTCGTAATGATGTGATAATTGGAGAAAGAGAGAAAAAAAAAATAAAAAAAAAATCACCACAGATTCGTATTATATATACTTATATATATATTATTATTATTATTATTATTATTAAATATATATATCATTATGTATAGTAATCTGTGGATTTATTGCGAAAAATATGCGGGAAGAAGAAAATTTTCATCACGTTATATTTTAAATAGTTGACGATTCATCCGCTCTTTGACCGCGTCAACTTTTTCACTCACGTGCGATTTCTAGTGTGATAAAATTACCTTTCGACAAATGCCGCGATTCGATATAATTCGCAAATTATATCTATACAGATACGTATTTACAGAGATGATCCCAGCATAATTCTTATTTATGCTCAGCTTTTGCATTCGTCTACCGATCGTGCGATAAGAGAAATAATGAGAAAAAAAAAAAAAATTTACAACGCGCCTTCTATATATGTATTACATAATACAATGTATTACGCATAACAATATCGTGCATTAATTTTTTACGACTTTTCGTTTATGAGCAACTGGTTAAATTATGCCCAGCGGACGACTAACTTGGTTAATTCAAATAAATTAACGTGTTAAAATGAATTCATCGTAAAGTCACTTTGAGAACGCAGGGTAATATTAGATTTACAAATCAGGAGTGCCGGAAATTCAACCCTTATTCCGAATTAATTCGGAATCCTGGCGACCTTACAAGCCCCTGGTGAAATTTGGGCAATTAGTAGAATCGGATAAAAAGGTAACCAACCTCCTCCCAAAATTAGAGTAATTTAAAAAAAAAAAAAAAGAAAATTTATACCAAATGTCGCTGCTGTATCGTTCTCTCGATAAATATACGTGCCGAAAGAAGAAAGAAAAAAGGGTAAAACTCTAGATTAGAGTGTTCTAGAAAAAAAATTATTTGCAATTTTCCACCATGGGCAACGCGTGAAAAGTTTGTTCGGGTTAAAAAGAAAGATTCTGTTAAAAGATGAGCGGTTTACGTTACACGGAATATCGGGTTCGGTTGATTTTTCACTTTTCTACATTTTTTAAAAATTCAGGAAGGTGTCGTTTTTTTTTTTTTTTTGTTTCCCTTACCGCTCACATCAATCACAATGTCAATTTACGTCAGAAAAAAGACCCGAGCTCGTAATACGAAGTCTACAGTTGATGTTTGAGGAGAAGCGTATCTGACGACTCTTTCGTTATTAATTAAATCTCATAAATTAGTTACAATTCAATACGAATATTTAATTTATGAGAATAAGATTCTTTGGTTCGAACATAAATGTCAGGAAAGAAATAATAACCGAAACGTTACAGCCGTGTTTCTTCGGAAATTCAAAAAAAAAGAAAAAAAACTGTTCGAACAAAGTGAAAAAAAAATCAAAATGAGCGCGATCTTTTTTCACAAAATTTTTCTTTCGACTCGAAGAAACATTTTAGACATTGCAACGGTGGAAAATCGTGAGTAATTTTTTTTTTTCTCCGATACAACCTGACGTACGCGTATTATGCAATGTTTAACGCGAGCGTCGATTAACGAAGGCAATTTAACAACGTCGAGGTGTACAAACGTGGAGAATAATAGGGTTATTCGTAATCGGGCAAAGGCGATAATTGGGTTGGCAGTGGGTCAAGGCTTTTATCGGTAAATCGCTGACCAGTTAACACGCGTATGTACCACCCCCGCCCCCGCTTCCTTTTCACCCCATCCGCCTCGCCGTTCCAATTTCACCCTCAGCGCCTTGTTCAAATCCGGTACTTTGCCAATACAAATTAGGAAAGGGCAAACGGTAATCTCCGATTCCCGATCAATCGGCAACGAATTCCTCTCGCGTCGAGTTCTTCAAACCTTTGTTCCTTCTCCTTTTTGTCTGTGAATGTTTGCGGCTCGGTTATGTTTGAACTAAATTTGTTTTTCAACGCCCCGAAAAATTTTGTACAAAAAAAATGTTTAACGATTTAACGAGAATAATAATATTCCGGGTGAAAATAGTCTGATGGTATAATTCCCGAATTGTCGACGAAAGAAATTTCAATTCGTAATCGAGACGCGGTAAAGGAAGGAGAAAAATTTAAACCCAACAAAAAACAAAAAAAAAAAAACTGCTTCTGTACGACAATTTTCCTATACATCGATCCGTATTGTTCCTGATTATACAAACACATTGAAAAAGAGTTTAACGGCAAGGAAATGGGGGAAAAAAAAAGAAGTGGAATGTAATTCCACCCTCAGAGAAAAAACTTTCGACTTGAGGGTGAATTCGTACCTCCAAGTCATAGATGGTTGTCAGTTAAAACCCTGTTTTTTGATTTCTAGAGACCCGAAAACGTGAAGATTCATTGAAGTTGAAAAAAAAAAGTGATTTTTGACCGAAACCAATCCCACCAAGCCACCAAAGGTGATGAAAAGTAAAAAGTCGAGGGTACTAATTCACCCCCAAGCCGAAGGTTCAGAGGCGTTTTTTTTCCGTACACTGAGAGAAATTTTCAATTAAGTATTTTAATTTTTTATCATAATCGAAAAATACAGTTCTAGGTACAAAATGAAAATTAGTTTTTCAGCTTTTAGCGGAAAGTCTGGTGTCCGTTAGTATTCTCTCTCGTTACGATCGCTGTTGCTATATTATCTTGTAACCGTTGCGAAAATTTAACGCTTGTGCAACGATAAATCGACGTTAAAGCCTCGTTCACCTAAAAAAAATAGATTAAACCTCACGAAACTGATTTTCCGTTGCAATTACCAAAAAACTGATCCTCGTTCTTCGTGATCCCAACAATGTTCAAACAGTGTTTTTTTCAACGATACCTGTCTTACCGAATTTTTCTATCAAATTCTCTAACAAATGAAATTTTTCTCACAATCAGTGTATAATCGAATTACAGAGGAGGAGTAATTTTCCATTTCTCTTTACGTTTCGCCTTCTATTGTATACATATTTTATCAGAGAAATACGTGGGACAAGAAAAATAAGAATGAGAACAAAATTGAGGGGGCGAGAAATGTTCTGTATTGAATTTCGAAGAGATAATATTTTAAGACGACGGGTGATGGACGGGTAATTGAGTGGCTCCACCGGCGGTTGAGAGAGCGAAAGAACATGGCAGGGTATACCGGCGGCGGTGAGATCAAAGAAAAATAATTACTTCCGTTATTGAAAATCGAACATCCGAGCTCTCTCTCTCTCTCTCTCTCTCTCTCTCCCTCTTTCACCCGCCGCGGCTGATGCGACCCGGGAGAAATTCTCGTCCCTTCCTCCCTTTCGCCCTCCCTTTCTTCCTTACCGCACCCTCGTTATTTCCGCCTTTCTCTTCGTCCCTCGGCCTCTTCTCTAGCTCTTTTTCTAGACCCCCTAGAGAGACGGCAAGTGCTACTTGAGAGCTACACGCTTATCCAAGTACGCGAGCACGACACCAAGTTACAAGCGCAATTCATTAGATCCTTGACGTTCGCGTGTGTTTTATGCTTACAGTATACGCATTACGCACGAGACTCGAGATGAGCTTTAATTTTATTCATCGACCATTAATAACTTTGCGAGTAACGAACATATAACGTGGGTTGTCTACATGTTATACTGGATCGATTGTTAAAGAGAAGAAAAGAAAAGAAAATACTTGAAACCGTGATTTTTGTTGAATTGTATCAATTCTATTCCAACTTCGAATTTCTTTCGATACTCTCGGCATGCCTGTAAATTGGATTTTCCACGAGTAACGTAATGTTATAATCGCTTAGCTGTAATATAACTTTAATTCGTTAATTTTTCGAATTTACCAGTTTTTCAAATTTATATCTTCAATATAACTTTAAACCACACGTGTGAACACTTGTCTTTTAAACCTTTTGTCTGTACAATTGTTCGAATTGTTCCAGACATTTAAAAAATCGGTAAAAATCAGGATTTCTTCTCAAAGTGTTGACTACATTGTCCAAAAGTTGGCAGACTTGAAATTAACAACCGCGAAAGTGTTCCGTTCGGTTATTACAAATACACGCACACAGTTCGTCATATTTAACATATGTTGGAAAAAGAAAAGAAGAAAAACAAAAACAACGTTCGTTCAGACTTCAGAGCCAGAAATTTTGCACAGTTCGACTCTCCGTGTCGGAAATTATTTTCCTGAGTCAACTTTTCTAAAAAGTTGGTATTCTACGATATTTCTGCTCACTGACAACAAACCCTAAATCAGATTTAAAACATCGAAGATCGCGGATATGAAATGAATAAATAAAATGGGGTATCAAATAAGTGGTAAAAATGCTTGCCGTTACGACTCAAAGGGGTTAAAAAATAACGCGATACAGCAAACAATGCGAAGATAAAAGAGGGCTGGAAAAAAAGGAAATCCAGCGTATCGTATGAGATAATATTCCAGGCATTTAGCTCTCTTAATTCGTAATAATCCTCGCCTCTCGCACTTGGCACATGTGCCTCTGAAAATAAGGAGGCTCGTATAAATTACAATACCTCTCGAGGGTTGGCCAGGTGCCGAGCAGGTGACTGGATTCACCTGCCTGCCTGCAAGCTGTCTTTCCAGAGATCAGCCTTTGCTCGTTTAATCGTAAGTTTGGCCCGTGCTTCGCAACGGTCGTCGCGATGATCGACGAAACACGCTGGAGGACAGATGGAAAATACGACAAGGTGCGAGCTTTAAGAAGATAAAGAAAGAGAAGAAACAGGAGGGGGAAAGAAAGAAAGAAAGAAGGAAAGAAAGAAAGAAAGAAATAGAGAGAGAGAGAGAGAATGGGAACCACAGAAGCGATTCTCTCAAATTGCAAATTTTATCCTAAAACTCGAGGGAAAAAAAAATTGTATGTATGTGTATGTGTGTGTGTGTGTGTGTGTGTATAACGCAGATTCCGACATGCAGATGCGTTTAGATTACAGATAGGAATACCTACTTATTATCTAGCTAGATAGTTTGCCACGAGTTCGTCTTTGACATCCCAGCATTGACGTCGTACCGTGAAGGAGGACAAACAAGAAAGTAATTCACGAACAATAAAACCATAACTTTCACTCTCTCTCCCTCCCTCTCTGACTGATACGTTATAATATAGCCTGAATTCGTGTTGAAAGGGGTTAACTTTGTGGCACGGAATACTTGGAGGGGAAGTAAATTTTCCGTCTTTCCAAACAAATCGCTATATACGTTGTACGTCGACTTTTTCCGCGGATGAAAAAAGTAAAGAATGTAAAAGGGGGAGAAAAAGCGCGAAAAGAGAGGAAGAAGTTATTATTAATTCATGATAGTTTTGTGGTAGAAAGGTTCGAGAGGTACAAGAATGAGATTCGATCGAATCGGATTGACTAGAAACGATATTTCCTCAGATCTGTGAAAAAATTGTTGATAAAGAAAATTTAAATGCCGTACGAATTCAATCTAAGAATCTCAATTACTGACCAACGATGTTCTTCCTGTTCGTTTTGTTTTTTTTTTTTTTTTTCCCTGTTCACCGCAGCTTTTTCCAACATTATCCGTATACCGTATAAATTAAAGAAAATCGAGATCCTTGTTACAGGATTTTAATTAAATTACGTAGAATTAGCTTAAATTTTGTACTTTATCAGGCTTTCGGACTAATTTTCATTCTCTACCTAGGACTATATTTTTTCGATCGTGGTAAAAAGTGAAAATCGTTAATGACCGAGCGGTAACCGTAACTAAAAATTTCTCTCAGTTACGTTACATCGACGCGACGTAAGATCGCAATTCGTTAGACGATCGCAGCAGCCGCTTGCTTCGGTCCAATCCCCCGCAGCCGTTACACCAAGTTTAAACCCTGTAAACTAACCCCAAGATCTCCTAAGCCTGCATATCGTGTATGCGTATAGCAGCGGCAGCCCAACGTCTCTTGTTCGAGGTACACGTGCTCGACATATGACCAACCAACTCGTAACCCAACTCTCCTTATACTCGTAGGTACCTAAAAGTATAATAAACGCAACTCTCCTGGAGCATGTCAAGAACGTCGGACCATTTAACACGTTCAATTATATTTCATTTACACAGCGAGAAAATTCAACGCCGACGAAGTTGGAGATTTTTTAAAGAAAACAATCGCTCGTACGTTTTCTTTTTTTTCATATTTCATCACCTTTGATCGAAAATGCCTTTTTTTTTATTTAATTTCAACGAATCTTTACGTTTTCGAACCTCCGGAGTACGAAAAACAAGTTTTCCGAAAAATTTCGATCTGTCCGACAAACTCCCGCGATGATATGGGGAAAGACTGTATAAAAAAAAAAATTTGAAACTCGCGGAATTTTACACTCGAATGATGCGCATAAAAGAATTGCCATATTCCGTTCGATCTTAACTTCCGTTTCCACCGGATACATTATATCGATTTTCAATATTTTACCGACAAACACATAATTTTTACAAATAAACGATAACGTTTTGCCCGGTTTACGTATTTATTGAGCAAAACACAAAAAAAAAAAAAAAAAAAAACTACAAATTTTTTTTTCCTGATATTTCTTTCAAAACTTTTTCACTCGGCCGTTTTCGAGATCATCGCGAAAGTTCGTCGAACAAACCGACGTAATTTTCTTTCATTTTCACAGTAATGCGATTCGTGCTACCGCGAAAAAACTGTTTTTCCACCTCGTTTTCTCTCTTGTCTTAGCTTTTCTTTCGCGAATAATTTCAATCGTCTTTAAAAACCTAAGATATAGAAATCCCGCAGAGAGGCAAGAAGAGAAGCGCACGGTTCTTCGCATAAAAAAAAGGTCAAAAAAAAAAAAAAAACTCAAGTTGGTTGAGAAGAGACGACGACCCGGCGGCGGCAGAGATGAAGGCGAGAAAAAGGAGCTCAGGCAGCAACTTCGGCTTAACGTTACACGCGTGCATGCAACTATCTGTATATACATATACATATGTATATATATATGTATATATATATATATATATGTGTGTGTATACGAGTTTAACATCGTCACTTGTCCTCACGAGGCAAAAAACATCTTGTTTCATTTCACGCTGGCATGCAACAGAGAGTATTACCCAAGGTATATACTAAAAGAAGCAAAAACGGCGAGAACGTTACCCGTAAGAATAAAATAAACTGCGACACAGTTTTGTAAATGTCGCAAAAAAAAAGAATAAAAAAAAAAGAAAAAATAAGTCAACAGTCTCTTCATTTACAGATTTTTATTTATTTGCAGTGAATTTTGGTTGTTCGGTGTAATGAAAGAGAAAAACAAGAAAAAAAAACAAGAAAAAAAAAGAGAAAAAAAAAGTTCTTCGAGAAATTTGCATCGTCACCGCGTCACTGCTTTTTTTTTTTTTTTTTTTTTTTATCGCTACAACACCGATCTGAATTGGTAATTGAACGAATTACATCGATCCCGCCAAGTTTTTGATAAATAAATCATCAAATCGAATGCGAAAAAGGATCGGCCTGAATCCCCCCCCCCCACCCCAATTTATCGTAACGAGTATTTGCGAACTTTGGGGCAAGCGGCGAACTACAAGGCTACTTGGAAATGACTGAAAAATCACCCGGAATAAATTTTCTCGTTTCTTTATCTCTGATTTCGCGTGGTTCGGGAGCAACGAACCGCTTCGTCTCTCCCCTAATTCACTGCCATCTTCTTCTCTCGTCAGCTTATATGAATTACGAATTTATTGCCCCGGCACGTCTGTATCGATTCACTTTTTACATCCCCTACAGACCCATTTCATTTTCTCCCCTTTCTATCCTTACTCGTCGGCCATTATTCGCGCAATTTTTCTACCTTGTTTTGATTCGGAAGGGAGAGAGAAAAAGAAGAACATGAAATAGAATACCGAGAAATAGAAGCGAGGGGGTAGGAAATTCAGTTTTTTATTCCCAATCATTGCAAAACAATATTGAGAGAAATTTTGCAGGTTGCGTGTGTTTTAAAATTCTTTTATTCCTTCGTAAATGTTGAAATAATGCAAAATTGTTTTTACATATTTGGACCTAAAAATCTTTGAGAATCCCTTCCGAGCTTCTTTTGCTCGTTTATCCCTGACTAACCGACCGAGCAAACAAACGACCACCGAATATATTTTAAAACATATTCAATTAAACGATTCTCGATATTGTCAACGACATTTGTTCTTCCTCTGTGCAAGGGTCGTCGTTGTTGTGCCAAATCAACTTTTACAAAAATATGGTATTCTAGAGGTTGTTTTTTTTTTTTTGGGTTCGTTGATTACGAATGTGAAATCAGGTTTGAAAAATTCAAGATGGCGGATTCAATATGGCGGATAAAAATTTCAAACACAGTCGTGCGTAATAAAAATATATTTTCAAATCATTTATTTATCATCACTGCTGTCTTTCCGCCCTACGTAAAGGTATCCATTCTCATATGTATAAGTACAAGAATACAACAATCGAACGAAGTATTCGAAATGAACACAAAGATGAAGAAAAAGAAAAATAAGATGTTTCAGCACGTAGGTTAGGTACGCATATTACGCGCAAATCGATTATCCAAGTAATACCGACAAACTAAGCTCGGCTTCTGCTGGGATCGACATTGATTTGCGAAACGTACGTGCAGAGGGGATTGATTGGAGGAGGAGGAGATGGCCGGCAAGTGGCTCGTCAGAAAATATCATCAGAGTTATTTATGCTCGAGGTTATCATCCCTCAAGGCGTGTATCCGCTCAGGAAATACGCTACCATCGGCATCCGATAATCCCCCATCCACCCCCACCCTCTTCGTCATGCAGCCGTCAAAATAGGTACCGGCTATGTATGCGTGTGTGTGTGTGTGTGCGCATATGTATTATAATTTGTTACCTCTTGTGTCGTTATTGTGTCGCAGACGAAGACCGGAAATTTGCGACATTCCCAATTGATTAGATATTATACAGTTGTATACGTGCATACATGCATACATATATATATATATATATATATATACATATGTGTGTGTTATACATCTATACGTGAAAAGAAATATTGAAGAAAAGAAAACGCGCGTAAGATCGAACCACGAGGAAAGGAAGCCTGGAGTATAATTATATTGATAACAAAAGAAAAAAAAAAAAAAAAAAGTGCAGTGAACCTGACAAACTGATTTTGCGTTGCAATAACCAAAAAAGGATCGGCGATAGCGCAAAATGTTTACGCGTACCTCGTTTTTCGTAATTCCAACGATATTCAAACAGTTTTCCTCTTAACGATAACCGTCTTACTCAATTTTTCTAGTTACTATGAAAAATGAAATTTTCCTCAGTATTTTATGAACCAAAATCAAGGATATCAAAGAAAACTTTCCAACTTATGTCGCGTGTAAGAGATGCGACGTAATCAGGAACCCGTTGCAAAAATTTATCACTACTACTACTACTACCAATAACAACCACGTACGTTGTGTACACTATGAAAAGCAAATACGCGATGTAATACGACGCACGTATCATAGTTTCGATAAACAGGCAAATGAACGAAAACGAGGTTGAAGAAATAAATTGGCGATGACCCCGTGGTGACCTTTCGCTCACCCCAGGAGCCTCGGAGTTTGGGTTTTATCCCGTAGGATGGATATGAAGAGAAGAGAAGAGAAGAGAAGAGAAGAGAAGAGAAGAGGGCATCCTGCCAGCCGGCAACCCTCCATCTCCCCTCGTCTCTCCTGCCTCTGGTACTTGAGTCCCAAGATGCCAGTCATCCTGGCTAGATCAATATGCAGATTACCTGCCTCCTTATCCATAGCGAGTGAGTTGGTATGGGCGCGATTCTCGCCAATATAGGTGCTTCGTACAAACACGCGGAGAGACGCGTACGAACTCACATCCCCTCACACACACGCACACATATATATATATATATATATGCGTATAATATGGCGTGCATGTTCCGGATTATACATATATCTTGGAATTGAGAGTTGAGAACCGTTCCAAAGTTGGCGTTTATCGTACTAGGTAGGTGGAATTTGTGCATGCTGATTCGTCGCGTCTCGGCGGTAGACTAAAGGGCGAAACGACGAGCCTTATACGAGGATCCGGAAACCGGGGCGGGGGGGGGGGGGGGGGGGGGGGGAGGGGGGGTGTATTTGAGTGGCTTGAAATCAAACCCCGCACGCCCTCACCCTCCTCCTCCCCCGTCCGCCCTTTCGACGACTCTGAAATTGACAATTTTCATCCCTCTCTATCTCTCTCTCTCTCTTTCTACCCCCTTTCTTCACCCCTTGTCTTTTCACTGGCTAGGTTCTCCCTTCGGGGCGTATATCCGACGCGTATGCGCAGAGATACAGGATTACGAGTGTTTAGGCCTGTGACCAGGAAGAAAAAACGACTCCTGTACGCGCGGGATAATTAATGAACTTTAATTAACGACTCACCCTCCGGTCAACTCGTTCGCTCGAATCGGACGGGACTCGTGTTACATATCCTACGTGTGACGAATTCCATGAGAACTCGACCGACGTCCGACTCTCGCCATCTTTTACTTTTTGTTTTTTTTTTCTTTTTTTTTTTCAAAATTCATCCCAACTTCGAAACGGTAGGTAGCCTTAATTTTTTTTTTTTGTTTTTTTAGATTTTTCATTCAACCGGTCAATTATTTACAATTATTGAGAGTGATTTTGAAAAGGACCTTTTTTTAAAATTCTCAAGAACCGTATTTTTTTTTTTTTATACAGGTTCAATTTTTTCGAACAACTAGAACGTTGTTTAAACAGTCTGAAAATATTCGAAAATATTCTCAAAACTTCTACTTTTCACTTGAAACGTTTCTGGAACGGTTTCATTGTGAAGTTGATAAAAAAAAAAAAATAGACAAGAAAGGCTCCGTAATGGAACCGGTCTTTAAATGTTAGGAAAAAAGGTTGTCTTCAAAATCATTCAAATTGTTCAAAGCTTGGACAATTGCAGAAAAAAATTTTAAAAAAATCTGGCACGGTGAGGGACAGACGTTGGTCAGGTTCGAATGGAATTTCCTAAATACATGTATACGGGTTTGGTTGTTGGACGGTTTGTTTGCTTTTCGACACCCCCGCGCAGTGGGGAAATTACGTGCCGATAACGTCAAGCGATGGATGATCGATAAAGGGTAGAAAAAGCTGGCACGTTTCGTAGTCGATTATCGGATTTGTTCGACGTTGAGAAAATGTCAACTATTACAGATGGAATGATAAAATAAAATTACACGATAACCCCAACTTATTGCAACCCCAAATTTGATGACGTACTTCAGTGAAAGAATTCCACCGGATTTTATTGTAACGGAATATGTTTTTTTTTCTACATATTTCGTTCGACTAGAATTCATTTCTATCCAATGAATTTTAGTTTCAAACCGCTGAAGGGTTCATAGTGTAAATATCATTCTAAATGATTTCGTATATTTCGAAATCACATTGAAATCGGTGATGTTGAAATAAAATTCTGCATAAGAAATCATTTTACAAGCAATAAAACACCTGCGCTAAAAACGCCAAGAACCAAATTATTTTCATTAAAATAAACACGTTTACTCGCAAGAAAATAATATACATGTATCATAGGATCGCGCTTCGTATAAATTCTCATATATTTCAATAAGTGTTACGTAAAATCAAATAAGCTTTTCTTGCGTCGAGTAAATAAAGCTTAATCCAATTAGGTACGTGATACATTTACTAGCTTATATAGTCAAGATAATCATTGTCTTGGATTATGTAAATTTCTTCTTTTTTTTTTCTTTTTTTTTTCCGGGGCATCAAATTATCTCTTCGAGATATATTGCCGAGTGTCGCAAATTCGTAATAAAAAAAAGGAAACCTATAGATTCGATAAACAATAATTAAAGTGCATTAACCCGATCCACTGACAACGAACCGAAGATACTAATCTTCGAAAATAAAAACTGTATCAATACATAATACTAAAAGAAAAATAACGAAACAATATTTAACTCCGCAACTCTTCGTGAAAATCCCTCTTGATTTTTGGCAACCTTAATAAATGTCGCAAGTTTTTTCTGTAGCATCACTAAACTCGGTTTGAAGAATGCATTAAATTTGAAATTCCCCTTCGACCAATTTTCTTTGCAACACTTTCGACTTGCTTCATTTTTTTAACGCGTACGTACACGATACGCGTCGACACGTGTTTTATCGTACAGAAATCGTGAAACAGCTGTTCGAATTCACCCCTCCGTGATTTTGTGCACCCCCCCCCCGCTTTTTCTCCATCTTATTCTCCCCCCCTCCCCCTCCACCCTCTTCTCTTCTCTCCCGTTATCGCGGGTCACCCTCCTTAAACGCGGCATGGCGTAACCGCCCCCCTCCCCCCCCCCGTAGAATATCAACCCCTGCGACATCGCAACCACCTTCTCCGCCGCCTCGCCGCCACGATCCCCGGGAGATGAATTTTAATTCGGACATTAAAATAAACGTTCCGCTTGAATCGTATTATAAGGGTGGTAGAGGAGGGTGGATGGATGCGAACGTTGGGGGGGGGGGGGGGGGTTGGTAGAATCGAAGGAAGGCGCGACAATTACGGGGAACCTTTATCTCCACCCCACCCCACCCCACCTCCCCCTCCCCCCCGTTCCCGCAGATCGTTTCGACCGTGAGTCGAGGCAGCGTCAGGGGAGGAGGTATCTTCTTCTCCGTCTCCGAGTCTCGATAATAAGGGTAGAAGAGCCAACTTTTCTCGATAAGAATAAGTTATTGATTCGACTTTACACTTCTCGGTTACACGTCTATTAAACCAATAGCGTTCCAGAAACATACCGCGAAGTATAGAAAAATTCACCCCAAAAAAAATAAAAATAGCAAAACGGAAATAGAAAAAAAAAAAAAAAAAAGAAAGAAATCAGGGGATGCCATCTTTTCGTCCTTACGTCGCGCTACGGGGATATCTACGCTCTTTTTCTCTTCCTCTTCCTCTTTCGCTTCTTCTTCTTCTTCTTCTTCTTCTAAAATTTTTTACACGCGAAACGTATTTTAGGGTGGTCGCACCTCCCCCCCCCCCCCCCCCCCCCCCCCCCAGCCCTCCGTTGGCATTATACCTCGCAATGCGTACGTATTAATGGCACGAGGCGTAGAGATTTTCGTATTTTTACCGATCAGCGAAGCTGAAATATGGCGGCGGGCGATGGACGGGGATGAGAAATAGAGGCGAGGTTGACGGTCGGGGATATAGGGAAGGCTCTGTTTTACGGGGATGAGAAAAGAGGAGAGAGTGCAGGACTACGGGTGGCGGCGCTGCGGCCCCGGGGTTATGGGGAGTAGCGAACGGTATAAATCACGGGCATCCCGGGATTAAAATATCCAGAGACTCGCGTTTATTCAACAGCCAAAACGCCGCCGAGACAAAGTGCCGTGTTTAAACAAGAGATTTTCTAGTCCTTGCGCAAAAATCGTCCCGCCGCGTCATACCGCTCTCGCTAAAACTTCCCCTTCACCCCTCGTCACCGTCTCTACTTTCTCCAGGACGGATAGAACTTGAAAGAATATGAATATTAATATATATATATATATACATATAACACGCATATCTATAACCTCTTTGAGTTAAGGGTATAAATAAGGAACATTATCCCCCCCCCCCCTTCCCAAAAAAGAAAAACTAAAAAAATCAACGACAACACCGCGTTGCGATCGAATGGAATAAAAAAAAAAAAAAAAAAAAAAAACGAAAAGACCTCAAAAATCCACATTTTACTTCGAATTAAAAAGAAAAAACAAAAGAAATGATATCCTGCGATCGTTTTACCTGCAACCTTGTAGTCTTTGCAAATTGTCCGAATGATTGTTTATACTACTGTTCGCCGATCGTCGTGTTTTGGATTAATAATAATACAACGATCGACAAGTTAGACGATTCGAAACAGTCAATCAATTCGGCGAGGCTCAATTTAAGGAACGTCCATGCGTGTCGACCACCGCCGAGAGCTTTTAAACCCTTGTGCGATATTTTATACATTCGCGGAAATATTAACCCCTTTACCCAAGAGCTATCAATTTCAACCCCCCTCCCCGCCCTCCCCCACATCCTCCGCCCCTTCCCCGCCGTGACTACGCCCAACAAATATCTGTCCTTCCGAATGCGTACGCGTGTATGAAACGTACGTATGCGTACGTATGCCGTAAACGTACGCAAACCGTATTACATTATACATATTCCAGTTATTGTTTTGTACGTATATAGGAATAAGATAGGCATGTGTATAATAAATCTCTGTAGATGCTAAGGTTGGTGGGGGAGGGGGTGGAAAAAATAGCGCGGGAAATATCAGAGTGGGATTCTTTCCCCCTTTCTTAAAGCTTCTACGTATCAACATGCGGGTTTCTCTCTCTCTCTCTCTCTATTTCCATCCATTTTTTCGTTCTCTCTCATTTTTGTTCGCGTGCACGCAGTTTTTACCAACTTTCTGTAACGCTTCTTCACCACGAGACGTCCTTCTCTCTCCTACCACAAATAGCCCGAAACAAATGGGAACTCGTGCGAGCTGTACTTGATTTGATAAATCGTCAAGACGGCGAAACATTTGCTTATGCAATATAGATTTACTGCTAAATTTTACCGGTATACTTCTAGCAGTTCTGTATAACCGAAACTATGCGGCGTGCAATTTGTCGTATAAACTACTGCAACTTTATTTCTCCACACTGTTATAATTTTCAGGTTTAACGTGTCGTTACGAATTTTCAAACCTCCGAATTTCAAGTACGAGGTACGAAATCAAATTTTTGTTTCACGCGAGTACATATCCGCACTAGTGCGGAAATTGAATAGAAATGTCTTTTCGTGCAGTGTAAGTTGACATTTCGATTCAAATCCCGCACTGATTTGGGAACGCACTATTTTTCGCACTCAATTTAGTGCGCAAAGTCGAATTTTGCGCACCCAGTTAAGAAAAATCGAATTTTGCACTCAGTTAAGAAAAATAGTGTGCGCAAAATACGCTTGAATAACTTACTTTGCGCACTAGCTGCACGATCTACAGTTTGATAATCTTGAAACTATTTTTTGTAGAAAAGGTACAATTATCGTAATACTCTTCCTGTGCTAACAATGCGCTTATTTAGACCATTAAAGATAAAAACTGGATCGATTCCGTTGCCTTTCGTCGCCGAAACTGAAAAATGCCGAGTCCAAAACCTAGGCCGTGTACGATGAACGGAAAACAATGGTAATTTGCAGATTTTTCCAAACTCGAATCCACGCGTCTGTGCGTGAGTTTGGGGCGTGACCGAGGAGGAGGGTGGCTACCCATTTGGCTGTGAAAGTGACAAATTTTTTGTTAGAACCTTTCGGATTCTCTCTCAGTCAGGCTGTCCTGGAACCCGAATGTGATTCAGGCCCACGCCGGAAGACGAACACCCACGAACGAAGAATCGCTACGGGTGGCAACAACTTCGGAGACGCGAGAGACGTGGAAGAATATAAACTTCCAGCCTACGGAAGGTCGACAAATTTTCCGTAACAATTTGGAAAACTATTAAGTTAAGCCCCGGGGGTTGCGGGGGCGACACGCGTGTTTCAGACATTATCTAGACGACCCGGAGGTCTATCTGGATGAAAATCAGAGCCGAGAGTCAGTCGCAAAGGTCGGCTGCTTTCCCCTTGGCGCCTTGGCATTCAAATGCGGGAAGTTTGTATCAGCGGAAACTTATTCAGACGTGTATGAATATAACTTCTCGCCGTGCGGCTGAGTGTTCCGTTTTAACCGCGATAATTGATACTTACAATTAATCGCTTTGCCAGCCTCCGAGGAACAGGAAACGGGGCGCGGAACAGGGCCGAAAAGTTATTCGTCTTTCCGGGGGTGAATCGGGTTGAATGAAAAAAAGTTTTGAAACCACGGAGAGAGAGAGAGAGAGAGAGAGAGAAATGGAAATTCAAAAAATCATTGGCAATGCGTAATTGATTGCGTGACCGAGGGTAATTACGAATGATGAAGAAACGTCCCAACTGTGACAAAAATAGCAGAAATAACTCCGAGATAACACGATTGCTGGTTTTTTCACTTACAATTATAAAACGTTAAAATTGCTTCATCTCGGCTGTTTTTTTATCCGATTTTATACAAACGCGGTTGGTTCTTCATCCGTCGCGTCTCTCCTCTGCTGCATCGATCCGTGCGTGATTTCTCAAAACACGAACAACTTCTCGTTCAGAAGTTTTGCCAGATAATCGATATCTCATTGTTAAGGGAAAGAAAAAAAAAAGAAGAAAAAGAAGGAAGTAGAAGAATTGTAACAAGAGTCTACCCCCTGATTCTACTTTGCAAAAATCTACAAGATTGTAACAAGTACGAACCGCTCGTCGATCGTACGTTCGTTATAAAGAAGAAAAAGAACATTTCTAAAGCACGATAACAAAGCTGCTTTCATCCCTTAGAAAATGAAACTGTCTGCAGTGTTTGGCAATCAAGTTATTCGTGACGTAAAAGGGCTGACTGTCGATCGAGTATCGATTTTATCATCGTCGTCATCTTCATCGTTATTGTTATTATTATTATTGTTGTTGTTATTGTTTTTGTTGCTGTTGTTATCGTTTTTTTTTTCCGCCTCTACACAGCTTAATCACTTCGATTCATACTTCAGCCAGGAACGACTTTTCACCGATAAGTGTCGAAAAAAATTCGAGCCCTTTCTCGTTCGAAAGCACGAGAAATTCTTCTCCCTTCGATTTATTTCCCGAAGACACTCCCTGGAAGTTCTGTACACGGAGCCAAGGTAAAAGAGCTTCGTCAAGCCTTCTGTTTTTGTTGGAACACAAAAAAAAAAAAACGTGGGATTATAACGAACACCGGGAATACTTGTCGATCCTACGATGATAAAGAAACGATAAAGAAAAGAAAAGATAAAGCCAGGGGACTTTTACACGGCACGCATAAACAATGCTCAATAATCCTCACAAACATTCGAGAGAGAGATAAACGCGAAATAGAAAATGCGTTATCATATATATATAATATATATATAAGGCCAGTCGGCCGGGTCCCAGAACAGGGATAATTTGCTGGAGGGTAAGGGGGGAAAACGTGCAAGAGTTTACCCCGAAAAAGGTTATACGAGATGGTGTGTGGTTTTTTTTTCGCGATTTTTTTTTCTTCTTCCTCTTCTTCCTCTTCTTCTTCTTCTTCTTCTTCTTCTCCTATTCCGAAGTAAAATACGAAATAGTTTGTTTGCCCCGCGAGGCGAAAGGAAATACCGGGCACCATAAATAATCGTGACCATCTCCTGAAAATCTAGATTCCAAGGAAAAGCCTTGCACGTGTTCCTACGGAACGTCCTTTTCGCCTATCTCAAGGAATAAGAAACCAACCCTGCAGGACCTCGCCGAAGGGACCGAGGATTTCCTCCCGGGGAAGTGAAGAGGATGAGGATGAGGAGGAGGAGGAGGAGGACGAAGCTCCGCCTAGAGCCCTGGGGCTCAACGTCTTTGCTCCTGATTTACAAATTGCTATAGTCCGCGCAAAATATGCCGCAGAGGATCGCTTAATGCGACTTAAATTATGACCAACCTCCCGTAGAAATTGTCCCGTCCCTGAAAGCGCGTAACCCCTAAACGGGGGAAAAAGATTCCTACGTAGGGGTTGGCTGTGGGAAAGCGGGAGAAGAAGGAGAAGGAAGAGAGAAAGAGAGAGAGAGAGAGAAAGAGAAAACAGAAACAAACTAAAGAAGCAAAGATTAAAAATAAAATCGCGTATGAGAAGACAGGGGTAAACGAGAAACAAAAGAACGAGGCGTGACGGTGTTAAAAGAGTAGAAGAGGGATGTATGGAAGAGTTTGGGGATGAGAAAGAGATAGGAAATGCCTGCCGTCGTGCAAATACGAGTATAAACACGAACTTATTGATCTTCACCGCCTGCATTTCTCTGCGCGCGCTCGTTCGGAAACTCTGTGTTTCAATATTGTTTTTTTTTTTTTTCCTTTTCTTTTTTCTTCTTCTCGTGCTTTTTTCATTTCGTCTTTGCGTTTCCTTCTCGTTTCCTTACATCGCGAACAAAAAAGTGGAGTCATAAAAGTAAAGCACTCTTTAAGGAGTTGGACGCCCGTTGTTTTGCCGAACGGTATAAGCGGACGGATGGTTTTTTATTTGGTTTCTTATTTTGTTAGTTTTTTTTTTTTTTTTTTCTTTCTCCTCGCTTCTAACGAACGATAAATACCTTTCAGAGAAATGAAATGTCGAATCTTCAGCTTTACGTATACGAAACACACGACACGCGAAGATCGTAAGAACTTGACGAAACTGGGGACTAATTTCAAAAATATTTCACAAATTCCGTCACGTGAATTTTCTGAGATTTTTATTTTTTTTTTTCCGTTTTCTTAGTACCACTAGAATTAACTTACAATTTCTTTGTTAAATATATGTATTGATATGGCAGTGTTGATATTCAAATATTCATCTACCCTCACTAGTTGTTTTTAACTAACTAAAATAAAAAAAAAAACTTGTTGTTTACGGTGCTTTTAAGCATATTTAGCGCCAAGTAGGTACAAGAGAAAAAGATTGAACCGGAATTTTGAAGAAAGTATAAAAATATATCATAAATCTTTTTGATTTATCTAGTCTCCTAAGTCTTGTTTAAAACTGATGCTGTTCATTTTATACCGAAACGTTCAGTTTTATATTCATTATATTTTCATTTTATTTTTTCATAAAAATTGTTACAAAAATCTGTAAATATGCGTATCTTGAATGAAAATAAATCTCGATGTGCCGTAAAAAAAAAAAAAAAAAAAAAAATAGCGCTATATTTTAATTCAACGCACCCAAATACTTAAAAAAGAAGAATTATTACTTAGAGGAGAAATTAAAAGTTACATTTCACAGGCCTGCGTTATTAATTGTCGATAGTAAACCACTGCGTCCATTGACCGTACACACCTAACTTCATGACTCCGAGACTAGAAGAGACTTCGCGAAGTCAACTGACTTCAAACGACTTCACGTAACTTCATGCGTTTAAGTAACTTCATTGACTTCGAGTGACTTCGAGTAACTTTGAGCAACGCGTACACCGAACTTCAGAAATGTTCAAAAAATTGGAATTTGTAAAAATTGAAATAATCACAAGTTCCTCGGAATTTGCACCCCGCATAAATAGTTTAACCCAGGGAGCCAAATAAATTTCTTTTCTTCTTCTTGTTACATTCGATACAAAACTAAGTAATGATTTATAAACAGTAAACTAAAAAAACTGACTACGAAAAGAAACCATGCAGCAATTATCGCGTTAATTCGATTAAAACAATGTGTCTAGATTTCAGTTAAAACGATCAAAGAAAGTATTTTACAGTGTATTTTTCCAAACATTGACTCTTTCAATCGCAAAAGCACACGTTCTACGGCACGTTACGTACAGACATTATTTCTGTTACACATATGCGTACCGTATATATAATGTATTATCGTTTTAGCCTCTGTATAGAGCATACATATATACATATATATATATATGTATATGTATAAATAGACAGTGTATCACGTATACCTAAAAATACATCTATCCGATCGCGAGGCGGTTCCTGAAATGAGAATTTATGCGGTGTCGAGAAGGATTTGGTAGATATCGCATTTTCCGGGGGTACACAAGTTGATATTGGTAAACCGCTTTCAGCGTCGGGTATACGGAAATAATTCTTCGATTACGCGCGCCCCAAAGTCGCCGGCTACTACTATTCGAGGTTGCCTTCTTGCGGCACAGATCCTAAACCTATTCGGTTCCCTTCTCTTTCTCTTCTTATTCTTGTTTTCTTCTTCCTCTTCATCCCTTTACGTATACCGCGCGAAAGCAATCCACGGAACGACTAAGAAGCCCACGTTTCACGTATCACTCGCTACTTTCACCGAATTTCGTTACTCATCCTTCCGCTTCCGCGCTCATCTTTCTTCAATCTCAGCCCCCTCCTCATCGACAAAATCCCTACCGTAAATTCCAAACGCATATTGTTGATAAATTCATACTATTCCTCGTTCATTGCACGCTGTCTTTTTCACGATTTCACGCAAAGAAAGAAAAGAAGAGAGAAAAGAAAAATCGTTAGAAAGCCATTTGCTGAATCGATCAATATTCACGGTTAACCCTTCGTCTGCACACCTCCGCCACAACTGTATATGGGGTCAATTTTTTTTTTTTTTATTTGTAGCTCTTGTCATTTACGAGATAGGGGCAAAAAAACAAGAATTTCATGAAAAAATTGGGTTTGGGTGGCCCGTACGACTTCGCCGGTGTGAGTTACGACTTCACCGCAATGAGCACTTTTGTAGAGCATTTCATTCCGAAGAAAACCTACCGACGTCCTGGACTACACCATAGAATGCCTCTGAACTGTAGATGTTTTAAAGAAAAAAATTAAAGTTTACGTGTATTTTAAGCGGGAAATCTTTACACGCCTTGGGCGAGCACTTGATATTAATATTAAGGGCTCAATCTTTCAGGGAATTTTTTTTTTTTTGTTGTATTTCCAACAAAATTTCACGATGGGACCGAAAAAAAAAATCACCCTGGTATACATATAAATTTTATGAAGTGTCAATTCATTTAATTCACGAAGGTCTCTTTCTTACAGTATACGAGCAACGCTCGGTCCTTTTTGCCAGCTGTTGCCTCGCTTAATTGATTACATTTATTTTCTCTCATGAATAAATAAAATTTCTTCAAATAACTTGTATCGTCAATTTTTGCAAGCACTTGACAAACAGGTTATAAGCGACGAACGATTTATCGATAAATCGTACAGTTATTCGAGTAAAGCTTCGTTATTCACACGACTACAACTCCCTCGAGTGTATCGAGTGTAAGGCGAGAAATAAAAAAAAAGAAAGATTAAAAAAACAAAAAAATTGATCCAATAGAAATGAAAAAGGGAAATAAAACTGTAACGCGATACGGTTATTTTCAATAAAAGTCTATCTGGTAGTCCAGGCGGAACCTGATTCTCTCCGTATAATAAATATAGTCTAAAAAGTATCGAGAGAGGTGTAGGGTAGAATAGGAAAGAGAGTTTCTGTGAAACCGGAAACGGCAACCCTCGTATGTAAGGGTCTCTCTTCTCGTGCTTAGACACGGCGCACTTGACCTCATGGTAATAGGGTCACTTGTAAAACGAGCTTATACACTGACTCTCTTTCCCTCCCTCTCATCTCATCCTCATACCAGGTGTCTTCAAGGGAAACTTGTATGCGAAACAGAAAGTGGACGGAATGGATGAACGAATAGTCGAAGTAAGGAAGAGGAAGAGAGGAGGAGAGGTGGAGGAAAGATCATCCCTCGGATGGTCAGCGTGCAGAATTAGGGGTCGGGGTTGGCTGTTGCAGGGGATGGAGGGCAAAGCCGATGGTTGAACTCCTCGACGCGCGCAGATATTAGTCGCTCAATAATGAACTTAGGCCGCATACTAAGCACTGTACCGGAAAACCTTCCCTCTCCGAGCACTGCCTAGGCTCTTCATCCATATCCATTCATCCATTTATCCATCCATCCGTACTCCGTCCATCCATACACACACACACGCATCCGTGTCTACACGTTCAATTGCTGCACTACACCTTTCCCTGTATACCTCCTCGATCCCATTATCAAGCCCCCAAGGTTCTCCGGTTAGGAAAACCGCACCGTTTCCAACTTCCAGCCTAACCTTCGGCAGTAACCGGCATTAGGCACAATAACGTTATTAGAAATACGATTTAGCACGAGAGAGATAGAGAGAAAGACAGAGAGGGAGGGAGAGGATGATAAATCACCGATAGCCTCCAAGCTTTAATCAGTTTGTGTGTATAGCCTGTCATATGCTGAGACATTTCTACCAAACACCTATCATACGTCTAGGATCCAAGCCTAAATAACAACAGATGGCTAATTATTTCTTTTTCTTCGTCAATGTTACGAAAGTTTTGCACTCGATCCGATTACACTCGACGAACACTGGTCCAAGATGCGTATTCATTGAGACCTTCCAACGTTACGAGAAAAATATGTTATTTGATGTACGTGATAGTTCGTTTTTTGCTTCTTTTACGCCTATTTTCTCTTCATCGGGAAAATATTGCAACGCCTTTTCGGCCATATCGTTTTTCGGGTTTACGCTTTTATACGATACGTGGGGATACCTAAGACTGTTCACGTGTATATGATGTAGCTGGAAATTGATCCTTGAACAATTGGCGATGAAAAAGTACATAAATAAACGAAGAAGACCTCGAACACGCCGGATAAATCGAGAAACGATAACATTCGCAACATTCCTCGGATGTGCCGAGCGAAACTGAACAAGTAATAAATAAATAAATATTTAGTACTGCGTTAAAGTGATCGGACGAATGATTATCCGCTTCATGCAGAGGTTCAAATGGTTATACATTATACAACCGGTACTTGCGGCGTCGATGAAATAATACTACATACCTGGATAGCGGAGAGCGGATAATATATAATAGAATTATACAGTCCAGATGGAGTAGAAAGAATGTGAAACGAATGAAAAGTGCATTAGTGTATAACGGAGTGATAAATCCGTCGACGTTATAACTAAAATCCAATTCAATTCGACAACCGATGTGTAATTATAAACCGTTATGTTGGATGTGCTGTGACTGCTGCTGATGTACAATTGACACCGCTATGAACAACCGTCGGAGTTTGATGACGCAGTTTGAAACGATGATTCGAATTTCACGTGGTAAAATAAAACGGAGAAAGATAAAATATCTGCAACGATGTTGCGATATTACAGTTGCAATACGAACGAGAGATGCACGATTTGTGAGAAAATTAAGGTACACCATTTGAACCGTGTTTCGGTTGTTATTTTAGCCAGTATTTATAAATCGGAAGATAAATTGTCAGCCAAAGTTAATACGCCACGTGCTCTGTAGTATAATCGGTATCACATGGACTTGCAAGAGAATAAGTGCGGCGTTTTGATTTAAGAATTTACTGGTACGGTGCGAGGAGCATCACCGTCGCGAAGAGATTCCCAAGCGTTCATAATACCTGGAGCAAAGCAGCAACAGCACCAGCATGGCGAGCAGTGCATTATAAAATATGAAAAATATACATCCGCTACCGCCTTCCACGTTCCATGCGCTGGCGATTTAATTACAGTCGAGTTGCCTGAATAAGCTGAACGCTCGGCAGTTGCGCTCTGTACCAACCCACCAACGTCGAGAGTTATAAAAGCAGTTCACCTGCACAGCATAGCACGTGCACGGGGATCATCGTTGCGGAGGACGATGCGAGGTGTCTGCGATGAAACGTAAAAAAATTAAATTAAAAAAATAACACCAACGTAACATTGTCTCATTTCATTTGAATAGACACTGTACACATGCATCGAACACCCCGCACCGTGGAGGTTTTTGTTCAACGATTTATACAATTTTTTCACACAGCTTGATTAAATAATACTTTACAGGGTGGATTGAAATCACGGGACATGTGACAAAGAAGTATTACCGAGACAAAAACATGCGCGTGTAAAACACAAGTTGAGAAGGTGCAGAAGCGGCGGAGAAAAAATATGCAGGATGTAATGGCAGACTGGTGCTGCAGCAGTCCGATACTCCTCCTCCTCCTCCTCATCCTCATCCTCCTCCTTCTCCTCTTACTTCCCTCGTCGAGGTTGACGAAGGTTGGAAGCACTCTTAATTTTGCTACAGTGCGCCGCGCACCGTCTGTCTCTAATTGGAAGTCTGCTCGACGACGCCGACGAAGACGCACACCAGTGAAAAAGTCTAAAAAGTGTAACCGCATCGTTGAAAAGCAGCCGACGAATTTGGGGGAATTTCAAACCTAGCTAGGTGAAGGAAAAACTATCCTCCTCGATGCCGCGCAACGGCAAACACATTTATAGTAAGCGTTGGAGTCCAGGTTGGGGTAAATTGCTTTCGGAGATCAGCCTACTACAAGTCGTGAGGTGGACCGCGCAATAACGAAGGGGACCAACTTGTGGCCATCCTGGCGACACGCGAAGAGACCTCTTTCTTTATCCACCGATGAGTAGAACACGTCCAGCTCTCACGGTGTAGGTAGATATACCCCTGTATTGTTGTTACGGGACTATAACCGCTTCGTCCCCCCCAAGGCTTAGCCTCGGTCACTGTAAGAGAATGAAAAAAAGATCCCTTGTCTCGAGGGGAAAAAAAGAAAAACGAAGAAAGAAAAGGTAAGAGGAAAGAAAATGAAGATTAGTGGAATTGCCAAGCCTGTGAGTGAGGCCGCATGATTGAATACCGTTGCGGTAAGCTTGCCTGGGAATTGAGGACGGTGGCTGCAGCAACGTTTTGGGACACTTTATGGAATATGCATGCGCGAGTCTCACGAGTACACGGTTTCGGGGTTCGCACCAAGAAATCGTTGTGCTAGGGTAAGTCGGTCAGTCAATTCGACCAACGCGTCATCGTCGGGTGTGCGTGAATTCCGAAACGACGGACCGTGTAGTCCGTGAGATAATTTGGTTATAACGATATCTTTCTCTACAGGGGTTTCAAATTCAGGCTCTAGACTGTGAAAAACCCGTCTCGCTACCTTGCCCTGAGGTAAAAAGTTAAATGACAAGTCTCGCACGTGTCGACTACGACGACGATGAAGCAGAATAAGAAAAAAAAATTGCGGTCCAAGGGCTAGGAAAAATCGGGAACGCGATAAAGAGTATGATGAAGTAGATAAGGGTAGCCGAAACATGGTGATCAAAAATAAAATGAGAATGATAATATCAACGTAAAAAAGCACACAACTGACGACGACGACGACGACGAAGAAGATGATGATGAAGAAAGATAGAATCGAAGAGGAAAAGACCACAGATCTGCGGACCAAGGTACGGAGTGAGAAGGAGAATAAAACACGTGTAACGCGTGAAGTCATCATCGTGAGTGAAGAAAAAAAAGAAAAAAAATGAAAAAAAAAACGAAAAGTAATACGTCGTCGTCGACAAATGTGGCGAACACGATACGTATGTATGTACCAAAGAAAAAACATGTAATGAATAACGGATGAAAACGAAAAAGTCAAGTAGGTAAAAGTGGGAAAAAATAACCAACAAAGTGAAGAAAAAGGAGTAGGGGAAAGAAGGAAAAAAGAGGAGGTGGATAAAAATCAGGAAATAGAGCTGCGCTTCTGGGAGAACGTGACAAGGAAAAACACATCCAATAGAAACGGTGAAGAATGTATAGGAAAGACAAGGAGAAGAGGTTTCAAAAGAGCGGGACTTCCCCGCCGGCTAGGAGAACCAGGCAGGCAGGCAGGCAGGCAGCATCCAGACCGCATCCCTCGTCGTGGTCCACGGATCGATCCCCCGCGTCCATGACGTCACAAAACCTTCTCGCCCCGCCACCGGTAGCCTGGTTCACTCGACCCGCGACGGGTTTACCGAGGTAGGTGGTGGTTGCAAGAGGGAATGAAGGAGGAGACGAAGAGGGTGGCCTGCAGGCGGAAGAGCGAAGTACTATAACTCCGTTATAGTAACAGTAGCAAACGCGGTAGCTGTGTTTTCCAGACCATCCCCCTGCCCCGCATTTGCACCGACGTTACCTACCCTCTTCGCTTCACCCCATCGTCCGTCGTTTCCAACACGCGCCAACAACCGCCTGACCATAAGACAAGTATGGTATACGGGGGTCCTTTAGGTACTCTCGTACCTGTGGACTTCGTGCAATAACGCTGCTTTGAAGGTCTGTGAACGGCATTTGCCTCTTCGGTCCTCATCCTGGTGCGTTTGAAGGTCGACGATTTAATTAACGATTTTTGATCGTACGATTGGTGGGATACTTCACAACCTCCTTGTACAATTCGAATATGGCAAATAACGAATCTGTAACACATGCGCGGCAAAGGTCGGTTTAACTTCGATTCAACTTGATCGAATTTCACGATAGTTTGAAAACACGACGATGAAACGGTGAACGACGATCATAGAGTAATGGTTGGAACAGAAACAGGAACGGTAGAGGCTGTATCGATGTCGGGATGGATTCAATTTCATATTCGGTCGGATGTTACTTTTTCTTTTTTCGCATGTTCACACTTGTACACCAACGGACGAGGCGACTGATAGCGGAGTGGCGAGAGTCGGAAGAGAGACATGAATAGCGTGTTCAAGTTTTTGGTAAAACATTTGCGAAGGAGGGTGTCGGGTAATATCGTTATCATGGCAATCGTTGTGTCGAAAGAAAAGTAAGTTAGAAGGAACGAAGAAAAGTGAGGATGGGAATGGCCTCGACGACGACAAACTTTCGGTGGAACACTTTAGTCGTACACCAACGCTTGGACCTAGTTACCGTAGGTATACCAGCCAATGAAATATCTCTCTCCCTGAAGAGTCGGAGGAGAAAGAAATAAAGAACCAGTGGTCACGCAGTGTAGATTTACCTCTCTTAAACCATGACCAAAACAGATCAGGGTGTAAATGGTGTGTGTGTGTGTGTAGATAATTACGAGTAGCTAATATACCTAAACCGATTCCGTGCGACTTTATCGTAGATGCGAAAGTAAAAAACGCTGGCTCATTTGACTCGGTAAGTTTAGTCGCAAAGTACCTACGCCGTTCCCATCTTGATGTGACCAGAAAGTGTATTATCCCAAGGCTGTTTATTCGATCGATTTTTACTCCCGATTTACCGGCGAAGTGTATGGTCGAACCGGAGGGTCCGCCGGAATGAAATGTTCGATTTGACAAGCCAAGGAGAAGCGGAAGAAAATGGGTTCGGAGAGAGAATCCGGTTAGGGTATCCTAAGACAATAAAAATATCTATTCGAAAAAGTTTTTTACAACCTCATTAAACTTTCTCATCTACCTGTCAAACATGCCGAGTAGCTGGCGGATAGTTGGCAAAAGGTAAGATGTGCGGTGCCTGAGGAGGTGGGATGATAAAAGAGAATTAGAGAAACGTGAGGAGAAGTTTGCGACGGCCACAACGGGCACTGAGCCAACGCGTCCTCTCACGTATCACTCCATACGCGTCACTTCCATATCTTATTCCTAATGGCTCAAGCCCACGTACCGGTTGTTAAGTGATCCTTTCGTACTCCACGGTGATATATTCGAAAGGCACATTTAAAACTACTCTCAACCGATTATCCGTTCGACGTGACATTAAACCGCAGCACGTGTTCAGTGTCTTGTTCTCTGTTCGCAGGAGGCTTCTCCTCTTCCACTGCTCCGTTAAGCGTAGAAGCTGTGGTAATGGCGCCACCGATTATCACTGGTTGCGTTGTTGTTGATTTTCCATTATAGACAAAAAAAAAAAATAAATAAATAAATAAAAAGTAGCAACGGTTTAATCTCACCCGCGCAAAATTACCAATACGTCTCCGTATCTCGTTTTTATTTTCCAAATCTATTCCGTCTAACAGCTTTGCTCCAAAAATTAGCGTACACAGATAAAAATTGAAGAATCTGTACAACTCATTGTCAGTTAAGTATAACCGCAATTCGAGTCACAAATACGAATCGGCAAACCGATAGTTTCTGAGTCCAATACATTCTCCTGGACGGTTTCCAATAAATAAAAAGGAAAATATTAATTGGTGACAGCGGTGGGACAGAACAAGTCGAACACCGAATGCGAAAGAAATGCTCATCCCTGAAGCATGGACCGGTAATACCGACTCGACTGAACCAGGATGAAAAATCAATCGCTCAACCGTTTCAGGTTTGCCTGTTGAAATTAATTGATTACGGGGGCGCGGAGTCGGACTCGATGGGACGAGTAGAGTGCACACATGTGCGAAGGTGAACGAGTCCGTGTAGGTGCGGGAAGAAGAGGCGGAAATAATTCAGCTCGCTAACAGAATGAAATGGTAATTCGCCGGAGTGCGACTGACCATACCCAACGCGATTTGCAAACCCTTCCCTGCTAGACGAAACCCGACGAAGCCGAACTATGTCAGGATGTACGTAACCGTTGGAAACTTACCCGCCTTACGACCTGCAGACACCGCATGCGGTTGCCTGACTACACAGACCCAGCCATAGGAGACTATGCGTCTGCATATAGATGTACCCGTGTTTGTGTGTTCAAGCGTGCAACTTTACTCATAATAACCTTAATAACGGTGATGAAGGGTAATTGTAACGATGAATAAAGATTACGATCGTCTTGCGATAGCTATCCGACTAAACTTAACGGCGTCACGTTATCTCCGACGTACATACCGAGAGAACGATCGTTATTTTCATGCATAATGTACGAATTTTTTATACATCAATCTCCAAGTTTTAGCAAGAATTTCGAGAAAAGAATCGGATCGTTACTTTCTCTCCTGGGTTTCGATGAACTTGTCAAATTGTACCACCGAACAGACGTTCGTTCGTCTCAACAAACAATTGTTTAACGATTAATCAACGATAGATTTCCCTCCATCTTTGGACCGGAACTTTACCAACATTTCACTACCGTATACATATCTACGCTCCGTAACCTAATGAAAATCAAGATTGCTTTATATCGAAAGTTGTACAATTTCTCACGATCCTTAGCGAGCGATATCGTTACCAAGGAAAATGAGCAGCCGCAGAGTGTCTTAATAAGAAAAATAACGTTTTCACATTTAGATACAGAAAGAGTTACGGCCACGTGGAAATATATATTAAAACACATCAATTGGAGCTTAAACCGTGGGGTTTCAATTATAAATTCGCATCGACGATGAACGCGAATGTGAAAGGGGAGGGTGAAAAAAAATTAATACGAAACGAAGCGTGTTGGTACTCTTCCGCAAATATTTCCGGAAATATTTTTATGCTTTATTTCGCTCCACGTTCCCCCTTTTCCATGGCTTCTTGGTTTTTTTTCCGTTTCTCTCTATATCTGTCTCTCTCTCTCTCTCTCTCTCTCCCTCTTATGGTAGGTACATGAATCGAGGGGCGATGCGTAACACGCGAGATTCGCGTCTGGCCTGACGGCGGTTTTGTACACGTATGGTATGACCTGCACGTTTAATTAACCGCACGCATATAATGGTATACAAAGCAATAATAAACCTGAATCACGGTGAATTCTCGTATGGAAGCTTGGTAACGTGTACTCCGCGTTGTACCTGTTCGTGAAAAAAGGTACGTAAATAAACAAATAAATAATTAATCACGTTTGGATAATTCGATTTCTTTCTTTATTCCTCTCTCTCTCTCTCTCTCTCTCTCTCTCTCACCCATCTTTTTCAGAACTCTCAAGAATCTCGACACTCGACACGTTACGTGCGTGGGGTTTTCGAATTAAAAACAAGAGGAAAAAAGACAAAAAAAAAAAAAAAAAAACTAACCACAAATTGAGGGAAAAAAAGAAGAGAAAAAATTTCCATCGATCAAAAACAAGGCCCCAGCAACTTCTTGGGCATTATATTATCGTATTCGTGAGGCGTAGACCACGATGTAACGATCAGCGAGAGAGAGAGAGAGAGAGAGAGAGAGAGAGAGAGAGAGAGAGAGAGAGAGAGAGAGAGAGAGAGAGAGAGAGAGAGAGAGAGAGAGAGAGAGAGCTCTTTTATCTTTTTCTTTTTCTACATACCTAGTAGGGGAGGAGGCTAGGAAATGTGACGCGGAGGATCATTGCCGTTGCCTATTTCGCGAAAATACATGTAACACACAGACACGTGTAATGCATCCGCATCTAGATATGTATGGCAAATTTCTTTCCGGTGATTTTACGCGGCTCACGGCCGTTGCGCACCGATAGCGCAACTTTATCGAGAGAACTCGGGGAAAAATAAACCCCACCAAGGGTTGTTTAACACGCGACGTTCCTCTCTTTTCGCGTTCCACTACCACCGATATACGTGTCTATATATAATAATAATAATATATATATATAATAATATATATACATACATATTTATAATACTACACAACACAGGCGATGTTAAATATACCCTATACATTGATCGTCGTGCGTTATATTATATTCGTGTTTTCCCCGCGAATTGTAATATATTTTTCTCGCATCATCGTGTTATTTTGTTTTTTTGGTTTTTTATTGTTCTTCTTTTCTCCTCTTTATCTCAGATTTCACGCGCGCGTTTCTGCAGTGGTAAATGCGTGTGGGGTGAAAAAATGCGAAAGACCGAAAGATCGACGGGACGAAATCCCGAAAGTCAAATTACCCACAGGTAAAAAAACGTAGAAATACCACAGATACGGAAATTTTGTCTTGGAGAAAAATAAAACTTGACAACGTGAAAATGTATAACTAATTTATACAGACGTATTTTTTTTTTTGGTTTGAGGATGGGCAAAATTCCGAAGCGCAAGATATTGAATCGCGAAAATACCAAACAGTCAAAAAATCGACTTTTCAAATATCTGACTCGTGTCTTTTTCGAACACTTACGAATCCGAATTTATCAATAACGACTGACCAAAGACTCGAAACATCGAAATCCGAAAACCCACCAAGACAGAATGTACAAAATACCGAAAGGCTGCAAGACGTCGAAAACTCATTTATTCTCTCTTAATGTAACAACGATCTGTTGAATAAATCAAACGTACGGGAAAAAAGATGTACCGTTCGAATTTTATTGAAAATTTGTTGCTCAATCCTTTACCTGCTTTTTTTCCTTGATGACACAGACGATTGATAATATTTATAATTGATACAATGAGATAATCTTGATAAAACTAGCACCGAGTTGACGAATTTGAAAAATTTCGATTTTTCAGGAAGATTAGGCATTTCCTCCTTCCGAGGTTCAGGTCCTTCATCGTTATGCGGATGGAAATTCTGCACGTTCTGAACTTTGATTTTCGTCAAATGATATTTTTGGTTTTTTGGCTGTTCAAAGTATTACCTGATCTCAATTTTTAATTTCCGAACCATGATTCTCCCACATCTTCCCATCCTGTGCTTCATTCGATCGGAATATCGGAACACAGACTGTTCCGAAAATACTTTTTCGGATAAAAGAGCGTTCGGCTGAATGAACCTTCGGGAGAACAGTTATTCTACTGGATGATTTGTGGAAAATATCAATTTCGGTACACCGATCGTTCGTTATTCTAAAATTCGTATCCCAACCAATCAACTTTTTGATCTTCCGGGATTTTGCCCCCCACCCCTGATCTTTGTTAATTTTCTTTAACCTTCCCTCTCCCTTTTCTTCGTCCCTCGTCTCCTCCCCGTACCGTATTTTACGTGTATAATACACATCCTCCGGGCGGCCTAACCGCAACGAACCCGTACACACAGGGGTGGTTATTGATGAAGAGAGAACCTCCGGGGATGTCTTACATGTAGGTACACCCTGTACGTGCACACACGAGCTAGAACTAACATCGCGCTGGTGATCCATTCAGGTGAATAAAAGAAATCGAAGGTAAATGCTGAACCGGCGAATCCACCAGGCCGCATCGTTTCTTCATCGAATATTAATAAGAACGTATAAATCGACGGTGCTATTCTTGTAAACCACCCCTCGAAACAGTGGCGTATTTTTATCATCCCGTGTAAAAATCATTTACCGAAAAACTTGATGTGAAAATAAAGTTGCTCAAGCGGATGCAACGAGACGTTTGATAATGATCAATTTGATGGAGCTTAAAAATTTCTAAAATGTATAACTGCCTTTCGTTTTATTTTGTATACGTATGAAAAAAGAAAAAACTTTACTCGACGATATAGATATTTCCGACAAGACTTGTAAAGTTTGAAGATAACGCGCTTGCCTGAAAAGGATCAACGTTGAAGAATTGAGCTTCATAAAATTCAGTCTCATTAGTGCGTTAAACAAGTAGACGTGAATTTGTGGTATTGTTTTTCAAATTCGACACAGATCCGATTGGATGTGCAGTTGCACTCTGTAATCGTGCAACGTTTTCTTTTTTCTTTTCTTGCATTTTTCTTCACCTTCCCTCGCATTTCACCCTTTAAGCGTTAATCTTTGTCGTCTTCGTCTTAATCACGAGCCGAGCAATTATGAGATGAAATAACAAATGACTGTGCCGCATCACTCAGTCAGAACAAGAATGAGGAAAGACGTGACGGAGGCTACGCTGCATGGTTGTGAGAGAGAGATATTGCTTTTTTTCATCCGAAATACGTTGAACGATTTAACGTCTCGGGTATGTAATATTTGTGTGAAAATAACAAGAAATAAAAAGTTCTCAATTTTTATGTAAATCACCATATATGCAATGCTCCAGAATTCTTCAAATATCAAACATTGAACGGATTGCGGAACTTTGGAGACAAAAGTTACGGTTTGCGGCAACAAAATTTCAACTTGATTGTTTGAAGAAAGTTGTTGGATTCAATTTTTTTCCGTTAAACATTTCAGGTTTACACGGAAGGTAATTACATTACAAAAGTTGAAAAATTCTTCGATCTTTTATTTTGAAAAAATATTACGAAACTTCTTTTGCAATATCGAAGTGTGTTATAAGAATCGCAAAAATCACACTTTCTTTTTCTTAAGCATTTTAAGCAACCCCGTTTATGTAGGAAATGAGAAAATGAGGACAAAGCTCGTAACGTTAATACAGTGATGCAATTTTCTGAAAACTCGTTATTTTGCAATTTCAAGATTACCTTAAATCCCGTAAGCCCGTGAAGTATGGTAAAACAGAAGATACCTATTCATGTTTTCCAAACTGAACTGAACCCTACTTCGAAGTATATTACCTGATATTTCTAAAGTTGCAAAACGGTAATCCTTTTTTTTTTCGTTCAATGTTTCGTTACCTTAACGACACTTTAACTTCGACACCTAGAAATCGCATAGAAAAGAGAGTACCCGCAAAAACTCTTTGAAATTTCACGTTGCTAATTAAAGATAGACATTCTTTCTTATCTCTCCTCTTTTTTGTTCATACTTTTTCTATTCCTATAATTGAACCATCTTTTTCACCACAAACAAACATTTTTTCGTCACACCTTAAGCAGGTGGTATATTAAAATATTATCATGCAGTCACAAAAATCATTTATGTGATATTTTCAACGTTTATATTTATGTATTTGTGCTTTTTTTGAGTCACGTATTGAATTAATTAGCAAAAAAAAAACAAGTTTACAGTCTCAGGTTAACAGAATTAAAGTACTTTTACATAAAAAATAATATAAATATGGCGTATGATATTTTTTCGTACTTTTATTGGAAAATATTTGAAATTTTTGATTAGCGTTATTTTTGATCGCTGATATCTTTGAAACGGTTGATCTGAGGAACTTTGATCTTCAGACGTTTTTTGTAGAGCGTGAAATTTCCTACAATTCTCTTTTTTCAGATTGTTGTTACGACGAACCGTTCCAAAGTAATAAAAATTCAAAAATGAAAAAAATAAATTCCCGCGTTATTTAAATGGAAAATAAAGAAATGGATAGAGGCAAATCTTCCTATTGATATTAAGAGCTCATACTGGCGCCAAAATTTTTGTTTTTAGATATACTATCAATTTTTGGACACCATAAGAAAAAAAAAAAGTACGTCTTTTTTTGAAACACCCTAATATATATATATATACGTATATATGTATATGTATGTGTGTATGTATAAAGGATAAAACGCGAGGAGAGTATTTCACTCGGTAGGGGATACATAGAGGAGGTTTTGTCCTGGATATCCGATTAATCATTCGCAAGTTGACGTAGCCATTTTCTGGGTGCTGCACCACCGGTGACTCCTACCTCCTATATATAATACCTACTTTGGCGAGACCGCGAGGACGAGGACGAGGACGAGGTGGTCGTCAAAGGGTGGGCGAATCTCATATGTATGTGACGTATAAAAGAAGACGAAGCCGAAGAATAAGAAAAATGGGATTACAAAGACTCGTGGAAGGAAAGAGGGAGGGAGGAGGATAAGGAGAGAAAGAGAGAGAGAGAGGGTTTATTGCAAAAGAAAATTTTAGACGGAGAAAGATACAGAGGGTGGATGAAGGCGAGGTAAAAGGAGGAGGAGGAGGAGGAGAAAAAAAAATGGTCTAATACCATCATGTCAGGGTACATACGAGAATGCTATGAAGGTATGTATACGCATATGTATATACATCTATCTATGCGAGAACGCTTGTATGGTATACCCATGTCGTATAATATGAGTAGGTATATAGAAGGATTTGAAAGGATCGCAAGGATCGAGAATGTAATCGTCCCATGTAGCGTTGAAACGATAGGTGAACAATGTTTTTTTGGCCTCCTTTCATTTTCTGCATCAGTGATATGTTTAATAATTATGTTTTAACGAAGCTCCATTGCCGTAGATTAGTATCTGATTGTAGGTACGAGTTGGTTTAGTCCGTCACAACGTTGTGTCAAAAACTCTGAGCATAAAAACGAAGAAAAATTGAATAATTAAAATAAAGTTCGTTAGAAGAAAAGTGAAAAATTTCTTCAGGTATAAAATTTTTCAACCTCAAATATATATATATATACATAATTTTAATTCACTCCGTTGAACATAGACAATTGCGTGGCGATATACGGCAAAAGTGTCGACAGCTGCAACGAGGTTATAAACAAAACGGTGAAATCGGGTTGAAGTAACTGACTAAATATTAGAGGTAGATGCGAAGTAGAGAAGCGGCGTGCGACGGCAGCCAAAGCAAAAGCGGCAGCAGCTTTGGAAGGGGTACAAGAATATTTGAGCAGGAAAATTTATTCGTGTCGCAATTAGTAAATGCGTTAGCAGGTAGGTGGATGTTCCCCTTAATAAGGCGTTTCAGATGCACGCCTCGCCCAGTCTAATAGATTCGACTTGGCTTACTTCCAAATTTACGTCTCTCCTCCTTCTCCTAGATGCAGTTTCAAACACCCTCGTTACTGACTAGTAAAGGAGACGACTGATTTTTTACACCAGTCAGTTACGTTGGCAACACTGAGAAACCTACAGCGCCACAGTCGGCCGAGCGCGGAACTAACTCAATCTCAATAAACGTGACGAATATAACCTTAAAATACCGCGGAGATAATGACTTGTTGGATCGACACGTATTTTGAGAGAAAGAGAGAGAGAGAGAGAGAGAAAAAGACTACACAGAGAGAATAAAATAGCAGATTTTATTCAAAACTGCATGAAAAGAGGGACACACATCAGGTTTTTTGGTAAAATATACTTCGTGAAATCTTTGACGTTAATTCGTGATATCGGATTCAATATGGCGGGCAAAAATTTCAAATTTCATCGAAAACGGTCAAAAAAACTCTGTGCAGGAGTTTTCGGGGTCGCTGATTGGATTCGCCGTACTGAATTTTCAAAATCTTATTTCAGATTCGTGATAAGCGACCCCAAAGACTCTCAGAGAGAATTTCTCCTCCCGATTCGATCGAATTTCAAATTTTCCTCCGCCATGTTAGATCTGTCATCCAGAATTTTTAAAATGAAATTTCACGAACATGTGATTTACGTGAATTATTCCTTCAATTTTCACGTTACTTTTTCAATCAACTTCTTTCCAACAATAATAATTTCCATAATATCGCAACAATTACTCTCCGAGTATTGAAGACCAATCTTAAAAACCATTAATTTAAGCCGCCGATTAATCGATTGATTGGAAAAACGACTAACCGAAATCGTCGATTAGGTAATTCGTTAATCGATTAATCATACAGCACGAGCGCAGAGTAAAATCTCATACCTTTTACAGTAAACAAAATATGCTTGACATGGGTATTTTATGCCAAAAAACATTTCACGTATCCCTCTTTTCCTAAAGTTTTGAGTAAAATCTCCTTCTCTCTCTTCTCTCCGTGTAGGGCAAAGCAGAGAAACGCCATAGCATAGAAGGGGAAGAGAGACACTCGTCGGCAATCACCGAAATACTTCCAACTCTCTTTACCTCTTCATTCCTCGCGATGCGATGCAGCGGCTACTGCACCGGCACTTTTACACTAATTGCTGGCATTCGTTCGCAGGCGTCGGTGGCGACGGCAGCGGTGATATTTTTTATACATATATATATTTTTTTTCATTTTTTTCCATCTTTTCTCTCGAAATTACACTTCACCGAATCGCATTCAAGGCAAAGGAGGAAAGGATCTCCCAATCAAGTAAATTTTGCGGACTGGGAAAGGAAATTAGTGAAACCAGGTAAATGATTTATTGAATCACGGTTAAGAGAACAAAAATAAACAAATAATCTGTACTACTTGATATTAAGTACTTGTCACATTGTTGTATTTGTGAGCTACGAAGATTTCTTTAAAAGAATACAATAACCGAAATTAATGGAATAATGGAATTATGAACAGAAATATACGATTAGACTGTGCCAATGTTTCAGTTTCAACAGTTTAAAAAAATGGATAAGAATCGATTGATCCGATTTCACTCATCCATGTCTCGTTTTATTAAGAAGACTATTTTCATAAATTTCGTGAAAAAAAATTTTCTAGTACTCTGTATCGTTAAACCTTACACTCTGCACGCCGGGGTCAAAATGACCCCACCGCATGTTCACCGTTAATTCCATATGAAAAATGTCCAAAATAATCTAATTTGATCCAAGATAAATAATAAAATATCGCTATGGTATTAAGAATTACTATATAAATTTTCAGCTCAAAACATTGAAAGTTCGGTGAAGTTTTTTTTTTTGGCCAAATTGATCAATTTTTCGATCTCTTGTTCTTTTAGGATTTTTTGTTATTCTGTTTAGACATTTAAAATTTCATCCTGCTAAATATATGTCTAATTTGCCTTGAAGTATAATAGTTAAATAGTATCACAGAATTTTTTCAAGTTCTTCGAATCGATATCTCTGTTTCTACGCAATGATTTTTACTTTGGGGTCTCAACGACTCCGGTGTGTCACCAGTGTTACTTACACCCAGGAGATACGCAGTGCAAGGTTTGAATATTCAATTTTTTTTTTTTTTTTAAATTTCACCGATGTGGATCGTGATCAAAAAATTACAATATTGAATTGACTAATGATAGGCATTGTAGAAATTAATAGTCTTCTGAATAAAATTAGTAATCGTCGTAGAATGAAATCGAAGGAATCTGACTAAATTTTGAAAACCTGTATTTTGGAGTGATTTCAAAGAAAAAAAAAAAAAAAAAACCATCGACGTTTCAACTTTTCGTCAGAATTTCAGTATTTCTAATTTACCCATTCTTAACAAGATTCTTCGCGCTCTCACGAACATGATAATTCAATAAATACTCAGTGGCAAATTGAGGGAGAAAATAAAAATACGCTAAAAAAAAATCGTGCAACTCGGTTTTTGCTAGACACGTAGTTTAAATTTTGAGCGAGTAAGAGTGAGTTAAAACCCGTATAAATTAGGCGAGTGGATTAAACGGTGCATGCGGTGATGAACGGACGAGATGAGACGAGATTAAAATCCAAGCCCCTCGTCACCCTAATCCTGAAGCGTTTCATATATATATATTATATATATTGTATATATTACATATATTATATAATTTATATATTTATATACACGTATAAATATATATTCCGTATAATTTAATGTGTGCACACCCACCTACTTGGATAACTTTTTACCCGCCACTCCGATTTTTTTGCTTTTTAATAAACCGCCGTAGGTTCAAAGACTGTCCGATAATCCGCGTATTTGGCAGAGAATTTTATTCAAATCAAGTAATTTTTCAAATGGATGAAAAAAACGAAAATTTTCACGTGCCTTCGTATGAATATTCCCCTCCGAATATATAATCTACATATTTCGGATATATATTAAAAAAAAATTTTTTTTTCTACCTTCATCCCCCCATCTCGCATTCGCTCATTGTTTTGTGCATAATTATTAATTCAACGTATATAATACGACGCGTTGTATACATAATACAATCCGAGTTGGAAACTTGATTAATTTCCGTGAAATTGTCCGTTGCAACGAATTCATTAAGAAGTTGCTTCTACTAGCATATAAATTACAATTCACAATTTATTAACCGTAACATAAATTCACAAATTGCCAAGTACGTTCCGAGTTAAACATCCACATTGAATCTGAAATCAAGTCGTAATATTCCCGTGAACAGGGTACACGTATAAAGTTGATGAAAGTGTATAAAGTCCTTTATATTATACCCTTTCAAACACAATGAAATAAAATTCCTCAAAACTACACCACGATGCTCTGAAAAGCATTCACTGTGTTGAAATACCGCAGCAATTCACCTACCGAATAAAACAAACTCGGTAAAAATTCTCATATTTGTTTCTTTTTATCGTTTGCGTTTCCCCCCCCCCCCCCCCCCCATACTTTCTTTATCCCCTTCGCAACCCAATATTTCTATTTTCATACGAAAAAAATGAGAAATAACTGTTAGGTTAGATTAGGTTAGGTGAGGTTATAATGAAACGAACCCGCCAATGAGAATATATTATAACAAGCTGTTCGAAAGGTGTTTTTGTAGGTATAAAAAACAGCGTATTACACACACACACACACACATATATATATTAGAGCGGTTCTTGTACCATATAATACATGCCATAACGAATCAACGAAAAACGAGATGAGAAGTTTTCCTCGAATGAGGGATTTCTCTAATCTCTTTCGCTCTCCCTTTGTCTTTATCTCTCTGTGGATTTGTTCATAACGCAGTTGCAAACGTACCGTATAAGATCGTTTATGATTTTGGGTTTACCGTGTGCCAATTTTTTCGATTTCGGTTTTGCCACTTGACTGATAGAGGATGAAAGCGACGTTGTGGGAGTTGCGGCGACTCTGTGCGTGGTGAGAATAAGTGAGAGAGGGGAGGGAGAGAGAGAGAGAGAGAAAGAGATATAGCGAGAGGCGCAAGGGGGAGTAAAGAGGGAAGGGAAAAGGGGAGACGGTAGAAATCTCCCCGTGAAATTGCGTTCGAAGGAATCTTTCGCGAAGCGGAGTGGAAGAAAAAAGTGCTCTTCTTATTTCCACCAGTCCCTGTTCGCTGGACCGGAAATACAGCGTCGAGGCAGAACGAGCTTCTCTAGTATAGATAAAGAGGAAAAGAAAAAAAAAATAAGTGTTACAAGGAGAGAAGAAATATAATACCGAAACGGAATTAACGTTAAAGGCACGCACAATTTTCCGCTGCGTGGAAAACCGCCACGATTGTTTATAATATAATTGCAAGGTTATAACGCGTCTATGCAGGCGTATTAACATTATTGAAGATATTTGAGTTAAACGAAAAACTGAAGTATACATTTTTCAACAAACAAATACTCGTGATTGTTATTATAAACATGAGTCCGTATCGGTTCATATTTGTTTTCGAAGATGATGACGAAACGAATGAACTTGCGCGTTGGATTGGAGAAGTAAAGTGAATACCACAATAAAGGTTGACCATGACGAAGATGGGAAGAGAATAGGAAATGTATTAGAAAATGATAAAGCAGATTACACGAGAAGTAAATCCCTCTTGAGCAGTAAGGCCTTGCTCGACGTAAGACGAGGTTTCAGATGTTAAGAATATACATGTATGCGTGTGTAATGTATGTGCATAAAAGATGCAGGACGAGAGCAAAAGAAAGGTGGGACCGTGTCGGCGAATTCGACCCAAAAAAAAAAAAAAAAAAACGAACAAACAGTAATCAAGGCTAAGAATCTACAGCGGCGTAACTTTCGCACGATCATCGATTTTCAACCCTTTTTCTTTCCACAGCGCAAGTTGAAAGCCCGACAGTTGAATTATTATAATATAACAGATTTGTACAGTAAAATAAAAATTGTTCAATACGAGAGAGAAGAAAATATTGCAGGGTTTCCTTGCGTAATGTTTTCCCTTGACTCGTTGTCAGCCAACTTTTTCGATTGTTTCTTTTTGTTTTTCGAACTTCAGTTACAAATTCATAAATCGTCGTGACCGGAGACAGCAATCCTGTGCGATGAAGAATAAAATGGGGGAACAAAATGAATAAAGACCTGTGGGTGCGGTACACGCGTGAACAATACACGCGCAGACAGAGGCGTGTCAAGAAACAATTGGTGAGAAAAGTGCGGTACTATGTGTTATATGTGTACATACCTATGTACAGGATACGCCGAAGAAAAATCGTGACCGATTTAAAACGCGAATAAAATCCGAACCCACAGACCCATTTCCGAAAACTTTATTTTGCCTGAAACTGTAGAAAAATGAATCTTTCATGTTTGGCTTTGCAGGGCTGAAAAAATTTTATTCCCTGCCGAGAAAAACGCTGTTGAAAATCGGGTTTTAAAAAATTCGCTGGGAGAATGAGAAAAATTAATATTGAAGAATGTTCAACTCAGTTTCGATCTTAAATTATGATTCAAGGATTCAGTTATTTTGGTTCAATTGATTAGAAAAACAAGAAAATATTTACAACGTTGTGCTTTTCGTTTATTCCGCTAATTTTAATTATTTCAAAGTTTTCGAATAATTAATACTATCGACGCAAAAAAGCAAATGGGGAACGGAATTCAGTTACACTTCAGTTACTTAGTGCCAGAAACGAGGTTGAAGTTAATTAACGTTACCGTGACGAAATATCGGGGAAAATAAAACACTATTTTCTTAAATTTACAATGAATTTTAAGTAACTAAGATTTCGAAATACGAGTGTATTTTCTTTTATTACGGTTTACCGAATTTCAGACAATACGATAACCGCGAAATGACGGTTTTTCCTTAGCTTGAATCGTTACGACAACGTTACTAACTTCAATATGATTGCCAGAGCTCTGTGTTTGTTCTTCTTCTACTTTCGAGGAAAAAAAAGAAGTTTCCAAAAATCGGTCAAAGCGTTTAGATTTTGTTCACGTTTCAAACCAGTCGCGTTTTTTTTTTTTTTTTTATCCACCCTGACACACATATATATATATATATGTGTGTGTGCGCGAGTGTGCGCGCGAAACGTAGGAATGTGAAAAGAGCTTAACGCGTAGCGGAAGAGGAAGCAGAAAGACAACGAGGCGTATCGGGAAGCCCATGTGCCTCTCTCTACACCGGCTGCATACGTTAGATATTTCCACAGCAGCAGCAGCAGCAGGTAACGTCGACGTTGCTCGAAGCCGTTATAGAGGACAGGAGGCGTCGGGCGAGGTTCGCGAGATTCGCCTGCGGGAAGCAAACTTCGACTCTATGAATACTTGAAGATGTCCCGACGTGCCTGCGAGCTATACGCGTGTACCCCGCGCCCACCTGAACCACGCGCCCTTGTATGCTCTGGGTACATAAGCAGTTACACGCCCTACGCCCCCCTCTTCGAATGCACGCGCGCCGCAAGTGTTGGCCGCGCGATACCTTGACGTGTAATAATGCATTGTGCAGCGGAACGTCAAGACGAGAGGAGAAAAGAAGCGATCGAAGAGTAAAAACGACGCAAGAATTGCCCGATGTAGGAAAACAGTTATTTTATTGATGAAAAGTTCAACCGGAGTTTGTAACAGTCAGCGATTTTGTGTAAAAGATTGTGGCCAATTTCGAGAGGAATCGAACGAGCCGACGTTCAACGAATTCGGATGAACCGATCGCGAGATAACTCAATTCGAAGTGCAACGCTAGCGCGAACGCGCGCGACTAGCAAGCGAAACGCGCGTCTCGCTTACTCGGCGCGTTTATTCAAAGCACGATATCTCGCGATCTGTTCGACCGAAATGAACGAACAAGGGCTCGTTAGATTCGCCACAACGTCAGCTACAAAATGAACGACGCGGTAAAGAGTTTCTAAATTCCATTTTGAAAAAAAAACAAAAAAAATACACAGAGATTCATTTTACAAGCAAAATGATGAAAATTCTCACCGACATCAATCGACGTAACCTACCGATCATCAGTAATCGATCACCTAACCATTCGATATTGGCTTCTGATATTAACCACGCCACGAATGCGACACTTGATTAGAATCAAAGGTTCGGGACGACGTCCAACCGAGGCGTATCAATTAATACCTATCCCTGATAATACATCTGATAGAAATGCGACAAGGGCTCAAAGTGTACGTGAAGGTATCTCCCGTGGCATACGCGGTTTCGAACTCAGGAACGCGTGACGTAATGTTGGAGTACGGTACGCCGAAGAGTGGCAGCGGTGTACGAAAGGGTGTGTGGGTGGTGGTGTCGAGGGGGTAAAGAGGATGAGGGGGGAGGGGGGGGGAGTTTCCCTCGCAATCTGTCCTCTTGGCCTGGGCGTATTACTCCTGGGAACAAAGACATTTGGCTCACACGACGGCGCGACACAAGTGGAAAGGGGGGCGGGGGGGGGGGGGGGGGGGGTGGTTGAGGAAGAGGGAACGGAGGGCCGCGAGACTCCTCCACGTTCTATGTCACAGCGTTTCACCTTCCGTGCAGCAGATCCTGGGCGCTTTTACTTCTGCGAATCGGAGGACGGGGGAACGAAAGATCGCGGGGACAAGGAGAACGGCTACCGTACGACGTCGACGTATTGCGATGAAAGGAAAACAAAGGAGAAAAAGAGATCGGGGACGGGAGTAAGAATGAATGAAGGAGAGAAAAAAAAAAATAAAATAAAATTAAGAGAAATAAGAAGGGTGGGAGGGAGGCTAATATATAAGAAGGAGGAGAAGAAAGACTCTGGGTATATCAGTACGACGAATCTTCTTCTTCTTCTCCCTCGTCACAGCCGCACCCGCTCCCTTTTACGTTACCTATATATTTTATATACGTATTATACAGGAACGTCTTTGTGTATGCACTACAGAGGTATACATTACATGCATGTACGTACATGTATAAACGAATGTGCAAGGAGGAGGTATTCGAACATTGCCCGGCAACCACTTTCATAACCTCTCTACGCGGTATAACCAACCCACCTTTTGCGCACTCTGACACATACGTGCGCCTATATTCGTAAACGAGCACGGGCTACCTGTGCCATTTACATAGATACCTATAAGGATAGCAGATAAAGGTGGAGGTACTAACCGGGATAACAACCGTCTCGCCGTATCGCTACCCAGCTTTTCTTCTTCTTCTTCTTCTTCTTCTTCTTCTTCTTCTTCTGCTTCTGCTTCTTTTCAGCTCGCACACACGCGTAGGTATGCCTTTTTTATACGTCTCGCTTACTCAGAAAACGAGAAGCAAAATTGGCGTATGAGAATGGATAAGAAAAACGCTGTATCGATATTATAGTACGTATAACATCAGAGGTTCGTTGTATCGGGACGAACCCTTGTTAAATATCCTCGCGTCAAGCACGCGATGAAGAAAAAAAAAAAAAAAATCGCTCTTCTTTTTCTTCTTCTACTTCGTCGGAAAATTTAATGGAACGAATTTATCTTAGGGGGTATGATTTTTCCAATCAAAATACAACGTTCGGATTTAAAACATTTTCCATTACAATCTCACGTCCCTGACTTATAATTTCACTGTTCGTACGCGATGTAACATCATCGAGTAATAAGAGACTATTTTCATAGGTGTGCAAAATTTCACCAAGAATTCCAAAAGAAACTGAAAACACATCGATGTGTGATATGTAATTGATTTTTAAAGAGAAAAAATATTTCTAAATCGATTGAAAAATATACAAAAGAAATTGAAAATCCGTCCTGTGAGGGTAAAGGATAAATATCGCACTATGTATAACCCATATATAACATTAAGGCATTTAAAGTCGCGTGAGAAGACTAATAATCTTGAGAAAAAAGTTCATCTTGAAAGAGAGCAGAGAAGAACAGACTGAGCGCGCAAGCTGTAAGTGGAGAAGATCTCCTTGAACGACTTATTAAAGCTCGACGTTGCAGATAAGCTCGAAACGCTTGCACCGAAGAAATGGAAGTTATCCCCGTGTCTAGACCCGGTTATGAAAACTGTTTTTGCATCCATTTTAAGGTGAAAAACAAAGTAAACAAATAAACCTTTGAATTACCCCCGAGCATTTTATATTAATATTGTTGTTATTATTATTACTATACTTTGGGCACAGCGTGAAATTGCGAATAAATTACTTCAAGCTTAAAAAGAAAAAAAAGAAAAAAAGTATGGATAAATTACTAAAGCTTATCTGTGCAGGCATGTGCACACATAACGATACGTATAAAATATCTGCACCGCGTGTAAGGGGATGAAAATTGACAAGCTCGGTTCTCTCGATACCTTATAACAGAGAATTGATCCGTAAATCTGTCCCTCAGACTCGGACGTTGAATTTCAAACAACTGCGTTAACTCTCTTCGTACGCGTAATAATAATTAACATTGCGATGACGATTACGATAACACCTAGCAATTCGGAGGATTGACAAAAGGAATGATTAAAATGGATCGAAACGAGCGAAGCGAAAGAAAAAATTAGTCGATGGATAAAGTTTTTTTTCTACTTTTTTTTTCGTTCCATCAGATTCTCTGTGTACCGAAAATTTTATTTCTCATCGAAAAAGGTTGGAGTGAAAAAAAAAATTGAAAAAAAATTAAAAAAAATAATAAATAACAAATAAAAACGATATATGCGATCAAAATAATATTCGGAACAAAAAAAAAAAAATTTCCCAAGGTCACGGTACGCCGTGAGGGCATACTTTTTCTTTTTATATTTTTCAGCATTCCGCAGAGCTCGAGGGTTGATAATTCGATCAATACGCGATAGTGCGGTCAAAGAATACGAAAAAAGACGAAAAAAGAAAGAAAAAAAAACCGATAAAAATAATCCAAAGAAGCTTGAAACTGGTTCGATATCAACGGCGAAAAATTTGTCACCTTCGTCTCCGCGGTGAGAGGAGGTCTCCGGTAAGAATGAAAAAAAAACCTGACGTTCGAAAAAGTGTTGAGGATAAGAAATAAAAAATAAATGAAAATTAATGACGAAAACTAAGATCTTCCTCGGAAGGAAGAGGGTAAAAAAGATTCAATTTTTTCAAAAATATCACGCGTGTAACCCGAAGCATGTAGGCACATATACGGATTTATACGTGTATATACATATATATATATATATATGTACCTATGTACAAATATTTCCGTATGTATCGGTACAGCAACAAAGCGATTACAGAACCCTGTGTCCAAAGGTATCCAATTACGTCTCCGGACACACTGCTGACCTGAAACAAGGGTAAAAAGACAAGGGAGGGAGGGTGAAAGCGTACAAGCTAGGGTGCGGAAACGGCAGACACCGCAACCCCAAAAGGCGCCCTCTGACCTCCATAGTGTCCATTGTGGTCCGCCAAATAGCTTAATATCAGATCATAGTTAGCGGTATTATAATAACATTGCCCGCGTGTATTATACCGTGTAAACTAAACGTTGCATACGGGGAAATTCCATGCGAAACCCGACCAACGTCCGACCCTCGTAATTTTTGCCGTGGTTAAAAAATTTCTCTACAATTTTTCCAACTCTGAAACAGTGCTCGGAATTTCTTCAGATCTCTTCAAATAACTGGCTAATTATTTGCAAGTAATTAGAGTGATTTTGATACGGACCACTTTTTTAAATTCTCAAAAACCGTATTTTCTTTTCGAAACATTTCAAGACCGGACTCCGTGATGGCAAAATTTTTGTTCTATTTTTTTTTTTTTGCAATTTTTTTTTTTTTGGCAATTCCCGGAAATTCTCAAAACTTCGATTTTACAAAACTCGGAACAATTTTAGACCCGTTTCCTTACGAATCTATTTGAAGAGAACGTAGAATTTTTTTTTAGATTTAGATTTTCATTTTTTTTTTTTTTTTTATTCTAAACTAGCATAGCGGATCCACCATTATAAATTTTGGATTCGTTATCGGTGTGACTCTAAATGCCTCAGCGTAGCAATTTCTACCAGAATCGAAATATTTTTAGATTTTTTTTCCACCATATCGTATCGCCATTTCAGATTCCGCAAATATGACTTCAGATTTGTGATCAGCCACCCAACAAACCGACGAGTACCAATTTCAATCAAAATCCAAATGTTTTTAATTATTTTTGAGCTTATTGAATACGCCGAGTTAAAATTTTGCAAATTTAATCTTCGATTCGTGAGTAACGACCCAAAAAAAAACCTCACGGTACTAATTTTCATTGAAATCCATTCATCCACTCTCAAGATATCATCAGTTTCATCTCATTATTTGAAACTTTGTTAATTGAATAATTGAAAAAGTACCGCGCCGATCAAAGCCAAATTCTAATCACTTCTAAGTTTGGAAAATATCCGCGTCGATTGAGACTAAAATTATTGAAATCCGTTAACAACATGAAAACTCAACTTTTCATTTTCGGGGTGATTACAATAACTCTTCCTCTTTTCTCTGAAAACAGAGAAACGGGAAGTTAGAGACTGAAAAAAACAAAAAAAACCTGTACACTCCCTCTCTCTTTCTCTTTCTTCCTTTCTTTATTTATTGTTAGTTTTCTTAGCTCGGTAACGGTTGAACTGTAATTTGTGTCCAGGGGATATGATGTAAACCAACCCGTTAGACACACGCTCTAATATTATACGCCGATGAAAGATAAGCTATTGGAAATGTAATTGCTCTCGGTAATCTAGAGACGACTGATATAGATTTCAATTTTTATTTATTTCTTATATTTACTTCTTTTAATAACGATGTTTGAGCCAGTCTTTAACCGTGCAGCGTATTTCACAATCGGCATCCTCGGGTTTGGTTACTAATTGTAAGTAGTTATATAATAAGGTTATAGATCGACCGACGACAACGAGATAAAAATAGTATAACAATCGCGTTGTTGTTACCGGATAGCGAAAAGATGTAATTATATACTATTTGTAAGACAAACTTTTAATGCCTAAAAATGTTTATGTATATAAGCAATATTATAACGGGAATGATGATACAGGGATTAAGAAATATATATTGAAGATAAAAAAAAAAAAGAAAATTTACGGTCTATGAACTTTTACAAATACAGACATGTACGGGATTAAGGGTAAAAATATTGGAAGGTTGGAAAATAGATGGGTCACAATATCGATTTTTTAAAGACGTGAAAATCTATTTTAAGAACTTTTTTTTTTTTATTAAAAACGTAGAGATGTGTTATGAAAAAGTAGAAAGCTAAAGTGTAAAATTCCAAAACGCAGAATCCTCAGATGGAATTTTACAATAGACCAAAATTTGACGATTCTGTTTTGGATTTTTATACTTTGTCTTTCTACATTCTGTCTCTTCCATGCTTCGAAATTCAGTATTTTGAATGATCTATAAGACGTGTTTACGAATTTTTAAAAATTGCCCATTGTAATCCTTCCATTTTAGAATCCTTCTACATTTTTACTCTAAAAGTTTTTTTTTGTCAAAATCACATTAAATATTTGTAAATAATTGAGCAATTGAATAAAAAAATCTGAAAATATTCAAGGTGCTGTTTCAGAATTGGGACAATTGCAGAAATTTGTTACAGTGACAACACTTGTGCGAACGCTAACTAAACTCAAACATGTAGAAAAAGTTTGGGTTCAAAAATTTCCAACGATTCGACGAACTGTGCAAAAAATTTCGCAATATAATATGGCTGTGTGTAACAGTTTTGCCACAAGAAGCATTTGAAAATATTAGCGGTTGAAACACCGCGACGGGTTGCTAGTTGTAAATATACGTCATGGTATGAACTCTATTATGTAGTATACCTGATACACCAAGCGCGGAAATATGAAAGGTCTAAGAATCAAAAAAAAAGTTCAATTACTTAGAGCAGCAGCAGCAGCAGCAGCAGCGAGTTTGTTATACGATAAAGAAAATTGAACCTCCCCACCTCAGAGAGAGAAAAAAAAAAAAAGACAAAACCGATGTAAAATTCTCGTCTAGTTTCATCCCGGAAATTACTTCGATATACAACATCATACGTTTCACTTCCTCTCATATATCAAATATACAAGTAAAATGATGATTAAGGATTCATTACAGACATTATTTACAGTATATTATTTAATATTGTAATACACAAAGCCTCGTGAGGGTAATTTTTTTTTTATTCTAGTTCAAATAGTCCAATACACGCAAAGCACGAACCTCAAATTGATTTTCTAAGTGGTTGCAAAATTGATTTTTTATCTTAGTTTTAAACCCAAGAATAATATACGCAAATTTACAGTATCAAAAATGCCCGGGAAATAGTGAAAATTAATGTACGGACGATATAATTCTAGTTTTTCGCGATTATTCCGATAACGGTATGGAATTTCGAAAAATCAAAAAATTCTCTGTCACCAAGTAAATACTGGACGAAAATAAACTTTTCAGGATATATTTCGACGCGAAATTTTTATCTCTACAACTTTTGTCAGAAAATTTTTCCAAAATTCCTTACCATTGCCGAGATAATCGTGAAAGACGAAAATATCCGTCTGTTTTTTAAAATATCCCGGGGATTTTTGACCCCGCAAATTTGCGTATAGCAAATTCTTTGAGTACGGAACTAAGTTAAAAATCAATTTCACCACCGCTTCTAAATATCCGAGATTCGTCGGGCTTTGGTTTATTGGACTAGAAGATAAAAAGGGGGGTAAAAGAATGTATTCGTGCATTCAAAGCGTGTGTAATACCTGTGTGCGATGCATGTGTTTAATAGTAGGACAATCTCCCTAGAGTAAAGTGATATCCCAGTGCGTAGAGCCAAAGCGTTGGCATGCATCAGGTTTCACCAATATCCGTTGTTGATGGAACCACTGCTTTTATGCAAGATCGCCTTGCAGACATGCAGCAGCAGCAGCAGCAGGACGAACCAAATGAGAGGATACGACGGATTTCCGCGCTGCTGATGCTGCTGCACTTTCACGTTCGCTGCTAAAGTCCTCTACCGAAAAGTCTGTGAGATACGGAGAGAGAAAGAAAGAGAGCGAGAGAGAGAGAGAGACAAAAAATGGAAGGGAACGGAAGCGCGTGAAGCCAGACAAAATGTCCACAGTATTTCCATATCTCGTAAATTTTTGTTACTTTTTTTGCAAATGCTGCGTTAAATAATAAAACATTTTCCACCTCGGCAGTTTGTTCGCTTACACATTCATTATTTATTCTTTAGGTTATATACGCTACACTTGAGAATATTACTTGTGTACATAATGCATGCCGCAAGCAAGAAAGTTGCCGAATATTAATAAAAAAAAAAAAAAGATACCTATGTACGCGATACATTGGTGGAGATCTAAACGTTTTTCGCATTTTTTTTTTTTTTTTGACAAAATTTTATCAATACTGTATGGCGTACGTGATAAAATGAAAAAAAAAAAAATTTTTTCATCTTCCTCGAGTTGGATTTATCCGTTAAATTTATTTTCGGAAAAATAATTTACACTCTCATTGTCAGCCAAGCAACCATTTGACACTTGAAAAATTCTCAATGATCATAAGTATAATAAAAAGGTATAATAAGAAGGAAAAGATACAACAGCGTATAGGTATAATACATAATGTAAGTAGAGAAGAAGGTATAAGGAATTTGAGGGATGAAAAGGTAGAGAAATAATGAGCACGAGAAGTCGGGGGAGGATTGAAGAGCTCGCAAAGGTTGACGTCGTTTTTATACACATTTTTCTCCATTTTCCTTCCTCGTTTGCTACCCGAGCTTTGTCTTTTTCCTCGCCTAGGTAAGTATATACGTTCTCTGGACGAGAAGAAAAAACGCCGAGGAAATGCTGTTAGGTGTGTGTATTGTATACCGTATATATGTTACGTACATATATTTATACATCGCTATGTATATAATAATGGCATACCCATCCTGTCGTCTCGAAAAGATCCAAGGAGAATTGTTCTGTTCGCATAATTGCAGTGCCAAAGGCTGTTTACAACGATGAAACAAAATAATAATATTTCCCTCTGCCGCAAGTTGCTTTCCTCGTGGCGGCTTCTTCGACTATATATGTATATATACATAGAGAGAGAGAGAGACAGATATATATATATATTAATTGCAGAAGGATAGAGTATATTTCATGATAAATAGTTCGCAGTCGCTTTAAGCTTGTGCAACAGAAGACGAGGAGACGAGTATAGGCGCAACGACGTCTCCAAGGCGTTTTGAAAATACGCCATTACCTAGACATCGAGAGTGACGCGACGGAGCGGAGAAAATAAAAACTATCAAACAATTCTCATGTATATTCGATAATATACATTTTCCAAAATCAGTGCGCAAAATTCGAGTTTTGCAACACGCGCGTCAAAAGTCCCTCTTTCATTGCATGTCGAGCGTGTGAGAAGTGAACAACTTTTATACCCGCTAGTTACTTTTTGCACACTGTTTCAACACTCTGGTTACTTTTGCCCACGCGTCGCAGGCAATGTAAGAGGAACTTTTGCTGCACACTTTACAAAAAGTAGCCCATTCCGTTTTAATTCTCGCACGAGTGCGAAAATGTATTGTTTTTCGTACTCATTTGAGTGCGTAAAATTCAATTTTGCGCACTCGGGAAAAACAGTATCAACTAGTGCGCAATCTTACGCTATTGTGTCACGCTGAGATCTTGAAAAATGACTTGATTTGCCCGTTTTACGGACAAATCTATTGAAATATTTGAAAACACACAAGGGTCAGAATATCGAATTATCATAAACGCGAAGATCTAATTTAGAAGAATTTTAAAATACTGAACCTGGAAATCTAGAAAATTCAAAATATAGACGGTCAAGGTGCATTAGAAAACCAATCAGAATTCTAGCGATTTTACACAATCTGGATAAACGACAACAACGCATTGCAATCTCTCTATCAAGTTGAATTTAATCTTCAATTCTGATTTTACTTCTATTTCTATTTCAACCCCGTAATTCTTTTTTTTTTTTGTTTCTCCCTCTTCTCCGGTAAGCAGCAGGTCTTTTAACGGTCCGTATCACGCTGGACAGAAGCAATCTCATTCGAAATTCAAACGGTGGGAGAGAGATGCGCGATCCTGGTTACATACATACATTCAAACGTATCGAGTCGCTTCCTGCGACCGATAGGCGAGAGAGAGAGAGAGAGAGAGAGAGAGAGAGAGAGAGAGAGAAAGAGAGAGGCTTTACTGGCCGGCTAACGTTTTGCCACTCCCACCAGCCTCCGGATGAGCTGCTTTTATCCCCGTTGTTATTTGGTCTACCGGGTTGATTTCGCGGAGCGTGTAATCTTTCTCACTCTCTCTCTCTCTCTCTCTCTCTCTCTTTCACTCTTTAATCGCGTGCGCTCTTGAGCCTCGCCAAAGCCCCGCGAGTCGTTTGTATAGTAGGTAGACGGCTAATTAATGGTTAATCGGATAACGCGTAATTAATTAACGAACGACATGAAAGAAGATGAAAAAAAATAAAAAAAATAAAAAAAAAAAAAAAAACGCAGAGGATAAAAGCTTGTGAAAAACGAAAAAGGGAACGAAAGATGTTTGAGTAGAAAACGGGTGAAACTGTGCTGATAAAAATGATATTACATCAATGAAATTAAGAAAAAACGAGGAGGGGAAAAAAAGCGTACAATAACTAAAATATCAATTATTATACAGTATAAATATTTTCATATGGAATATTATACTAATGTGAAATTACGATTGATTTTACCATATACGATACATGCATACTATATGCTATAGAAATAGGGATGGCGTAACTAACGTGAGAAATCAGCAATTTCATTCGTACACTTCCAATTTCACTCTTTTTTCTCTCCTATTTTTAATGAAATTTCGGCGGGGTGTAAGCATAAAAGTGGCGGAAAAACAAGAAACAAAAAGGAAAGAAAAAAAAAATTCAATCAAACCTCGAGCATGTACATATATATAAGAAAGGAAATTGTGTATGCACCATACCTCGGCGAATATGCGGGATTATTTATATAATTCGGAGGTAGAACTTGAGGGGGAAAGAGACAAGGAGAGAAATGAGGATCGCTGGGATTGCAGCAACACGGTACAGCTCCGAAGAGGAGAATAAAATCAAAAAAAATGAGGAGGAATAAGAGAGACTAGACTATGTGTATGTGTATATATATATATATATATATATATATATGTGAGGAGGCGTGGCGGATAGGAGGAAAAGAGGAGAGGAAAGGAGAAGCTAGGGTGATTTTCTCTGGATAAAATGGTAGAGACTAAGGACAGTGGATAGATGGATTTCGATGATAGAAAAACAAGAGAGCATTTTCCGCACGGGGAGAATCTATTATTGATAAAAGCATTTCTCAGGGGGTAGTAGATATTCCCGCGCGGCAAACAACCACCACCTACATGTACGACGAATTCCGAGCTCCTCTTCCTCCACCTCTTCCTCCTCCTCCTTCTCCTCGTCATTGTCGTCCTTGTCGTTTTCGCCTCACTCAATCGATCGATACACGCACATATATGTAACATATACACTGTAACGACGTGTTTGCGTAAACTGTGACCAAAAAAGAGCTTGCAGGGGAAGAGTCTATAAGTCCTCGTGACCGATGTCGCAGGCCGGGGAGGGTATAACAATCGGTTTACTTTTCACCCGTTTCGTACATACATTACGAATTTCTACGAATAGGAATAATTACTTTGGATTTCTTCGAGATCGTATCAGGACGGCCGATAAATTGGTTTCAAGCAAACGAATCAATCCGAAGAGTGACCGAGTCAAAATTCGAAAAAGTTCAAAATAAAAACCGTCCTAATAATTATACTCTATAAAGATAGTGGAAAAATTTGAATTTGATAAAATAAACGATTCAGCTCGACGACTAAATTATCAAATAGATTCGCATTCCGATGAAAGTTTATTTTCAGTTTCAAACAAGTTGCACGAGGGTGGTGCGAAAGTTTTTCCGAACGTAACGAGAAACCGCGGGATTAATTGTTCCGCATTCGAACAAAACGGCGCGTGAATATATTATTTTACACCGTCATCGACGAGCAATAGCAAAGCATAACGTATTTCCGGAATCATTGTTTCAATACCGTTGGGAAGTGAAATACACTTTGTACGTATAAGGTAAACGTACTTCTGCAAGTGCTTGCAATATAATATACATGCGCACATACATGTATGTATATTATATAATATCTACAATTCTATTCTCTGTACAAACAGGAATAGAAATTGTCGGCAAATAATTCTAGGAGCAAACCAAAATGTAATCCCAAAATTGCATAAACCGGATGCGCTACGTGTACGTGTATGCGACCAAAGGCAAACTGCAATATATTTCTTCAATATCTGCGGGCTATATACCGTGAGCAAACTACAATAACAGAATAAGTTTGCGCTGATGGCGGTTTCCCGATGCGAGAGAGAAAAAGAAACTTCGTTTACTCTGGGAACCGAATCATTAGGTGGATATCTTGAATGGTGGGTGCCGTGTGCAAATAAAACTGTTACAGCGGATGAATAATCGTCAATGGGAGAGAATGAACGATACGTCGCTGTTATAATTTATAGTCAGTCAATTCTAAGAAATCATTCTTATTTATTTAGGTATATGTTATTATATTATACGCGAAAATCCTGACGCATCTCCTTTCGCTTTTCGAATCGAACGACGTTTGAATAACTATTGATATACCGCATAATCGATGATTGAAATTAATTATAAAATCGACGACGTCTTTGTTGAACGGAATTGGCTATAGATTCCGTACACTTGTAGCGTGTACCAATTTCGCCGGGATTATTGGGTATACAACACAAAGCCAGCTGTGGGGGGAAAATAATGTACTTTCGATAATTGTCCGCAGCTGCCGATCATTTGTTATTAGCAATACATCAACGAGCAAGGAGGATGATAGCTGCTTGATAAATGAGCCAAAACTCCTCCGGGGATAGAACGGTATTGTATTCCGTATTTTGCGCGGGTGCTTGTCGTGCGTTGTAATAATCTGCAGGTTTCGTCGCCGATTCACAGCATCGTTATACGTGTAACGCCGTTATCAATTACGCCCTAATAAATTGGACGCAGGTGTACGGTGTTTTTTTTTCTCTCTTTTTTTCTTTCTTTAAATTTATCTTTGTTTCGCAATTCGTACAACGTCGATAAAGATGAGTAAAAAAGAGAAAAATTATCACGACGAATCGTACGTACGGTTGGTTTTATATTCTGTGATAGCGTTTTATTTTCTTACCTGACACAAAAGCAGCCACGTAAAGAGCGACGAGTAGGGGAAGGAAGAACTTCATTTCCATCGATGCATCCATTTCGGCGATTCGATAATATCAGTCGATATGCACAACTTGTGTTTATAAACTTACGGAGGAACTATGTTTCCAACTTTTAATATCACGAACTTGTTGTTTAAATGTAGAAAAAAGAAAAACGATTGTATATCCACAAAGAAAACTGTACAGCTTACGGTGTATAATAATTATTCTTCGATGATTCACAGTTATTAAACACGATACTAAATACCTGTTACACGTACGTAATTTATTTATAATTATTCGATTTTGAAAACCGATTCGTTCAAGAACAGATCCGGAGCAATCGTCGTATCGTTATTGTCCAAAATTTATTCACTTTCTTTAACTATTCGTTCACGATGGGATATAGATGGAACACTGTAACACGAATATAACCGACGATCGACTCTCCTCGCATTTATTACCGGTAGCCCAAATATTAACCGCGACACATTTGGCACATGATTGAACGCAGGGCATTATGGTTGTTTGTCTTTTGTTTGGAGCGTCGTGAAGTTTGCAGCAGAATTTTAAACAACTGGCGAAATTCACGCAACACGGTTCTATTAACTCACTTGTTACAGTATTTACAGTCTGAACGTAGCCGCGGTAAACCGAAAACTCCGCGAGATGATAAATCAAAAATAAACGCACTCACAATCCTTCGATATATCTCGTTGCACGCAGGAGATGATCGTTCACGATTTTGCACCGATCGGACGATATGATTTCTGTTTCGTTGCTCGAATCACGAGTTACGTAAGATAGGCAGTAATACCTTCACTATTGGCACGAATTTTTCTTCTATCGATATCATTTCTTCCTAGGCTGTGATTTCGATGCTCGATTTAATCTCGGAATTATGAATCACGGATTAGACGTCGAGCTGTTAGAGGTGGTTCATCCTGTTGGCCAGCTACCAAAACAACCACTGCCGCCGGTTTAATCCCAGACGCACGTGCGTTACTCCGGTAAATTGTTGTGTACACATGTAACAACGCGCCGCGCATCCGTTCGCAAACTCCTGACGACGAATTCGCGAGAGAGTTTACGCCCTAGGGAAGAATCGTGGTATAAAAAAAATAAAAAATAAAAACGCGAGAGGCGAATGCAGCCTCGGCAAGAAAATAAACAAACGAACGTCGACACTCGAGATATCGTAACAGTCAGCTTGCACTTGAAGTTGGCGCCGGTCCGCACTCGGTCTCGCCTCGATTAAACAAAACAACAACTCGGCAAAGACGCGAGACCGTAACCCCAAACACGAGTTGTTTATTCCGTGGTATCTTGAGTTCGCAGAGACGAAGACACCGACCGTTCATCCCTGCGCATAGCAGCAGCAGTTTATCGCTGTTGTCATTAACTCTTTACGGAGGAGGGAAAACAAATCGAGAAACCACCGAACGTTGAAGAACCGGCGCCGGTATCGGCCGACATCTAGAACTGATCTAGACCGGCTCAATCTTTCCCGTGAGTCGTGTCTCCGGCCTCGCGGCAAACACAATATCAACAACAACAACAACAGCAGCAGCGGCAACGATAACAACAACAACAAGAACAACAACAAAGACACACAAATCAACGCGCTGCGATTTTTTGGTTCGACGAATTTCTCGCATTTAACCGAAGCACGTTCACCGGTTCACCTGTGAGCCCCTCTGTATGTTTTCAGTCGCTCTCCGACTCTCGGCGTACTTCACACCGCACTTTTTTTTTGTTTCTTTTTACTATACCCGCGAGATGACGACGGATGCCGTTTCGTTCTCGGTACACTCGCGGCGTTTACGCGCGTTCGCTCGGACCTCTCGGAGAGGAGTAACCCGGTGCCCTGAGCGGCGAGAGGGAGCCGGGGATACCAGAGTCGGAGCCTCTGGCTTTGCCCCCGCAGAGATCGACGGAAACAGCCGAGTTCTCACGGAGGCTATCGAGAGGGTCGTGCGCGCGCGCGACGTGCGCCTCCCCCCTCCCGCCCCACCGCCGCCGCCCCTCGCAGCCTCCCGACGATTCCCTACCCTTTGAGCCTTCGCGCTCCGGGAGTAACCGGGAGCAACCCGCTCGTCGGACTCTCTACTCTCTCTCCTTCTCTCTCTCTCTCCCTCTCTCTTTCCCTCGCTCGTTCGCTCTCTCCCTTTCACTCCGCTCGGGAGCGCCAAAACTTCTCTTCTCGGGAGATGAGATGAGATGAGATCCCTACGCGCGCCTACCAAAAGACCCTGAACGATGTTGTCGGACTGATTGTGACTTGATTTTTATTCACGTTTAGGGATTTTTGGGATAAATATTGTAACGAAAATGTGATCGAACAGGGGATTGGTGAGTGTCGATGAAACTAAGCTTATTTAATTACTTACATGTAACTGAAGATAAAGTCCGTGTCATGGTGGGAGACTATTTTCAGATACTGTAATAACAACTACAGTTATGTGAACAACGTCAGAGAAATCGCGTTGTTCTGTCATTTTTTCAACTTAAAATTTATAGGGTTCGTTCTCGTCTGATTCTATTCGTAAATGAAATATTCAAATTCATATCGTCAGAGTCAGAGGCTTGCGGATGACAATTGAATGTCTTTCTTACCGAATCATACATTTTTCATCTTTAAATTATGTCGATTATACATACATACATTTCCGATTGTTTGTATCTATTGACGAGATCTAAAAAAAATCTGTCTTATTGTCAAACAATTTGTAAGAAGTTCTGACCATGAAATAAACTATTATTCATTAAAATCGGATATACAGGTATGTACGATTTTTTTGACGGTAAATAGCAAAACAATGCAAAATCTTTGACGCTCATAACGACGAGGTGTTTCAGAATATTTCCTTTATAAATCACAGAGATTTTTTTGAATCAAGTTTCACTTGGTTGCACGTTAGAACCTCTGTTTTGTCATGTTCCTGTTTCGACACATTTTTTACCTGATTGTACGTCCTATACGTATGTACGAGTATACCCCATACATTCACATCATGCCCTTGTGTACGGCATGTTATTTAATGTAAGTAATTAGTATACTATTTGTCGGACCTAGATCACGCCTCCGGCCTGATCTCCGTAGTTTCTACAAACCACCCTCTTTAGTTTTATTTCCTCGATATTCTTTCCAACTTACTCTGGTACCACGATGTATCGCATGCACTACTTTTCTGTCTCCTCTGTGTATATTATGCACGCCTTACAGATCATCTATAAGTCCTATACGTAGTAAAAGTATCTCTCTCTCTCTCTCCTTTTCTACCTCCTACGAATGTACATTTGAGAATTACAGCTGCTGGCGATGCTGACGTCGGTGTTTGATGTATAAGGTACAAAGTGGGCTGGATAAAAAACGAAAGAAACGAAGTAAAAAAAAGTTGGTATACTTGGACGGCTTTCAAATGGATAACTTATAGGTATGTATTATAACTCACGAATGGAACTAGATAGATACACATTTACTCTTATATGCATGTGAATACGCATACCTGTACACCAGGTATAGAAGGATCGGAGTTTCTTATACCCTGCATATACTTGCCGGAGTGAATGCGTCTCGTCCCATCTTTAGGCCACTTACTGCACCATATACATGATACACCGATCGATCGCGTCGATTTCAAATTCATTCCAAAGAATTTATACCTTCACGATAACCAAATCCCGGCATGCGAGAAACTTACATTTCTCCAAGCCAACGAATATCGTTTCATCGAATTGTCTGAGCATCTACAAATGCATCGGATTGCTTGAAAATCGTTTAGAATTTTTTTTTTTTTTTTACTCCGATATCACGATACAACGAAGAATACTTCCCAGATGATTGCGAGCTTAAAATACTAGTGCAGTTTTTCTTTTCATACTTGTGCGAACAGCACGTGTATAAGCTGTAGCACACAAGTCTAACGCCGTCTGTATGTCACGTGTGCTACGGAAAAAGGGCATCACTGTACACAAGCTAAGTGAGAGAGAGAGAGAGAGAGAGAGAGAAATGGAGGTCTAAGGTTAACGTCTGTCGTATCGCCCTCCCGAGAGTAAAATACCACGTATATATTTACATGTGTGGTGTATACACACACACACCGGTATGCACATGTCGCCTGTTCGGAGTTGGGGGAAATGTTCCAGAAATATATGTTTACGTATATGATACAGAGCAGGTTGATAAGTGCGGGGAAAAAGAGTCCATGAGAATTTTCAACGAGCAAGGTTTAAAAAATTCACGTATGCAAACACACATATACATACGCAACTCTGTAGTCGCACTTCTGCGTGCACCCTTCAAAGTTTTCCACATATATTTCTTCATCCCCATGTCTCAATCTGGTGTTTATTTAATAAAGCAATTTTGTCCCTCTCCAGTGTTTTGCTTGGTTCTATCGGAAAGTGTCCTCATGACGTCAGAGCCTGGTTGTCAGCGCCATTTTTTCACCACGTAACCCAAGTTTTTAATTTCAATGGGGACAAATCGTAATTTTTGTCGTTTAAAGTTATACTCAAGTCATATACATTAATGAAACGTAATCAATAATATACCTGTTCAACCATCCGCACGTGAAAAAACACGGTCAACGGTCAGCTATCAGCCGGGTTTCATTATTTTCTTTTTTTTTCGCCAGATAACGCACTGCAAAGTGAAAATCCCAATAAGTGCACCAGTATATGTTTATCTGAAGACTGAAAACAGCCGCAGCTTTATTACGGCTTCGATAATAATCTGCAAATTTTAATGTAAATTTCAATTACAAAAATACTTGCACAACGATTTTCTCCCTTTTTTCACTACAAGATACATGTAATAAGTGAAAATTGTAATATAGATTGTTATGACTGTGATCCCGTTTTATTTTTGTTCTTCTTTCACAGCTTCGAGTTGTTCTCCACTTCGGTGGGGTTTCGCCTCGCTCCAGCCGAGTTTGAGCTCCTGCAGCTGCCGCTCTATAAGCGTCGTAGGAAAGTAGGTATTGGGGTATTGGACACATTTTCCACTTGCCCTGATAAAACAGTTGGTCATCATCGTGAACCGGAGCAGACGTCTGCCAAAACCTATCGGTTCGATAACAATAGTAAAGAAAAGTATAACTTACCTAAAATGGAATTTATATGTATAGCTATGCATATAGCCACAAATCTCGCGTGCACCGTGAAACGCACACGATATTAATGATACGAAATAGAAATATTACAAAACACGAAAATGAGATATAAAGTTTTCTGTTTAATGTACCTATTTCCGCCCTTCTTCGATCCTTTGCCTACTTTATTATACCCCTGAACGAAATTAAAGTGTATACCATGTATATAAATTATACTTTGACGCAACTTGTACCTTGTTAGTGACACTGTTAAAACGATAAAGTAAGCGCAGAGGAAATGGAAATAGCGGTAACTATTGTAGTTAGTAGTAGCTCGTTGGTAATATGATATTGTGATTTCAAAAATTGCCACGAATTCTCGATACTCGGGTGATACGCGATCCTGCAATGCAGCTACTTAAGTGCTGCACCTTTATTGAGACTGTCTGTTAACTATTTCGATATACTTCACGCTATAAAACTTTTCCGAGAATTAAAAGAGCAAGGGAAAGATGAGGAAGGAGAAGAATTCCATTTATACATCTAACTTTCTACGTATATACCACGTGCAGGAATTGACTTCCGGCGTATAGAGTGTGAACTTAATTATCGGTATCCGATATCTCGACTACTCTGTCCCGATACACACACACACGCACGCGCACAGAATTTTTTCGACAACCTTCGCGATATAACTCGCTTTAAAATACGAGGAACACGAATTGAACGCCACAACTTCCCTCGCAGGTGTAGAATCTTCTATATCTTTCCATTGAAATTATCGACCTGCTCCTTGCGTTGAACTAAAAACCGTTGATTGCAAAAGAAAATAAAGAGAGATCAGAATACCAGAAAAAAAGTAACGATTACGGTACGCGAGAAATTCTCCTAAAGATTTCACGCCGTAGATTGCACTAATTGAATTTGCAAAAAATACAAAAGAAGATCAGGTTACAGTGATAAAGCTTTTTGAAAAGTCTATTGCCATTACATAAGCGGTATTGAAATGTAAATCAGTATCACTCGGATCGTAATTTATTCTAAACTGGATAAAAACACGTTGTGAAAAATGGTTGTAAAACCATTCCATTTGATCAAGATGCTGCAGATGTTTTCAGACGATTACTTTGCCCCGGTCTCCTCTATCTCACCCCATTTGTATACTCGCTGTTGCTTATTCTGACTTCGCTTCGATAAACTGTTAAGAGAAAATATTATTCGATTTTTCCTGTACGAGGCGGATGAAAAAGTTGTGTATCAGGTTGGGCGGAAAGAGAGAGAAAAAAAGAGTTGAAAAAATCTCTGCAACACACAGCCGTGTGTATCAACGGCGTGCTCCGGAGTCCGATGAAAAAAATTTCCCGTAATAGCTACAACTCACTGTCAGCGTGTCCGGTGTTAAACGGGGATAATCGAATGCTGAATTCGAACCATTCGAACGTATAAAACAAGATGGACGTTACAGGTATTCCGTGAGAGTCGGGTAACCTGAAATTAGGCACCGGCGCCATCCGCGGGCGCACAGAGCGTATCCAATTATTCGTGATTCAGGTTAGAAGCGCACGTTGCCGCGATAACAAAATTCGAACCCTGTTACAAACGTGCCGTGCGTATATACGTGCATTATAGATACACGCAGAACGGGGATGCACCTCGTGATGTAAACGCAATTTAACCACACCGCGTCAAACGTCCTCAGTATCACCTCTCTCTCTCTCTCTCTCTCTCTCTCTCTCTCTCACTCTCTCTATCCCTCTCCCTCTTTCTCTCCCTCCAGCCGTGACGGCGTCGGACTCAATTAATTAACCCCGAGTGGGACAGGTGCCATGCCGTGGCAGAACCTGATCGCTGCAGTTAGGGACTGACGGATCACTCTTTATCGTGAGGTCCTCTAAGCTTCGGCTATTATATATACCGGTTAGGGTGACGAAAAGCGGGCGGCATTGGCGGATGAAACTGGGTCGTTGCCTGCATTGCGGGGGAAAAAAATTTTCCCATTTTTCTTCACCTTCTTAGTTTTCTTTATTTTCCCTTTTTTTTTCTTCATTCTTTCGTTTTTTTTTTCGCGATATTCAGGTCTCGGGTTACCGATTGCGGATAAAAAATCCCACCCTCGCCGATTTTACCCTCGAATATAAAGGAGCCGCAGGTTGAAATATATTCGCACAATATTTCCCGCCGTAACTCGGCGACGTCACAAGACTCCAGCCAATGGACCCGCGACGCGGCTGCCTCGAAACTCCAGGCTCATTATACCTAATAACGTTTGAAAAATCATGATCATACCTAGTCCTAATGGACTTGGGAGCGCATATCGGAGACCAACTTGTATGTAACACGAATAAGTGAGCCAAGACAGTGCGGGTCGGACACTGAACCGCGTTTACCCCTGAATTAAACGGATCATTCGAGCCGTATTACTGCACCCCAGGGCAACCTTATGAATATTTCATAATCAACACATAGCTGGAGCGTAAGGAGGACAGGTTGGTAGGCAGATAGGAACCGTGCGGAGCTGCAGGCGGTTCCACCATCCTCGAAACTTTCATCATATTAATTATTTCGAAATATGTGGATTAAATACGGTTCGAGTTGAACAGTCGACCCACCACCTCGCACTCTCGCCCTCATCCTCATCCCTCGCTCATTCTCTTTCCGCATACTCGTGCTCCCTGCACATTCACCCTTGTACGTACGTATAACGCGGCGTAATAGAGTTTGCTGAAAACGTCGAGTTTGACTACCTCGCAGCGTGAAAGTTATCTCCTAATTTTCAAATTGCGAATAAACCGGTATACTCGTATACCAGTTATTTCATACTTTAGTTACAATTTGTGGAGAACCCGCGGTTCGAGCGAGACAAAAACAAAGCTGATCTATAATGTTACGACATGTTTAATCGAGAGGATCGGCGTAACTTGTGAGTTAACTGGTAGTCTCTGTACAGGAATACTCGAGTTCATGTTGTAAAGCTACATATCACTGATCAGTATTGGAAATTGGGTATCGTTTGTACATAGAAATTCATAAATCGCTGTGTTTAAAGGAAATACTTGACTGAACGTACGATTCCAACGTGATCCTTGATCCGAGTAAAATTTCAATCCTCCGTTGCATATTATACGAGGAATAAGAATTCCAATGAAATTTTATTCGACAGCTAGGATATACTTATTATAAGTATATCCAATTTCCGTCAACATTTTCCACTTCAAAATTGGACAATATTTATCACGCGGTGAATCTACACAAATCACATCACTCGATTATTACCACGTGACGGAGTATGAAAGGGAAAATACGAGGAATAACGCGGACTGGGTACAGCGGTAAGAAAAAGTTGATTTTCGTCGAAGCGATGTGAATGATGCCGATAATCTGGATCCGAGGTAAGGAAATAATCCGGCCGAGGATGAGTGTTGATTCCGTAAAGAGGCTGGAGCTGATCAACCGACCAGCCTTCGTGGCCGAGGTAACCCGTCAGAGAAACTTGGCGGCTGCCGCTGCAGCACGTCGGGTTGACGACGTCGTACCTCGTCAATGAAACGAGCCTTAAATCGGAGACGTCGGACGTATCGGACGAAGCCCGCGGTGCACCCGGCTGGAAGTGATCCTCTTCGTCACTTGTCACGTACAATCTAGAACGAAACGAGAAAAGATATTGTCTTTTTTTCCTCTTTTCCTCGCGCCCCTTTTTCTCTTCTGTTTTATTCGGATAATATACCAATCGAATATTCTCTGTATTGGCAATGAAAATTTTTGAAGAGGTTATCTTATACCGACTGTAAGTATGAAAAAAAAACTGCTACCCAGAGAAATGAGTATTACAGATGAATAAAACGACAGGAAAGAATAACGGCAGACGGCGATCGTGTTCTTTATCTCTACATACCTATAAAACTAAACGTCTCTCTGTCTGTCTCTACGTATGTTCCCTCATAACGCCAGAACCACCAAACTGATATTGATTTTTTCTTCTTTTTTTTCTGTGAATGCTACAACGTCAGGCCAGATTTTAGGCTTTATTTCGTTACAACCGAATCAAGAATCTTGAAGATGTATCGACATTTGTAAGACAAATCTGAACGCTGACTGAACCTTGACAGATAGAGGAAAGTTATGTTCAAGAGTTGTCAAGGTCACAACAAGCTCTAGAAAAAATTCCGCGAGAGCGTATAATTACTACACTTAACAGTTTTGGCACAAGGAGCTTTTAGTTTCTTTTATAAATCTGCAACCGTCTGCTTGGGAGGATCTTCCGATCCGCGTGAATACAGTTTTAGTATTACCCTATTTCCGTCCGTGTCGGTTCGAGGTATCGCGGGGTGTAACGCAATGGCTGGGTTTATTCTGCAGACACCCCAAAAACTGTCCCGACCAATTCCCACATTGCATTTACCAATTCATATTCTCCCCGGGTTTTCCGTAAGCCTCTCACTCATGTTCCCTCCGATATCATCCCCTCGGCGTTTCCTTACGACGCTGTATAGGTATATAGTTATTTTTGAAAGTGACATTCGTATAACGATATATCGAACCCGGCCGACGCTTACCTCATTCTCGAGAACGCTGTGCCGAGTCTTTTTATGCTTTCCCCCCTAATACACAGCGGATCGAAAACGATGTTAAATTTTTAATAGACGGTTAGATCGTCCAGCTGACTCCGCGTTTAACTAGAATAATCTTCGCTTTTATGCTCTTCGCGGAGACATAATGAAACGCGGTGTACAAGGTATATACGGTACAGGTATATGTATCTTAGTACTGTTACCAAACCGCCTCGCGCGAAATTAAACGCCGTCGATAAATTTTAAACAAAAGGATCTCCGCGTATACGTCTCCTTATTAATTACCCTCGGCTAAGGTTGTCGTTTGTATCCCGAAGGGCCGCGGATTCTTCGTTAAAGGGAGATTGTTGAACGCTTGCGAAATTAAGCTTCTCCTCGAAAAGCAGCTTCCCCTGCAGGAATAGCCCGGCATCCTTGACAGTTGGCAGTTTCCTCCTCGTTCCATCTCCGTCTTCATCTCTGTAATATCCAATGGCGAGTTTCTCCACACCAATTTCGCCTCCGTTCTGATTACCCTGTACGGCACTCCCGATGATTCCGTATCCACCCACACTTTCGGCCGCGTGCCGCTCGTTTATCTCCAACGGAAACTTGAAGGCGCCATTGTACGGATAGTCTGAAATAACCTGACGAAACGGAAATAGAATGATTAGAATCACACCTAATCTCACGGACATTCATCGTTCAATTCTACAATAAAGTGACCGATATGAAATATTTCGACGAATCGTTATCTTCGATATTCACAATTTAATTTATTCTCACATTCATGAATAGTTATATCAGTATATTAAATGAAAATGAAGTACATATTTACTCATCATCGGTAGGTCTCTAATTTTTTATTTACCTCTACGTTAAAATTAGTGGAATAGGAAATTTGTACAAATTGTAAATGCCATTAATTACCGGTTGCCGTTTTTTCCCATTGATAAGCCCGAGGAAATCACGAGCGAAATTGGCTAGGCTGGTAATCGAAGCGACACGGTCGCTGTCCCGAGTTTTCGAACGGTTTCGAACGTGTCCTGAACGCTTTGACGCGACAGCCGCGTAAGGGTGATCGAAATTAGAGAGAATGGCCGTTCCCATCGCTGCCGACACGTAGGGGTGCGGGTTAAAATTCCTCGGCGTCAGGTCGCGTTCCGGAACGATTGATTCCATGGGATGAACGCCGGGACAAACCAGTACTGATGCTAACAGACCTAGAAATCCCTGAAACAATTAATTCCCCTTTAATTCTGTACCTCTGCCGCTAATATGAATCGCCCACATGTGTAACTTTCCTTTTCTTTTCTTTATTTTTCCTAGAAGCTTATGCTCTAAAACAGTTTCGAGTAAATATACCGTATCGGTTCTGCATACAGATTCCGGTTTGCATCTTGGCTAATTGTAAGTGAAGTGTCGGTAACGGAATCTGTATGTAACAGAACCGGCACGGTAAATCTACGCAAAACTGGTTAACACCAACATTCTAGAAAAAGGTTTGTGTCTTGGCTAAATGAAAGTGAAATGTCGGTAATGGAATCTGTATCCAGAAGCAGCCCTGTCTATGTCCTGTTTCAATTATAAATTACTATTTTTGAATTATCAACATAATAATGTAACTGCAGAGATCGAAGAACAAAAATCAGGGTTATACGTATTACAAATTGCACAATATCGTGATAAAGTGAAATATCGCTAGCTAAAATTTATATAGAAGACCCGTCACATCGTACAAAAATCGGATGAAACTTCGTGAAAGAGCTCGACATGGTGAGGTTGACCTGATAAATATTTTAACTTGATTATGTCAAATGAGTGCCGAGAGAATCGGTAGTGTACAACATTCACTAAACACATGTAACACACGGTACTTGCGAAACAGAAACACAGTTGCAAAACTCGGTTAATCAGAAACTAGGTTTTCTTTATCGACGTTCAAATTTATACGGTGCGAATTTTTCCTGCATCATTTCCGAACACTGTATCGAAAAAATGGAGAATTGTGACGGATATAAAGAACGAAAGATTGTCGGGTGACGATCACGATACACGCGAGGTATAAGGCACCTAAGTGATAAACGCAAACTCTGTCGGAGAGCCGCGAGTATACAACGAGGATGGCAATGTGCCGAGTTTTTATACACCTGTGAAAGAGCAGGATCTTCTCCCGCCCGCGCCATTTTTAGCATCGCGGGAATATTTCGAGCACGTGAGAATAGAGGAGGGCTGCAGAGGCGCCTAACAGACCGAGTAACTTGCGCTGTGTGTATTATGCCGGTTAATTTCACAACAAGTTGTTATACACACGAGTATCGCATCATGTGAAGTGAATAATTTCTCGGTATCCCAGATGTAATACCTGTACCAATTGCGATATAACCGCTTGACTCCCACCACTTCACGCTCGACTTATATTCTTAATTGTATTATCCAAGGATAAACGCGTAAGAGCAGAACGAGCGGAAATCTGCACGGGCTGTTAAATAAATATGCGTATATATAATCGGGAAAATTTCATGCAAATGTTTTGTGCATATTAAATTGATCGTGAGAAAAGTGATTTTTTCCGTACGCACATTTTCGAATTTTTTTTACCAAAATTCGAACATCTTTGCAGAAAAATATTTTATGAACGCTATAACTAAAATCAGGCTAATCATCGGCATCTTAGAATTTTTTCACGTCTGATTGTGAGTATATTTTACGAAATATCTTGTCAACTGCTCCATTTTTCTGCGTGTACGATCAGTTCCTCTAGATCCACAGGTTGGAATGAGTTTCACTAACAATAAGCCTGAGCCTTTGTTCATTATCATGCTGCCGAGTTTTTTTTTTTTTTTGCTTGATGAAGGAAATTGAGTGTTTTAAAAATAATTACAACCCGTTTCCGACTAAATCTATATCTTCCTTGTCTGTCAAAGTCAACTTATTGTATATACCGGTGTCTCAAAACTTTTTGAAAGTTAATTTACTTTTTTTCTCAACAAATACAGTTGAGCATTTTATCCCTCCGGCTTCCCCGAGGGTGAAATTTAAACGTGGAATTTGTTAGACGTTGTAAATTAAACGACGTGAAAATAAAAAAATAGAAGAAAACCCAAACATTTCGCGTTTCAAGCGTACGATTTTAGTCTCAGTGATTGTCGGTCAAAGTTTAAAAGTGGCTGGGACGGCGAATAAAAGGAGAGATACAAAATGGAAGTGGGTTGGTTGGTATGTATACTGGATGGGAGGTGAAAAGGAAGACTTACCCTGTACAGACGTACACGAAAAGGTGAAAAGCGGGTTGGGGGAGGCGGAATGCGAAACGAGTCGAGGTTTAAAACGAGAAATCTGGTTTCGCTACAGTGTCAAAGGAGATCTTGAGATTCAAGCTTAGAGTTTCGAGCTAGGGTTTGGGGCGGTTTCTGAGGAAACGGTCAATAATTAAATCCGACACCACCTGCCCCGCTACTTGTTCATTCTCGGCTTGGCTTATAACAGTGCAACCACGAATATTTCTCATGCATAAATTACGGTATTTATAGGTTGAACGGATGATATTTCTTCGCGCGAGAGCCGAGAGTGAAAAGAGTCTTAATTTTACGGCTACAAAGTTTTGACAATAACATTAGCCAAAGACCAGTCAAATCTGTTGATTTGTCAATGAATTTCTGCTGATCTTATTGATTGATTCGAATATTTTTCTTCATTTTTTATTATAATTCTACTTTCCATTTCGAGTATCTTTCTCTTTTTTCCTTTTTTGTATCTTTTTTTTTTTTTTTTTGTTTGCTAAAACAAGCTTTCGATTCCGCAAAACACCGTACGTTTTGTATTTACCACGTATCTCGCTAGGACGCAATTGGTTTTGCGAAACGAATTGACGTAAATTGTGAACGAGGAATTAATCCCTCTTCAGCGTAATAAATCCCCGCACAAGGATTTTCCACATTTTTGATCCTCAAATCAGCTTAACGTTGAAAAGAAAAATCGCACGTAATGGTACAAAGTTTCGGTCGATTCGATGTATTTTTTCATTCGCAATCAGTTCCATCTCATCGAACGCTACAGCGTAGCCAGTTTCGAAATATGTAATAATATATTTCAAGTAAGGTATTATACTACAAGATTGTAAAATTGTAAATATCAAATTTGTTTGCAAAATTTTTATGATTTCAGCGAAAGGAAGACTCGTTTTTCTATGCAGTGTCACCTGGTCCATTAATGACAAAAAAAAGAAATGTAAAGTAGACCCTCCTAAATTTAATACTGTGAAATGATTTTGAAAGTTTTGCGTATCAACGAATCACGCAGTCGTCACGATGTATCTATCACACATACCTACGTGTATCAGCGAATCATTTGTCGTGCTTTGTTTTGTAAGAGTTGAATAATAAAAATGGGGACAACAGAGCTATGCAGCTCAATAAAGACCGTTCGAGAAGAAGTGTGCTTTATGGGAGTTCAGTGGCGGTCCAACTTATATACGCGGAGTCGTGGGAAGGACTGTGTGCTTGAAACAAACCTTTGTATAGCCTGCTGTAAGATTTGAAGTAGCTGACAATGAACGGGAAGAGATCGCACGGGCATAAATAAACGTGGACATATGGTAGCATATACGCTCTCCTTGATCCGGTGTATGCAGGATCGTTTGCGCAACGGCATTATATTTTATACTTAATTATTTGAAACAACAAATAAAAAAAAAAAAACACCTAACTTAAAAAACTAATTACTCCGGCATAAGGCTGTATATGTATGTACCACGTGTACAGAAAGATACAGTCGTGGATATGGCGTGAAAGAGTTGGAAAAGAAAAACTTCTTCACTCGCGAAATTCACGAGCTTGTGAAACGTTTTTATCCCCCTCTCGAATGTGTATAATACGCTGATTTGATTTGATTTTTCTTCTACAATCTTGCACGGTTTTCATTCAGGTTAAAAAAAAAAAATTTTCTCTCGCAATTTCACGTTTATATACATACACACATACGTACGTATATTTATATTTTTTTTACCCCATTTCCTTCCTCGTACTCGTTTTATAAAAGTCAATTTATTCCAGCGAGATTGTTGACATTTCGAGAAGTCGCGTAGCAGGAATATGCGCACCAAAGCCGGGGCTACGTAATTAGGAATTTGTTTACTCAATCTTTATTTATGTGTACAGCTAATCCCACGATAACACCGTATATTTTATACCGTGATTATCAATTTCCTTCCCCGTCGTGACTTCGATCTTGTTCATTTTTTGCTTGAAAAATGAGTGAGAACGAGAGTATAAACTATGTGACAAAAAAAAGTGCATAAATTTATCCAACTCTGTCCGACACGTCGTGACGTGTACGTAATCATTACGGAATATCTCTAGCCATTCATGTAACTCCGTCAGAGATTCATACCGCGAGTGTCGGTGAAGGGACCGACACGAAGCGTCATTCACCCGTACCTTCGTTCAGCGATTCGGTGCCCGAAGCAATACGTGCGTCCTAAAGCAAAATCGAGTTACTGTCGCCCAAGGCGTGCATTGCGTGACAATTTTTTTGACGTCTATCTTATACCAGCGTATAGATAGATACATATGTTATATGTGTACAACGTACGAATTTGACACGGGGATTTTTGCAAATATTTGCAGGACTACAATAGCCTGCGGCTGACAAACTTCCTCGTATCTCTTTTCATACATACAACCTTTTAGTCCAAGTTTTAAAACTCTCCGGCTGTCCTCAGCCGCGCTTCAACGCTGCATCTGAATTTGTAGTTTTACGCCAATTATTGATTTTCACCCTCGTGAATTAGATTGATAATTGTTACGTACAGATTTTTCGGTGCTGAGTACAAGCCTACCGATAAAAATGTTCCTTTACGCTGCATGTTTGAAAAGAATTTAAAAAAAAAGTTAGCTCAATGTTGAATATTTATATATTCCCACTAAATTGCGTTATGTAGGATACGTATTCGACGAGTAGGTTTAGAGTTGGTATAGAAAGACCTGAATAACCCAGACGATTTGATCCGTAGTGTAAAAAAAGTAAACTTATCAGTAAAAGTAAACTTAGTCAGTGACAATAAAGCTCACAATCAGTATTCGAAATTAACGGTCGAAAACAAGTAATGACCAGCCTTACATGACGGAAAACGAAATTCCAAAGACAAGAGAAAATTTTCTAATCTCGAATTAAAATAAGTTGCAGAATTTTGGCTCTACTAGTTCAAATTGCGTTTTTGCTTTATTTGAAAACTCGATTTAAATTTTTTATAAATTAGATTACCAGCGCCTCACAGACCTTAAATTACAGAATTAAAAATACTGCGATATCCCAGTTTATCTAAGCTGTAAAATTGCATATATTTACCCATATCACGATGGTAAAATGAAATGTGTGGGGGAGAAGAAGACTTACGACGACGGGGTTGCCCGCGCTGCAACTTTTCATCCCCGCTAGTTCGTGACAACCGGATAGCGGTATTTCCGCCCAGCCAATTTGACCCCATGGGAGGACGGTAATTGATCGGTAAGGTAGCAGTCGAGGTAGAAAAAAGAATCGTCGAGTCTGCTCCACCTAAACATCCACTCTGCAAAATTGCAAGAGTAAAGTAGCTGCGTCACTTTTTGCCAATAAATCTTGCTCAGTCGGTATGAAAAGCCGCTATATTGACTACCGCCAACAGCTAGCGTTGCCTTCAATTAATACCACTATAATATTTACCACTCTTGATCTCTCCGTGTGCAACGTGAATAGATTGGTTGAAAAAGTCAATAAGAAAGGATTTAAGGTAATCGCCGTACCATAGATCTCTGCAAAATTGGAGATTAGTGGGTAAGAACGGGTTTCGAATAGTTGCGAGATGCGATTTAGTTATCGGCAAGTAGTAATTTCGAATCACTAATATTTCCATAATTATATGACGTACGTTTTTCGTCGTTTTCAAAACAAAGTTTTGACGGTAAAAAACGCCGCAAATGAAAGAGAGAGAAAAAAAAAACTCTTGCTCTCAGGATAAAAAAGGGGAACCTGCAAGCGGTAACAATTTTCCGTGATTGAGAAAGCGAAAGAGGGAGTGAGGAATATCATTGGCGGATAGGTGCGAGACTGACTGATTGTAATTATTCATTAATTCGACAGTTGAAGAGAAAATACTTACGGGGCATTCCGGAGGGATCGGTAATTGAAAGTTGTCATAGCAACGGGCATTCGGCTCAAGGAGGGAGAGCTGCCAGGGAGTTGAATCCAACATCTAAATATCGTACGTACCACAATCTCGAGAGGGGATTGGAGGAGGGCAACGGACGTAAGCGTAACCAAGCGCAATCTTTTTATCAACGTGTAAATTCCTGGAAAATATCCCGCCTAGCCATAGCGCATCTAGTTGAAGTCTCTGTGCCAGTGAAAATCAATAAGAAAGAGGTGTACAGCGTGCAACGTTGATGGTATATGTCTAGGCTTGTCAGGGCGATGAAAGCATGCAACAACGTGAGAAGCAGGCTCGTACTACGATCTGTCAAACGTGAAACGGGTGAAACGTAAATCATTCGCAGGCGAGAGAGCCATGTAGTGAGTGAATTAAAAAATTTTTAAATAAAACAAAAAGCAAACGGAAGAATGTGAAACGATGGTAGCTTGCGAAAATAAGATAAAAAAGAGAAAACACGGTCGCCATAAGTTGAGTGCGTGATGTCGATAGAATAGAGAATGAATTAAATCCTCTGCAAACGACCAATCTTAGTTCGCATGTTAATTTATCAAAAACGTACCATTGTGCGTGTATGATAACACAAAGGGAGACGAGATGTACATCTAATTGAACATAAACAAGCCACGGATAATAGTCCACATTCGTTATTTCACGAGCGATCATCTTGTTACTAACAAGAAAATTGTAAAAATTTCAGTACATCGACCCGATACTTAACAGCTGTTTAGCTGTTCGCCAACAATGATTAGAGGTGAAAGATAAAATAAAGAGAACCGAAATAAGATGCATGATATACTTGAAAGATTCTCTGCTTTTTTTTTTTGAAAAAAAAAAACAAATTGTAACCTGAACTAGGTATAACCGATAATTCCGCAAGCAGATACCAAAAATGTCTCCAATCAAGTGGCAGCTCCAACGACTCGTCACCCTGGCGCTGACAATTGTGGTATTTTTCCTGACGCATTGTCAACCGGCCACATCGACTCACATAACAGGCTCCTTCAACACGCGAGACTTCTTCAGTTTTCTGATAAAGTTTGGCTTTCAAAAGACGGATCGTCACAGGCAGAAAGATTCATTTGGATACATATTTGGCAATGTGACGTCGAGCAAGAATTTTTCCAATCCTATAACGCTCGCCGTACTCGACAGACCTCACTTTCTGGAGTACTACGGTAACAGGACAGTGCGAAACAAGGACCTCGCCTGTTCTCTTATGTTCGATACTCTAAATCAGAGCTCCTATGACTGGCACTGTAACGACAAGGGCAAGGACTACCTGCGTCACGTTCCATGCCCCCTCGGTCGCCTCTGTGCCGACGAGGATTCGAAATGGAATGTGGTGAAGGACCACCAGTTCACTTACGTCATACAAGACCTGGATCATCCAAGGTTCTGGTACGTCAGCCTTGTTGCGTGTTACAGAAACATGACGACTTGCAAGTGGCAACATTACGAAGGACAGGACGAGCTCACGTACGACATATGGCTGGTTAACGGAAGTCCGAACAGCAGCAGCGTCAACGCTCTCTCTTACCAGTTCTCTTACGACAGACAAAACACTGTCGAGCTCTACCTCCTCTTCTTCCTTTGCTATGTTATTCTCGTACCGTTTCAACTCTACGCCGCTAGAATGCAGAGGCATCCCGTCACCAGGCTCTTCACTGCCAGTTTGCTATTGGAATTTCTCGCAATTTGTCTCATTCTAATACACGTCCTCAAGTTCGCTCTTGATGGCGTTGGGTATGAACAGCTCGAAGTTGCCGGCGACATATTCGACATACTGTCCAGGGTGAGGATATTTTTAGGAATTTTTTCGTCAAACTTATGTAATCTTGAATGCAAGAGTACAGCGAGACATTCCTGCGATGATTCTAAAATTGTGGAATTACATTGAAAACTTATATCGAGTCTCTTCCATTTTCATCCAATATTTGGGACAAAGAAATTTGACTACTTCGTAATCTTTGTATGCTCATTAAAGAAATTTTTCTGTCGTATCGACTTTACAGACATCCTTCATGCTGTTGCTGCTTTTGTTAGCCAAAGGATGGGCTGTAACAAGAATGGAACTGACCTGGAAGCCGTTGGTATTTGCGATCTGGTTGTGCTATGGAATAGTGCATATTCTTCTTTATGTTTGGAACATGGTAAGGAAGTTCTAAAGTTTCAGTAGATATGGACTAATTTTTTTTGGTGTTGTCAATACTCACATTGCAAGAACGTTATTTCAGACGGAAGTTGACATAATCGAGGATATAGACGAGTACCAGACTTGGCCAGGCTGGTTCATCCTCCTCTTTCGCAGTGCGATAATGGTTTGGTTTTTGTACGAGCTACGAAATACCATGACCTACGAGCACAACACTCAGAAATTAAATTTCCTTTTACACTTTGGAGCATCTTCCTTGGTCTGGTTTATATACCTGCCTATCATCGCACTGATAGCTCTTCAAGTTAGCGCTTTATGGAGGTTTAAACTGTTGCTTGGTAGGGAGAAGAACTTTTTTCCGTTTCTTGAACATCATTCGTCTACTTGCATAAATTCGCTGTATTCTGTGTCTTATGATTTGTATAAAATAATGATTTTATGATAAGATTTTTCACTATTCGACTAAACGTAATATTTATTCACAGGTATTACGTATTCAGCGGACTGTTTTGCGTACTGTGTCATGGCTCATTTGTTGTGGCCGACACGAAGCGAGCAGTATTTTCTGCTGGCACAAGGTGCCGACAATGGCGACGAGTTGGACGAGTTCAATGAAGCACCACATGTATTAAATAACTATGTCGAACCTCCTGAGCTTAGTAAAGTGCTAGCTTAGTGACACGGTATCGATTGATCGGAGGGCAAGAATAAAAGGTATAAATTATGAAAAGAAGTACATTATTGTATATGAGGAAAGTGAGAAAAATAGAGAGTGAGAATAATTGATTAATCAACGAGATTTTAAAACAATGTAATATTGTGATGAAATTTGCCAAATTGTTCGGGAGTGAAAATTATTACTGGCAAATGTACATTATGCTAACACTAATACTCTGGCGTGCACTCTTTGAGACTGAAATACCTATTACGCACCATTTCATTTGACAAGTTATGTTTCTCATTGAATTTTATTACCTATTTAAATAGTCAAATAATTTGTATGTCCGTTATAAAATCTGTTTATCATAGCTAGTAAGTTTAATATCTAATGTCAACCGAAGGAAACTCTGGATATAATATTCGGATAAATGGAAAAAACGTTATCAATTTGATAGCATCGTGTATCGAAGCATGGCAAGATATTTGATTAAGGATATTTTTTAATTTACCTGTTCTTTTGTGTTTATTTTCATTAATGTGAATATTTCAACTATGAAGAACTACTCTAATGGAAATAACGTTTTTCATACTTTGATTGATGTATGTATATAAATTTGTAATGAGCACTGAAAAAGCCCAGTAATTAGTATTTTTCAAATGAAGTTATCAAATTACACTGGAATATTGTTGATGAAGTTATGGGATATTCCACAAAGAATTTCAAACCTATGTAATATTTTACTACCTCACAATTTTTAAAGTAACTCTGTGCTTATCAACACAATTTCCTAAAAATTGTTAAAAAACGAAGTTCTTTCAGGAAACTGCAGAGAACCCCTCTAAAAGATAAATGGTTTTCCACGTGATGCAACTGCGACTCATTATTGTACGCATTCAAAAAATGTATTTCTCTATGGAATTCATACAGATCATTTTCTCGTTCTTTTTTTCGGGTTAGAAGGAAGAAAGAAGTTATAGAACTCTGCCAAATTAACTCAACTGTGTGTGTCATACTCGGTTTTTCTCATATAACCACTATAAAACTGTTATTAAGGTGCGTTGTTCATCATTGTTGCTCAAACTTGTAACAAGTGAATTATATAAATTAGATGTTAGAACGTTGAATTAATAATATTCCTATTTTAACTACAATCGTAACTTTAATTCCCAGATATATTTACATCTACCTATACATATATATTATTATCTATTACACACTTCATATTTACTTCCAGCTCTCGGCAGTTTAATTTTTTATTATACGTAACGTATTCACAGTCATGACACACAACATCATCAGTTGCGTTATCGTTAGATGAACTAAAATTTTCATCAAGCCTATCAACGTAACCACATATGTGGTTAAATGTTGAAGATCTTGATTATACCTAATTTCTTACACTAGTGAATTAATCCATGATTTTTGGAAGAATTCACTTTCAAGCAACTCAAGCCTTTCTTTCAAGCTTTTCTTAAAATTGCGTTAAATTTTATACCATCCAATATCTTTGGAAGAAAATCTTATATCAAATTTCAATGCCTTGTACTAAATAATTGTCAGCCGTACCATTTTTTTTCTTATGATTGCGACACGTTGCTTGGCCATTGATATAAATTGACTAGATGTGAGAGATTATTGAAACTTCCGACAGAAGTTTCTACATTTATGCACATTATTTTTATTTATTTTTTTTCGAAAACTATGAGAGGTGCAATTGAAGTGTACTAAATGATTCGAAAATAAGTTGTATGAAAATTTGTAACTCTAGACATATACTTTTTAGATTTATTCTAGCAATGTTATTTGATATACATACCTTTCACCATAACTTAGCACCCAAGTATAAATAACTCAGTTCAACAATTGTTCTCTTTACAACGCAGGGTGAACAAGAATACGTCAGAAAAAAATACAAAAGTTTAAAACAAATTCATACGAATTGTTTGCAGCACAATCTTTACATTCTCTTGCTTTACCTGTACGTACCACATACGATAGCTATGCAAGTTAGCGTACTTCACATGAAATGTAACTTTTTTTGCGATACAAAGTTCAAATTGAAATTTATAGTAACACAAATACCATCACAAGGGTTCTTCGTATGATAAAACTGTTTTTATTAATAAATTGATAAATAAATGGATGATGAAGTGGCAGAGGTTGTGAAATAATTTCCTTTTGAAATGTTTATATTGTACCTAGTTATTTTTTAGTGGCTGTGTTACGATTGCAATTGTTTTCAAAACAGATCCAGATTTATATGGTGCAGTTGTACTACGCTTCCAACCGATCAAAACATCCCTACAAACATACAAATGTGTGTGATACGGACTCGCATAACAATGAGAGTATGCATGTCAAAAAAAATTTTTAAATTCCAATAAAACGTACAAATATCTAATAACAATAGTACTAACATGTTTATTGTACTGTGCGAACGCAGTATACATGTACACATGCAGTGGCAAATTTTTAGGTTTGAGTTAGAAGTAAACTATGAGTCGGTCAAAATTTAAACAAAATAAGACTTTAATCATAGTAATTTCAAGCTAGAAGTTAATCGGTCTATATCTTCTTTAGGACCTGGCCCGAGCCCAAGAACTGACACTGTTCCCGGAGCCAGCTGCGTTCTCCCAGCATCTTTAATGATTGCTGTAATAACACCGTCTGTTTTTGCCTTTTGAGCCAAGTCCATAAGTTCAGTTTGGCTTGATACTCTGAGGACAATTTTGGGCTGGCCAGTCAATTCCCACATCGTGAGCATCGCTTCATTGTTTTGGTTTGCCAGAGCTTCACGATAACACTCCAATGCAGCATGAGCGCATTGAGACGCAGTTTTTCCTCTGGACATGGCAATGTCAGATCGGACTATAATAGCCATTTTGCAACCGTTTACTGGAAGTGCTCGAGGACCTGCAGCGATGATAGACCTAAATTTCCTCAGAATCGTCGACATGTTCGTTTATGTGAGGTGAAAAGGAAACTGCGCTTTTAGTCTATAGCTATTTGTTACGCAACGTTTTTCTCACGCCTCTTCTTTTCGTAATTAGACATACAATTTTTAAATTGTTTTACAGGCTCCTGGCATTTTCTCCAATCTTGTGTCTCTGCTATGCAGTCCTGAAGTGAAAAATTACGATTGTTGTTTTTGCTTTACAATCTCTGATCGCTTCACTGTTTAATGCATTCATATGATATATTTGTAAATAACTCTGTGTCACATGAATCTTACATTAAAAAAGATGTAAACCATATACCTGAACTTTGTAGTGCAACTCAATGCAACCGGTTTTTTTAAGCATACGATCAACGGGATCTTCTGTGTCCTCAGCGAGTGATTTTTCGTTATCATATACTGTCATAATAGCAATTCTCTTCCGTACTTTACGTGAATATTATTTAATTCCTCATGTAAGATATTATCTCCTCTACTTAGTTTCTACTTATTACCCGTTGATATCTATCGATAACCACGGTGATATCCATATACATACTTCACAGTATACGGTAATCGACAACCTCAGTTCTTATTTTTAGGTTAGGTTAGGTTAGGTTATATTAGGTTAGGTTGCAAATATCATGCGCTGGGTGAAATTCAGCGGAGAGCGCACACGCTCGCGTTTTTCGTGTTGCTCATTTGAGAGCGCTCTCCAACACGAAATAGGGTTTCGGAACTAATTTTCGATTGCTGGACGGTTGCATGTCGGTAACTGACCTGTGTTTAAATTACGTGATTTGAGCCGTAGTACAGGTCCGGGGAATCCCGTTGTTGGTATGCGTAAAGGTATACCTATGTAAACTGTGGTTCCCCGCTCTTTTTTTCAGTTTGTCACTCATAGACACTCGCTAGTAGTCAATTGGCATTGTTGGGCAAAGCTAATCTAGACAAACGCGGCACACACATCCACATATAGTTTCGATTTCTTTTCAACGTCCAGTTAATCTTACAGTAAATACTTAACAGTACTTCACAAGTGCGCCTGTGAAAGCTTATGTTTGCTTGCTAAAAAGTAATTGAAAGTAGAAAAAAAACAGTATAGTGCAGAAGTAATACAATCAACGAACTCGGCCCAATGGAAGGACAAATCGACACGAAGTGCACGGGGAAGTGTGTATTCGATGATTCAAAAGATCCAATTGATTATCGAATTCCTAACAGGCAGCTGCCTTTAACAAAAAATATGATCTCAAGGAAATTTACAATAACGACCGACAGTTTTGTGTCATTATTGCCTCGCGTGTACACGGCTGTCTGTTGGAACCACCCAAATTTTGCAGCGATTCCAGAATCAGTTTTTCAGTACCACGCAGTACTTTTATTGTGGTACCGTTTCGCCAAACTACTTTCTGGTTCAAGTGTGAATGATTCGGGATTTATCAATGAAGTACTATTCCTGCTCAAATCCGCAATTAGGTGTCCTTCACCAATACCAACATATCTTGAGGGAATCGGGGACTTTTGTGATCCTGATGACTTATATCGACAATTCGATTTACCAGTGTTTCCAAGTAACGAAAAGATTGCTGGCGTTCGATACACATTTGGAAAGGTGAATGCCAAGACACATCATTTTTATGAAGCCTATCCAGCCCCTGGAATTGCAGCTCTGCGTATAATGGCTGACATTAAGTACACCAAAGATCCCTGCGAAGAAAACTTGTTCTGGGATTTACCAAATGGACTTCGTCCAGATGTGATAGAATCTCATATAACATGTACTAAGCCAACTAAGAACCTTCTGGGTTGGGCACCTGCAATGCATTTAACCCCTGCACAACTGGAATTCGCACAATCACTGAACATAGGAAATGACTTTCTAGCGGAAGACTTCTCACATTTAGAACCCAAAATCTCAAGCCTGTTCAGAAAAATAAACTCATACCTTAACGACTGCATGGAGTATTGCACGTGTAGTTCCTGTTACTTAATCTACCCAGGAAGAGGGTCACTAATCCAAGGATTGTTTGTTGAAAAATGTGATAAAACCTACAAGTTTGATAGGTCTGTTATGTACTGTGATGGAACGATATCTATTAATTCGCAGTATAAACTAAGTGAAAAACTGATAGTAGGTACAGCGGTTTCAGGATACCGGATGTGTAAAGAACCAATTTGCGGCAAGCATTGTTGGTGTTGCTATGATTTTGACGAATATGAAAAAGTTCCTGAATCTTGGATTCGTTCTCGAAATCAGGTATTCACATTTGGCAGTGTTGGAAAATTGAATGAAAATTTATACGTCACAGCTGCTATTTCCAAGAGAATTATACAAAATGAGGCCATTCTGAATACTATGAATCTCTCTTCGGCGAGTTGGAATATTTATCATTAATAAGACCTATGATTGTAACTGTAACGGTATCTGAATGAAGTTGGGAAATTTAATTTCTGTTAAGTTGTCACGACATTGACAGATACATTTCCATACGCAAATTAACTGCTAGGCATAAAAAAGAGACCAAAATATTTCCTAAACTTTTTTCACTGATTGTATCGAGAATTGTATGTACCATGAACTACAATCTTTTGATGTTTAAAATAAATAACAGATTTTCCATTGATATTGTAACGAAAGGTGTATGTGTTGCTCTTAAATGTATGAACTTATTTGCCTTTATTTCTTCCTGTTGTAAGCTGGGGAGTGATGCCTTAATTCCTCGAAATGTTTAGTATAGTCAATTTGTTAAAAGAAATACGAAAACGTTGATGTTCCCAATTCAGGGATCATTGTCATAATGGTACCGTTTCGTACTTCGTATTTATGAGATTAAAAATTCACAAAAAATGATGGCCATTTTGCTGTGGGAAACTTGTATTTTTTTCGTGTGAATAACTGTGCTTGGATCTGAATATTATCTGTAATCCAACTCCGATTGTGGCTTGTAGCTCCAATATCATACATACGTTGACGGGAAAATTTCTGTGAACGGTACGTCATGAAATTACCAGGCGAGGGAAACGGTCGGTAACGTAGATTTTGGCCATATCTGAAGGTGAAGTGAGTGACCTAAAATTCTAAAGCCATAGAGTTGCGATATCTCGGATGGCGACTCCACCTGTCGTTTGTGGTTGAAAATAAGTCTCCGCTCGTAGACGTCGAGGTTCATCTCTGGCAGCGAATGCATAAATCTCATTTCGCGCACGGTGTCCGTGCTCCTTGCCTTGCCAAAGGCATGTGCCCATGCCCGACCGCATTGGGAAATTTCGAGCAGACGACGGTCGTCGAAATCGCGTTGTGAAAATGAGTAGTAAAATTTAAATATGTAGAATATATACCTTAAACGAAGATTCATATCCCCTCGTTCGCATGTCACCTTAATTTACATTCGTTATATAATATTTGCCTCTAAAATTTCACGGTGTGTGTGTGAAAAGGAATCCAGTATTTCATCCACCAGCAGCGCCATCGACGACAAAAGTAGCCGCGCTCGATCGGAGCAGACTGTAAGTGAAAAATCACTGTCAACTAATTCACGCATTAGAAATGATGTTCGGATAAATCACGTGGTACGTTTCGAACGATATGTCAAATCTCGCAGCGATACTAGACAATATCTAAACGACGTCTTGGCCTTCTATGTTTCCGGTTAGTACGATTACCGTAGTCGCTGCACTGACTTTATTCTTACCGCCTGACGTACGGCAAACCTACACTCAACCTGCAGGCTGCCACGTTGGAAATTCAAACGCGATAAAAGACGGGAACAGTTTTTCGTCCTTTTTTTATCACAATTACGACTAATGCAATATTAAATTTCTTTATAAAAAAAAGTTACAGTGCCAAACATATATTACATACACGGGTAAATCGTTAACTGCGAGAAGAAAAAATGTCGGTGGACATTGTCTCGCGGGAAATTTGAACGAATGTTGAAGCGTACATTGTTTATTTATAAGTATTCGATTAGAAAAAAAGGCCGCGAGACGATTCCGCTGAAGAGACTTTTATACACCTCGAGGTTGTGCACCGCCTACGCAAGAATCGATAAATGAATGCAGTGTTAGGTTATAACTTGGCAGTAATTTAGATTCACGATTCTGTATCACAGTAGCCGCGTTCGAGTCCATTTTATCGCAGAGATCGAGGCGTTAGCATTAATTGACAATTAAACAGAGGCAATAAATTAGCCTTGAAATCTATTTTACAACGCCGTTCCATCATCATTGCTGCATACCTAAGCGTCGTTCATTAAATACACATGGAAATTGGCCTTAACTCGACACCCCATTTACCGTGTGCAACGGTTAGGGGAAAACGTGGCGAACTATTATTACACTGCATGTAACAAATCGATTATCATTTTGCCTCATTATTTCTTACAATTATTCACCTCGGAACATTCCACACGGATCATATTTCATGCGAATCTGCAAATATTATTCATGCGAATTCTTTACAGTGTCAAAATAACACGCCCCAATCATATTGTGTTGATAAATCTGAAACCGCTTTGTGAATAGAGTTTGAAATAAACTCTACATTTCGACAACATGGTGTATATACTTTAACCAACATCATGGATTACGCACAGATTGGTATTGCATGTCGATACACCGACTTGGGAAATGTTTATATCATTACAGGCGGCGAAGCATCAACTGCAGTCCAAAGTTCTGAAAAGTTACGCAAGAATGAACAGTACAACTATTCCATTGGCTAACATAATTAATACAAGCAATTGAAGACATTTTACGCATTAAATATTTTCATCGTAATTAAGTTGACAAACAACGTACATAGTTTGCACTCCTATTCATTTTATTTCACGTTCTCTTTCCTCCTTTCCTTTCACACTGCGCAGTTGTACTTTGACTCTCGCGCAACCGTACAGATGAACAACATCATAGTTTTAGTAGTTGGCGAACTTTTCCCTATGTGTAATAGCATATGCCCTACGGGTGTGTGGTCAGAAGCGGGAACAAGATAGCCTTTGGCTACTTGGAACAGATCCGTTTAAAGCTAATCGATCGAATACTAATTGAATCGATCGTATAAGATTTTCTTTCCTCTTTCCTTTTTCCCTGGAGCAACGACTTTTTCTTTATTGAAGAACACCGTTGATCCCCATCTCGAATTAATTTCAAATCGAAAAGAGAGAATTTTTAATCGTCATGAACAAGGTCGCGTCATTCTCTTTCCTCGGCGTTTTATATTTATTTTTTTTTTTTTTTTTTGTGCTGTATACAAATAAAATTTTATCTGCTTCGCAGCTGAATAAATAATTGACGAAGACGAATAAAGGTTACGAAAACTTGACACAGATACTCTGCAGCATATTTTTTAATTCGACTTCCTCGTTAAACTAGCCGAATGAAAAAACGATTTGTAAAATTTATACCAAATGAATAAAATGAGAATGAAACCACATAGGTCTTGCTGTTTATTCATCATATATCCTTTGTTTCATATAACCAAATAGTTTCAAATTACTTTAGGAGTATTCTAAATCTGGCACGGATCAAAAGTTTCTAATTACATCACAGATATCGATTGTATCAAAAGAATCTTAATGAAACATGAAAGAAATGGTGGTAGGCGCACCTTCAGCGATAATTAATTGTCAGAAGTTTGATACATTTGTGATATCGTTCGATATCACGATAGAGAGAAATCATCATCACCTACACATCGGAATCGAGAAGAGGGATCGATCGTTAGTACATATATAAGGAAGAATACCGAAAACGTAAGTGCAATGGACAAGTTTACTTCGCTAAAGTAACAGTAAATGCCAAAACGGTTATATGTTGACTGGACGGTATAAAAAAAAAAAAAAAAAAAAAAAAAACCGTGAACCTTTTTGCTTTACTTCGCGCGATTTTAATCCAAACCTAAATTATACATTGATAATTATAGATTAGGCGCATGTAAGTATATACACTTGAAATGAGTGGTAAAAAATTTTACCGAATGCCAATCGGTGTCGGGCAAAGTTTAATCCACGTTTATAGGCGCGTCTCGTACGTGTGTATGAATATAGAAATATGGTAGCGCAGCTGTTATCACAAACCTGATAAAACACAACTTCCGTTTTATCTTCACATGTACATGAGAAAACGGGCCCCCCTCTATGTACAAGTAATCCGCATCGACTGAATACATCGACCATAGAAAAATGGAGAAAAAAATTAAAAACTATATTTATTTACTCCGAATTTCAATTTCACCGTCAAGATCCGTGAGGGATTCGGGCCAGAAAAAAACCGCAAGAATTTGCTGTCGGAAATAGAGCACGCACCAAACTCACTGAATGATTAACAATTCCCGATAATCGCTCAGTTCATTCATGATCCCGACTAACATTTCGGCACAGAAGTTAAACCTGAACGATTTACTAAAACGGACGTGCCTCATAAATCATACACAGGTGTGCAATGTTCCTATAGTATTGTACGTATACGTATGAAATATCGGTGACTATATGGAGAAAAATCTAAGTTTAGAATTTGGCCTCGCGAAACTCACGTGTTGTGCCAATCTGAGCTGAGGTCAAAACGAATCGATATATGCATATCTATTGTACGTATACCTGGGATAATTAAGTCAGATAAAAATTACGGTTCAGTTTATGAAAAACCTTTCGCGTCAACGGATCTCAAAATTACGTCCGTCGGTTTCTATAATACGTGTCCTTAATTTTAATCGGCGAGTGTTTCGTTTTTTTCTTCATCTCTTCCGCGATCTTTTTCTGAAACGTATTACGATTTCGTTTTTCACATCCATCGACCGATTTTACGTTGTGTTTGTTCTTCTGGAACCGTTGGGTTGTTTAAACCCACCAAAGTTGATAAATGGATGCAACTTTTCGCGTGGGAAAAACAGTGTTACTTCGTATTAGTTATGAAAGAAGCTTTGGTTAGAATGGTTATCAGTGATTGAAATTTTTCACGGATCTACATGTGAACGAGAAAAAACTCGAGGATAATTCTCATAACCGTAGATACTTCGAACACTTCCTGATTCGTACACAAATCGTCATGTTGCAACGCAAAGGGAGTGCTTGGCAATATTTTGCTTTCAATCCGGCTGGAACAGGTACGAATTCAAATTACATAAAAAATAAATCAGATACTCCGTGGAGTTTCTTTCTGAATTTGATAAAAATATATTTTATATATTTGGGTAATAAAATTATTATATTTGTGATAAAAAATTAATGCACGCTACGATTCAAGCTTAAGGCTAAACGAAATCGATTTTTTGTCAGAGTGACGCGAAATTTAATTACAATACCGGTTGTTATATCCTTCGAGTGAAATGATTTTTCACTTTTTCTTCTCAAACATGAAAAAATAAAAACCTGACTGAATTTTTACCAGCTGCAAGTATCTGCGATAATCAAACAAAGCACGTGCCCACGTCACTTTAAATTATTTCCGATATTGTGCATTGATATCGACGTGGCAGAAATTCAAACGTATTACGGTAACGAACAAATTCCTTCGTCTTTTCCTCTGCGAGTTTTCCTCCTTCCGTTACCGATTCTCTATTTTCTTTACGAAATCGAAAGTTTCACGGAATGCTCAACACAGTCTCTAGGTCGTAATATTGTGTCTCGTAGTCGCGACCGTGACCGCTTACTAAAATAACTCGAATGAATTCACGGGCTTAAAGATCTTTCATTTGCCTGGATTTAGAATAAAACAAAATAAAAATAGTTCTAGTCGAGAATTGTCGCGTGATATTAAGTATTATCTTTTATTTCTTCGCTCTACATCTTCCTTGTGAACTAAAATATTTCTTATTTCTTAATCTGATATTAAACGTTGATATACCGCAAAGAGATGACAAAAATAATAACAATTATAAATCCAACTTATCGATAAATTAATTGGTTCATTATCGACGTTCGTAATATATATGAGGTATTCCATGCCAACTAAGAGGACATTTTCCCTGACCTCCGCCAATTTGCTTCATTATTTTTTATATAATTCTACAACCTAAAAAAAGCAGTCACTATTTTTTTCAGATTTTTCGTTCCAACCATTCTTTTTTAAGAAATGTTACAAACCCTTTTATGGTCCTAAAAAACGCCATTTATTATTTTTTTTACAAAAATTAACATAATTTCTAGGTCCTAAAACAAACATTTTGAGCCATAGTTTAGAGTGGAGAATTGATTTTTTGTATTTTTTAAATAATTTTTTAAAGGAATAATTTTTTTTATTTTGCACGTATACAAAACATATGTTATGTTTGTAACATTTTTTAAAAAAGAATGCTTGGGACGAAAAATCTGAAAAAAATTGGCGAGTTCTTTTTTTAGGTTGTAGAATCATATAAAAAATAATGAAGGAAATTGGCGGGAGTCAGGGAAAATGTCCTCTCAGTTGGCATGGAATACCTCATATGTATAAAATTTGCCAACAAGTTGTAGCGACTTATCTGAAAACACGAAGTTAATACAGTACATACGGAATATTGCCACACGTTTGTTTACATATCCACTGTAATAAAATGACAAAATGCATCTTTCGAAATTAGGGGCTTCCTCGATATTATCATGCATCAACAACTAGCTGATACATTCCGCGTTGTTCTTTATCAAAGGTCGACCGGGTTGACATCTCGTTGATGAAACTTACGACTAATATCAGTATCACTGGCATTTACGTATTTAAAGAAGTAAACGAATATATTTCGGTGCCGTTATTGCACTATTGTATATATACTAATTACCATTTTCCAACTAGACATGATTTATCATCATTAGTAGAACTATTTTTATTATTATTTTTATTCTGGATTGTAATCGATTTGAAGAAATCTTTAATAGAAAACTGTGCAACATCCTCTAATGTATTGTATAGAAAATATACGGGAAACGAATCTATCGACATTATTGCGTTTTGGGCGCGACAGCGGTGTTCCGAAACCTTGAGCCAAATATGTATAATAACATGGAATGGGGATAAAGATCGAATAAGACATGCGATGTAAAAATACGAATAAAAAATGTATGCATGCATCAACTGTTTACCAAGACGAGAACCTGTTTCCTCTACGGTACGAAGCTATCAGGGGTCAACGTGTAATCCAATGTATATTATACCTTTAACAGCGTTACAAAGAACTTCAATACCTTATCAGTAATTATAATTTCTCTACACGCATTCACGCATTCACGCATTGGAGTAAAGCGTTCGCCGTCAACTTCGAATTTTCTTGATCTTTCTTATCTCCTTTCTTTAACTCTAATAACTCGATATCATCAAACATATGACGAACTATTTGTTCGTTCACATTTTCTCTAGAGACACGCAGTCTCGGTTTATCCAACAAGCGACTTTCAGAGGTACAAAACATCGGCCAAAGTCCCGAGGTGCGGTTGAAAACTACGCTCGACGATAACGAATACGTCACACCTCCGCGTGAGGTCATCTTCACACAGATATACATGTACATATATATATATATATATACGGCTAAATCACGTACGAAGCAAAGTATTCCAGCTCCCTTATTCTTTCTCCTTTCTCAACATACAAAGTTTCATTCTTATACGCCTTATGCTGCAGTTCTTGCCTGAATACATACAATTTTACACCGTTAACTCTAATTCTTTACCCGATACTTTCCATTTCAGTACCATATTATTCCCTCCCCCCCCCCCCCCCCGTATCGCACTTTCAAAACGTACATAGTATGCTTATAAATATACCCTGGACCAACTTTCAAGATTTCCTTGTTGCCCAGGAGCGGTTTATGCTATGTGTGCATAGTATGCATCGCGCAGTGACTCACCCATAAATGATTTCTGGTACGAATTGCGTGACGTGGTGGTGAGGTGAGGTGAGAGGGGGGGAGGGGGGGGAGGAGGAGGAGGACGAGGCGACACGTTTCGCGGCCATAGAAGCGATCGCGTTTGTATTATTACGCATACGGTGCAGCACTCGCTTCTTGCTTACGATTAAGCGTTTTGCTACTCGCTACTCGCCTCCCGCCTCCCGCGGCCTTCGCGCGCGTAGCCGTTCTCTCTCGACACACAGACACGCGTACACATTGACGCGAGCTTGGCCGGACGGTGACGAGCCCCTTTGGCGGGCCAATCGGAAGCTCGTATTTCGATTACGTCATCATTTCCCCATCTCCAGCTCTGGTTTCAAATAGCCGAGAGCGCAGAACGACGAACCATTCCCTGACATTCCATCGTTCGTGACGTTCGTGACCACATCTATATATACACATGCGCGCGGGTTGTACAGATAGATGTGTACATGCTATATATATATATGTGCATATACGTGAATTGTTAATTTTTCGAAATTGTTGAATATATAATATTCTTCCCTCGTAACGTAAATACAGGTAAATATTTTGTTTTTTTTTTATTTAAAATTTTTCTTATAAATTGTAACCGTTAAACTTGGCTTATTAATTTTTACCGTAGAAACCTAACGAGAATGTACTTTCTTTATTTTTACGCACATTACTGAGTAAATTATAAAATATACAATAAATTTCAAAACTATGAGAATAATCGGTGATTGAGGGTATAACGAGGAAATAAATAAGTCGATGTAAAGAATTGAATAACGTTTGTATTAAAATCGCCTAATTTATCGAAAATACGATGAATAAATAGTATCTTAAATATCGAAGCTGGATATGAAAACCGGTAAGCGTGTTTGTACAGAACCGTAAATTTTATTCATGAATATAACAATACGATAATGTATTTAAATTCGCATCTATTGTTAGACAAGGCTTTTCTCGAATTATTTTTTCTTGTTTATCCTCATATTCATAGCTCTTAAGAAACGATTAGTTAATTAATTTGAAAAGATATCAAATCTTCGTCAAGCCGGAAAAAATTTTTTTTTCCTTGAAAGTGAGTCCTACTGAGGGAAAAGGTGCGCTGAATCATGATGCAGAAGATTCAAGACCGATTATGATTAATGGTAAAGAAAATTAAATTGGTACGTTATAACTATATCGTATGATTACAGAAGCGATGCCTGCGACGACAAAAAGAACCGGACCTCTCATCGGAGTAATAGATGTGGGCACAAGGACCGTGAGATTTGTGGTAAAAAATTGGAAAAAAAACATACCAGTAACGACTATTTCCTATAATACAATATAATATACGTAGATGTACATTAGGTCCAAAGAAGAATGACTTTCTTTTTTTTTCAAAATCACACAATACTAGAAATATTGCGGGTTTTCTTAGTAAAGCATTTCAACCGCTATAAAATAATGTCATTCGATTAATTTTCAACTCTAGCAAATTTATTTTCTAATTGTTACAAGTAATAATATGTAATCTATGTAATTCCACTTTAAAGGCACCTTTTTTTTTCTTTTTTTTTTTTTTTTAATCAAAAAATGAATTTTCTCGAGTTGAAAATCAATTGAATGACGTGATTTTATAGTGGTTGAAATGCTTTATAAAAAAAAAAAAACCACAAAATTTAGTGATGATTCTAAGAAATTTTCGCTTTTAATCTCGAAGAAAGTAAATTTTTACATGATTTCAACTTTAACCTTGAATAGCTGTCGAAAGACTTGAGTCATCGAAAAATTGTAAGAGACCTTTTTTGTAGAGCATTCGATTCCCTACAAAAATTTATATCGAAAATTTATGTGCATTGCCTCGTTACTGAGTTACAAAATTCAGAATGAATCTAAAATTATTTTCGCGTCTTAAAAAAAATTAAAAATTGCGTTCAGGAACCACTAAATGTCATTAACGTCTCAAGTTTTCACAGGCGTCTTATTTCCTCTCCCTGCAACTATTAAACGTGTGAATTGAAAAAAAATAATACTGGATTTTTTGGACCAGTCTAATTATATACATATTAGTGTCTAACATGAAAAAATAATCTTCTCACGTACGATCGCGGTTGTCACGTTCAAGTTCACGTTAATTTGTTTAAAATCTTAATATTAATACGAGGCTTAGCAGTATTTTTATTTATTCGTTTTTATTTTTTTTTTCTCTTCAATTTCGGCGTTTTTGTTTCATCGACTTCCGACGTATCAGAAACATTGATTCAGCACATTATGGAACGAGCAAATACAAGGAATGCTGAGGTTATTGCTCGGTGTATGTCCTATATATTTTATACTGCACACAGGGTCACGGCTTTCATAATCCGGTGAAACGACACGCAAATGTAGCTTGTAAATAAGCTAGGCAATCTTACGTGTGATATATTTTTCAAACCGGTCAATCTCCTAACGAGAGCCTAATTCATGCGATGTAATGCTCGTAATACTTAATAATTGTTCTTATTGCTCCGAGGTACTAATTTTATTATTTGCTCGCGGTGTAACCATATGACATTATCCGATCGTTCATCACCAATAAACTGTATTATATACGGTAACGTGTAATAACAACTTTGGCACTGACAAGCAATTTCACAATTACCGTGGCTGTGAATTCAAAATATGATTTCACATAATGCCAATGAAATCGTCTGGCAACGACGTAACTTAAAATTTCCATCAAAAGTAAAAATTAATTTCTCTTCCCCCGCTTAATACATTCCACAACGAACTGATACTAATTGCGCTCAATTTGAACCATAAAATCTATACACCGTAAAAGCGACCGGTAATATTTACAACCTGGCATAAAGTAATAATTATTTCCAAAATATTCCGCGCGTCTTATCTCTGGCTGGTTGTGCGGATTAGGATTATTATCAGCGGCGGTATAAACAGGCTTGTATGTATTAGCAGGTGATGTATAGATGTATCTATACGTATAGCATACCTCGAGAACTCGGCGGCAGGTAGTGTTACATATCTAATCGCCTAATATCGAAAAATTTTAGCAAGACCTTAAAGATCACCCCGGCAACAGCGTAAAGTTTAGCGACTGTAAGTATTTGATCCGATCAGGCCTTAACCCTTCGAGTCACACATTATTGTGCTGAGTCAACTTTTCTAACAAGATGTTAGTCTACAGTTTTTGTCTCGGGAGTACCGCTCCGTGATTTTTGCGGTCGCTGAATACGAATCTGAAATCGGATTTCAAAACTTCAAGACGATGGATCCAATACGGCGGACGAAAATTTCAAATTCGATCGAATACGGTCAAAAAACTCTGTGCAGGAGTTTTCGGGGTCGCTGATTGGATTCACCATACTGAATTTTCAAAGTCTGAAAAACCGTAAAGAAATATGTTTTCAAAGTTCTCCAAATACACAAAAAATGGATTTAAAATAGGCGGTAAGTATACTTTCCACTATGACTCGAAGGGTTGAGCAGGGTTGAGCCAAACTAGCGTGTTTTTGGTCCCCGATAGGATGCAACGGTGCTGTAGATTCGAAATTAACCTAAAGTAATCGGTGAGATCCTGTAAAATATGGTGGAACCTTATTTCTCAAATTCGATGCACTTCTTAGGTATTCAATGCCAAACACGTGGCCGAAGTAACATCCCATCAGATAGACATAGAGCAGCACAGCCCGCAAGAAGGATGGGTGGAACAGGACCCGAAGGAAATACTGTTCGCTGTAAAGGCCTGCGTGAAGGAAGTGTTGAGAAAATTCGAAGGGCTGGGTCTTTTCGTGACGGACATAGTCACGATTGGCGTAACGAATCAGCGGGAAACGATCGTCGCTTGGGACGGAACAACCGGCGAGCCTCTCTACAACGCGATAGGTTAGCAAAATGGTTTTAAAATTTGACTAAAGCGTTGCCAATATCTAATCGACGCGGTTCCTCCACCCTCTTTTTCAGTCTGGTCAGACATCAGGGCGGCCGCTACCGTGGACCAAATCATCGCCAAGTTTCCAGACCAGAGTAAAAACCACCTTAAATCGCTCTGTGGTTTGCCGGTGAGTCCATATTTCTCTGCGCTTAAAATAAGGTGGCTAAAAGACAACGTGCCGACAGTATGGAAAGCGATGCGGGAGCGAAGATGCAAGGTCGGAACCGTCGACACCTGGGTGATCTGGGTAAGCGATTTGCAGACAGGGAATTCGGAAACGACGATCGACATTCCTCCTCTAATTCGCTATTCGCGATGCCCTTACAGAATCTGACCGGCGGCAAGGACAGGGGACTCTACATAACCGACGTTACGAACGCCTCGAGGACGATGCTGATGAACATCGAGACCCTCTCCTGGGACCCGACCCTCTGCAGATACTTCGACATCCCGATGAAACTCTTGCCGGACATCAAAAGCAGCTCGGAAATATACGGGAAGGTAGCGGTTGGACCGTTGAGGGGTATCACTATATCCGGGGTGATTATTATTACGTTTCGCTATTTGGTTCAACTTCGAGTTTTTGATGAAAGAGAAAAAAAAAAATAACAACGAAGCATACAAAAACTTGAGATCAGGATTGAATTTCTTCAATTGTGAATAGATACGTTCGCCAAACGTTTGCAAAGCTGACGAAGAATTAAAACATGAGTCTCAGCGAAATCCTTTGAAATTTTCAATCCTTAAATCACTTTTTGAAATCCGATATACCGGTGTCAACTTTCTGGACACTGCAGCGTCTCGTTGACTGATGTTTTTCTCTCTACCGTTTTTCTTTTATCTTCAGATACTCGGCAACCAGCAATCTGCTCTGGTGGGTCAAAACTGCCTACGACAAGGCCAGGCCAAGAATACGTACAGAAGCGGGTGCTTCTTACTCTGTAACACGGGAACAACGGTTCGTCTTTACGGTCAATTATTCAAGTTGTAGAGTTGCGCAATAACTTGTCGGAAGTTTCTTCTCGCAGGCTGTTCAATGAAATTACAGTAACAAAGCGAAACAATAAAAAAAAAAGAAATACAATTATTATACAAAGTCTTTGTTTCAGAGGGTTCAATCATCTCACGGTCTGGTAACCACTCTTGCTTATCAATTTGGTCCCAACAGTCCGGCTGTTTACGCGCTGGAAGGTTCGGTCGCTGTAGCCGGGGCGGCAATAAAATGGCTTCGAGACAACATCAAGTTGATTGATGACGTTAAAGAGAGCGAAGATTTGGCACAGAGCGTTTTCAGCACGGGAGATGTGTACTTCGTCCCTGCATTTTCCGGCCTCTACGCCCCTTACTGGAGGAAAGACGCCAGAGGGTATTAAACGTTTCATCAGAATGTTTGTTTTTAACTGCGGTGAAATAACTGACTTTCTCTCGTTTCAAAAGTATTATTTGCGGTCTTACCGCCTTCACGACGAAGCAGCACATTATCAGAGCCGCATTAGAAGCTGTTTGCTTCCAAACAAGGGATATCCTTGAGGCAATGCACAAGGACTGTGGTTTCCCGCTGACAAAATTAAACACAGATGGAAAGATGACGACCAATAACTTGCTGATGCAACTGCAAGCCGATCTATGCGGCACTCCAGTCTGTGAGTAATTATTCGAACGGTGAAGAAGTTTTTTTTTTTAAACCTTCCACGAGATCGTTCCGGGTTTTTTGCAACAGGTATTTTAAAGAGGGCGCTGATAAGGTTAGACAAGATCAGGGGGGAAAAACTGTTAACTTTGAGTAAAAATACGTATGTGCACAGGTTGGACGACGTTCAGTAAACGTTTTTGATATTTTTAGTCAGATCAACTGTGCCTGACATTACGGCGCTGGGTGTGGCGATGGCAGCGGGACATGCGGAAGGCATCGATGTTTGGGAGCTGGAAGGTGAAGAGGTAGAGACTGTTCCCACCGACACTTTTCTGCCTACGACAACGCCAGAAGGTGGGTTTGAACAACAGTGTTAAAAGTTAAACGGAAAAATATAAATCGTGAAAAAAAAATAAACAAGTAGTTGTTCAACCGAATAAACAACTTGTCCGCTCGACTATTGACGTGTAATTATTTGCAGAAAGAGACGCGAGATACACTAAGTGGAAAATGGCTGTTCAAAGGAGTCTGGGATGGTCGACGTCAAAGATGTCTGACCAGATGACAGGTAAAGTTACATCACCGAAAGAATTGAAATTGGAACGATTAGCGACCGCGAGTGAAAACGTACTCAGCAATCCTCCGTGTCCTGCTTAAGATATTGGAGCATGCGGAGCCTGTACAGTAGATGTATTTTAGAGATTAGATTTACGTAGGTATTTCGTAAAGAAGTTCTTCAGTGCTAGTAATCATTCCTTTCTTTTCCCTGTCTGAGTTTTGTAAATAAATTTGTAAAAATTAAGCGCGTCCAATTGTCGGGACAAATTTGACATGCTTTGGATGTACTTCTGGAGGAGCGGATACTGTACGAGGTGTAGATTAATATTGTGACAAGATATCCGATGACATAGAGTACAGAAAGCTGTATCGCTATCAAAATGTGACTCCATTTTTTGCACAACTAACGTATAAGTTATGGACTATAATTTCTATCGATAATTTGATTTCTTGATGTACTTATAACTGTTTTACATGTGATGTCTTTGTTCGACTTCATTTCATTTCGTCAAATTACCTTTTTCTTCCGACGCTTTTCTGAAACCACGTTCTATTCTGAGCTATCCCGCAAACGCAATTAATTCGTCCCACTATCCCCTGTCATCCCCCGTAATATTTATCCCTGAACGTTCTGTAAAATAAATTAAATTTAGAAAAAAAGGTAGCACATGCACTGTGTCCAACCGTGTACCCTGATCCAAGTAAGCCGTGAAAAGTAAAACGGATACGTAATAGTCATTTTTGTCCACAATTTTTTTGATCGTTGACTTTATCGTTGATTGTTCATTGTTCATTGTTCATTGTTGCATAGAACTTTTCGTAACGATTGTTGAACTCCTGTAGTGGTTATTTGTTCGTATAAATAAAGTTACGATCGTAACTTATGTGATGTTGTACTTTAAGGTAGAAAACTACTGTGCTGTGATTGATAATAAAAATCAAATATTTACTAACTATATAAGTATATCACATGTAAGGATACGTTTAAATTTAAGCAAATATTGTAGGCTTGGCATAGCCTATCAATCAATAATACGACACGCCTTTCGTGCTGCATGGTTCTACAAAAGATTTCTGCTTTACTTTTATTTCCTGCATTTTACAGTAGTTTTAGCGTATAGTTTGTCTATTCGATTAAGGGTTCACGGGTATTTTCATATTCTCAATATTACGCTGAAAACATTAGGCTTGATTTTTCATACACTCAAACATGCAGCAAACTCAATGTTCTTGGGTGTGATTTTATTTTCGATATGACGTCGCTTTGTTGTGACGCGGGGTACGCCTAAAACGAATGGACAAACTGTACAATAGAGGATTCAAATGGTTCAAATTTCAAATTTTTTCATCTCGCTTTTACCGATCTTAACAGTTAGACGTATTTTGCTTGTCTATTATCACTGATCGGCACAGTGAACCTCAACACCTAAACGGAAACATGGCGTCGGGAGGACAGAAGGCATAAAACTGTGTTTGAAAATAAAAAGTGAAAACGCTTTTCTGTTACGCAAGCACTAGGGAATTGGCTCATCGCTGCACTTGTTAGAATTCGATTACTGGCTGACCGAAGTTATTATAGGCTAAAGTCTCAAAGTGGCTCTTAGATAGAATGCATTATGGCCGTCATTGGCCTCAGTCCTCATCTACGATTGTCACTTGAAAATTTTCCATCGCGTTTTCTACTTTGCTGACGGAGCTGCAAACGCTAAACGAATACAAACAGAAAAAACCGCTTTGTTATTATATATTTAAGCACAATTTTACGAATCGAAAACGACAATGATTCTTGCTGTAAATTGCGCACCTTATACGGATAAGTCTGTAACCTGTGCACGTTTTGTTCCAGATGAGCGGTACAAGATGCTGGCATCGATACCAGCGAGTTGGTTCCTATTGACGAGCTTTATCCTTCTTCGATTGAGTAAATATTTGGAAAATCGGTGACATCGAACCAACTGCGTCTGCAACGCGTAGCAGTTGAATTTCAAAAAAACGTAAAAGGTGGCGGGTAGCCTGTATATACATTATATAATTATAGTACCCAGTTAATCAAAAATTGTAGTAATAAGTACGAGGCAGCGGTGCCGGTCCATGGCCGCCATAACTGGACCACCTCCGAAATTCAATTCCCGTGTTCTATTAGTCGCTATACAAGTTTAGAAAGAATCAGGGTTCATTCCGTTCTCTATCACCTTCACAGTCAAAAATACCTCTGTGCTTCATTTTTTGGAACAATGATACGTCTTTAAAAGCTAGGAATTAAATCTTACAGCACATAACACCAAGACTCAATTTCTGTCGCGAGTGTGTGTTGGAATCAACATAAAAAAAGGCGTATTCTCGAAACGTCGCGGCGTTGCGGTTGATGATGAAAACTATGGCAAGACTATCCAGTCAATTATTCTCAATGTTGCTGTTATTATTATTATTATCATCATCATCATCATCATACTAACAGTTCTTTTCCCAATTCGGATTTCCAGTGTTTAAAAATAATTCAACATAATTGATAAATATCGATATGCATGACACTGTTTCATTATTTTGTTTTTGGACCTCTTTATTTTTTAATTTTCCTCTACCCCAGTTCGACGTACAGTCACCTTGCTGACAATGAGTTTTAATAAGTACTAAATTACCGTGCTCTCTTAGCAATGATATTTTATTTTAGTGTCCGATTCTTACTATAATACGCAATGGCTTACTTAACAAACGTTCTCCGGAGCTAGTCAAAATTATGTGTAACATGACAACAGCGTATCACATGTCAAACACAAGTGTTTACGCGTGATTATTAAATGTATATACATATAGGTATGTATACGAATAAGAAAAAAGAACACATCGACGCGATGTGTTATGTGAATTCAGCTGTTATGTACAAATTATTACTGTTGATCGAGAATAAACGATAGTACAGTACAGGGGGAACGAATCTTACCCTCCCAAACCTCTAATTACCTATCTATAATTACTTTTCACAGACCAACTTTCAGTGAAAAGAATTATACATTTAAAAAAATATAAATTCAAATAATTTTTCCCCTCTTCCTTTCAATTTCCTCTCAAGCGGCATACGTAATTTACGAAGTCATGACCAAAATTTACGTTCACGCCGCGATGCCTATACTGCCCTGTGAAATATTTTCTTTGATTTTTATTTTGTATTGAAAATCTATTCGTTATTTCCATTGATTTTGAATAATCGGTTTCCTTCGACCATGAACTCAATCAAGAGGATGGGGGAAAAATCAGTTTTTTATTATCGAACTCTTTAACATTTACCGTAGCGACCATGTCTGAATTTCAAACTGCGCGGGCAGCCGGCAACTGTCAACGTACGGCTGATTCATTCCGCTTCCCACACTGGCCGCCGACGGCGCTGGCTACGTTGAAATCGCCGGGTAATAAAATTTTCCGAGGCAAGTTTCCCGTCTGTTAACGATAATCGGGGCACCGTTAATCCTGGGCAGAGTTCTCGAGCCCAGTGAGCGAAAGAGGAGGAGGCAGTGACCAGTTTTCCAAAGGGTATACGACGGTATCAAACGACGATAGAATGCTGTCTAGCGTCGTGAGTTCGTTGCCGTCTTCTCGCGCGTTAAAACTCACCTCGGCTTCACGTAAAACGACGGTTCGTTCCGCCTCGTATCACAATTATTCACGAGTTTCGGTGATAGGATTAAACAAAAGTGCGCGGTCTTGGTTATTATTGCTGCTGGTTAATACTGCGTGTGCATAGAAGTAACCGCGAGAAAAACTACCAAAGAAAAAAGAGTAGGAGACAGATAGTGAGCGAGTGTGTGTGAGTGTGCGTGTAATAGAGAGAGAGAGAGATAAAGAGAAAAAGAGAAATAAAAAGAACTGAAACAATACACAGAAAAATAGATACAAGTCGTACGGCGTATAGTCGAAGAAAAAAAAATTTTAAACAAAAAGGTATCGTTAAAAGGCAAAGTGGTTTGCGTCTACTGATGAAAAATCGGTAAATTGTTAGAAAAAAAAAACGATAAAGAGCATTTCGTGAGGTTACAAAAGGTCATATTCGATAAGGGGGGCGGGGGGGGAGGGGGAAAAATGTGCGAGAAGTACTACGACAGTGGTTCCGTGACGTAAGGGTGCAGAGGAGATAAATAATAAAATATCGTTTGAGATATATCCACCGGCCCGATATTTATTCGCGTTTTCTCGGTGTTTCGACCCGCCCGCGTTGACTGTGGTGGTCGCTGCCGTCCGGTGGACACGAGTGAATAAAAATGTTGGACGGCAGGATCTAGAGAGACAATAGAGAAAGAAGGAAGAGCGCGCACGAGTGGCGAAAAGTAAGTTGGAGAGCGAGCGAAGTGCAAGAGCATCGTTCGGTTCTTCGGGCGCCGTCGCGTCGGTGGCGAGTCGGAGTTTTCTAGTCGTCGGAGGGACGGAGGCGATACGGACGTAAAGATGTCGGGTCAGGGTAGCCGGAGTCGAGCGGTCCACATAAGCTCGATATTCCAGAAGCTGCAGGGCCGTTTTACGGACGCGATGACGCCGCCCAAGTTATCGACGGACAAGCGAATGCTCGACAAGACGTGGAAGCTGATGGACAAGGTGGTCAAGCTCTGCCAGCATCAGCGTATGAATTTGAAAAACTCGCCGCCTTTCATACTCGATATTCTGCCGGATACCTACCAGCGGCTCAGGCTTATATACAGCAAGTACGAGGACAAAATGCAGGTGTTACACAGCAACGAACACTTCTCCGTATTCATTAACAATCTAATGAGGAAGTGCAAGCAGGCTATTAAATTGTTCAAAGAGGGCAAGGAGAAGATGTTCGACGAGACGTCGCACTATCGGCGAAACCTCACCAAGCTTAGCCTCGTTTTTAGCCACATGCTGTCCGAGCTTAAGGCCATCTTTCCTAACGGGGTTTTTGCCGGCGATCAATTTCGCATCACTAAATCCGACGCCGCCGAATTTTGGAAGGAACGATTCGGCAACAAGTATGACGAGACTGTATATCATTTTACTCTTTCGGTACAATCATTGTTTTTCAATTATTTCAGGAATTAATGTCGTCGATACAATTGTTTCAACGAAAATCATTCACGCCGATGTCGAAGAGTTTCGCATCAATTGGTCTCGAAAACTAGCGCCCGTCGATTCGTCCTAGTTTTATCCAGTTTTTCGAAAAGATCGGCAAACTTGGATTTCTTTTTCTCTTTAGAGTCGTGTCCGACAAATAATTTTATAACACACGAGAGCGTCTGATGACGAAGGATCATGATGCTAAAGTTGGTAACGAAATATCGAGGAGAAGATCATTGGTTCGCAATTTTTGAATGCCTTTCAAGGAGTTGGTTTTGTAAAATATGAGTACATTTTATTTATCATGATTTACTAAATTTTAGACATACCTAAAGGTGGAAAGTAACGATTTTTCCTGAACACGCACCGTTGCATCAACGTTACCAATCTTCATTCTCATAAATTATATTATCGGCGTTATACATGAAAAATTGAACTAGCCGTAGCGAATTCCAAACTAAAGATCAAATGACATACATAAATCACCAACTTCAGGGAGATATAGATGTCGTACAGTTATTCTTCAATGTCAAAAAGCACGCATCACTGATCATCGGTATCATCCTGTTTGCGTATACGTGTGTATATATATATGCATACCTATATATACCTATACATGTGTCGTAGAAAAAAATTGATCTCTATAATCCCGAACGGCATGGCATTTTTTCACGTATTTAATCCCAAGATTCTCGACATAATTTAAAGGCGTTATTTCGTCATCCGTTTGTGTTGCGAAATTGTTTATCGCCTTTTATAATAAAACACCACACCGACAGTTGAATACCAGATACGTGAGAAGCAACTGCAAAATACCAAGAAATCAAAACCAAATGATGATAGTATGCATACACGACGAAACCGCTCAGCGATGATGCGAAAGAAACGGTATGAAGAAAAATGGAGGTTAAAAAGTAACGCAAAAACGAATTACGCTGCGGCACTATTAAAATTGCGTATTGGGTACACCGCCTTCGACTACGCATACCTGTACAGCTATTTGTATTTGAGATCCGTGCGATGACGGCTGATGCGAGGCGGCTCAAACTCATCCATGAATGGCTCGTGGTCGGTCGACCTCGGTGCGAATTTTTTTCTCCTTATTTTGTGGTTACATCCCGTTAGGGCGAGTGCCAATGTACTCTGTGTTTATTTGTTTTTCAACATTTTATACTTTATTTAACAATTTAATTTCATCTGATTTAAATCACTCCTATTAGTTTTTTAGATTTTATTTACTATCGCCCGTTAATATATTCAAATCCTTACGCGGCAAAACTATTATACATAGCCATATTCTCCCGCGAACTTTTTTCTTGTCCTCGTCGAGAACTTGAAGACTATTCGACATAACTTTTCCCTATCTGTAAGAGAGTTCAGTCGTCGTTTGCATAAGTGTCATCCCCTTCCAAATCGGATTACAAATATCGTTATATCTCAAAAACTGTTGATCTGATTGCAACGAAGTAAAGCTTAAATCCTGGCCAAACACGTTGCAGCTATCCAAAGAAAAAAAATATCAAATTTGATTCGGTAGTTCTCAAGTTATCCTAGTACAGTCGGGACAGAGGGACATTGAATTTTATATATATAGACATATGTAGAGAGGAAGGGAAGATAAGCGTTAGACTGATTCATTTTCGAAAGCACCACGTAGACAGTAATTTCAACTGTCGTTAGATTTTAAAGATGATTTATTACAGTTGTGTAATCAAATTTGTAGGCTTTGGTTAATTTCTCATGACAAACCACCGATACTTCGGGTCTTCGTCCTTTGTAGACCGAACATCGCGCGGATTACATATAAATATAAAGACTCGTCCGGCTCCTCGAGACGTCGATTTAGCTACTCCCGCTTCTTTTGACAATTTTTTCATCTTTTTCTCTCACTTCGTATCATCGTCTCGCCGCGTCGTCTGAGACCCCCTTATGCCTCGCAACACGCGCACGAACAGAAGAAAACATATTCGTGATACTCGTCCTATTCGTGTGTGCACGAAGTGTATTGTATCACGGTAGAATACGACGTGAATCTCGTCGCGTATCCTCCGGCATGCTTCTCGCTACGTGTGCACGGACCCTTGGATCCATTCCGACACATTCAAGGCTGCCACCACTTGTTCAACGTGCGAAACAAACGCCGACGGTGGCCTTGAATGTGTCGGAATCAATCCAACGGTCTGTACATGTGTTTGTATGTGCGCTAGTACGTACGCCCCCGCAAATAAGAATAACCCTTGTTATCCGTTTGTCACGGTTAGTCCAGGTCGCAGTGTACGTACATTTGGAATAAAAATTTGTATTCCTATCACTGTTTTCTTTACCTAATCGTTGGGGGAGCTCTTTGACGGTCTAAATCCAGAATTTCGGTCGCCATCTTGAATTTATCGGGGAATTTTTTTTTTTTTTTTTCTTCTTCTTTCTTTTCTGTCAAACAGCACGCCCGTTTGCAACTCTTGACTAAAAATCGTTGTAACTCAATTTTCAGGATACTTGAATTTCTCTACAAAATTGGTTGTTGTGACAAGTTTTTGTCGATGATCGATATTTTTCGACTTGAATCTGAAATTCGAAATGGCGGCCGAAGCCACTACGGAATCTGGTCGAAAATCTGGATTCAGACTAGCAACGACCTTCACCAACGATTAGGTAAAGAAAATAGTGATATCAAAAAATCGGAAGTTCAGATATTTGATTTTCGTTTTGTTTTTTTTTTCATTGTATTTATCGATTGGTCTAGGCGGTAACGATCCTCATCGCGTGTACCAGGCAAACCTTCTTCGTGGAAAGACGGAGGAGGGGTTTGTAATTCTCTGAAATCTTTACGTAAACTTCAATTGCCTTCGAATTCTTCTCCGAGTTTCTTTTCCCTTCTTTCTTTCCTTCTTAGATTTTATTCGTATTTCTCGTTTCTCCGTTAAACAAGGACGTTACTTGTTTACGTACGAATCGAAGAAAACTGAGTATAATACTGTAACAAAAGTCTGAAGAACGAAATGTTGACGTGACGATTCGTCTTTAGAAAAAATCGTTACTTCTCAATTACTTTAGGATTGTAGTAGGAAATTCGGTATGTGTTAAACTTTAGCGATGTCAAAAACTTACTTATACATTTTGGAAACTCGAATCCTTGATATCATTCCGTTGATGAAAGATGATGATTTGTTTTTTAGTGTTTCGTTATGTTGACGTTAGTAACTTTAACCTCGTGCCACTGAAGCGCGGAATCAGGATTTGTAAGTAAATGTAGTCAATGGAATTGACGAGAATAATTCTTCAACTATCATTCTTATTCACAGAAATTGACGACGTCAAAGCGTGAGGAATAAATTATGAAAAAAGTATTCCTTGTTTTCTTCGACTAACGTTCGACGCCTTAAACTGTTAAATTTTCCGTCTAACTCTACCCCTCTTGTTGGATTGTCAAAATTCATTATGGTTACACTTCGTCTATTAAATGACGTGACTCTACGTTATTACAGGTATTCGTGCGGTATTCGTTATGTATGAGTTATAAGTAACGATCGTAACAACGACAAAGACGATAAAATAAGCGACTGTAAGTGAATCGTGCTCCTCGACGACCGTAAGTTTCCAAAGGCGTTGACGCCAACCGGAAGTACATGCCTACGTTGAGCTGATCCCGCGAGAGTAGATAAAAAATAATCAGCCACGTACAATAGATTATACAGCCGAGAGCCGCGAGAGCTGAGCCGAGTTGAGAATTTTTTTTAAACCGATGCAGGATGATAATTACTGTCGGCTTTAATCAATTTCCACGATTTACAACGAAACTGAGAAAAAGAGAAAGAATAGTGTGTGAAGTAACAAAACGGAACAACGAAAAACACACGTATACGTATGAATTTGTATCTTTTCAGATTTTTTTTTTTTTTTTTTTTATTCGCCGCTGTGAATTTTACGTTTTCTCGTATCAGTAGAAAAATGAATTTGCGGAATAACGAGGAGCTCTTCTCACACGCGGCGTGTCAGGTTTGTACGCCGATTGAAGAGGAGGAACGGAATGAAACTCGTCGTTGCTGCGGGGGCGTGTAAATTAAAATTCGTCAACTCGAGCGGTGTCTTTATTTCTATTTTCGTACCGTATATAATACTTCAATTATAACGAGACTAATTAAGATGGAGTTAAGCAGCCTCGCGAGAGTTTAATCGTAACGATCCAACGGAAGCTATTCTAAATTAATGTGGCTGCTGACGACGAATGGTCAACAACGCCTTGTACGAGTTGTCGTATAAATTACTACACCGCACTTGCTGCAGCACAATATCCAAGTGTAACCCCTCAACTTTGGAGCGGTCAAAGTGTAAGAAAAATAACCGTGAATGAATTTAAAACGCCGCAAAACCCGAGAACGATAAAGTAATTACAGAAGAAATGAAAAATGAGCGAAAAATACCGTTATAGATGATTTACGAGAGCAAATTTTTTCCTATTAAAAAAAATCACTGTACATATCTCACGAGTTGTTTTACTTTTGTATTTCACTTCGAAATATTCTAATCCAAAAACCGATCAGTTTTTGGGTATTTTGAATTTTGATATGAAAATGAAAATACTTTTGTCAATGATTTTTATTTATTTATTTATTTTTTTTTTTTCACAAATAACGGGAAAAGCGGACAAAGTATTAAAATCGGTCACTTGGAGCCGATCGTTTTTTGCTGCTTTGCTAACTGATTGTGAGAAAGAATCTCTTGATAAATAATTGATGGCGTCGATCTGTACGTGACACTTATCGCGTACTTTGTATCCTTCCAACTTTTGTTATTATTGTTATTTCGTTACAGATACGATTCCGAGAAAAAATATTCGGCGTCTAGCGGAAGTGGTAACGCGGTTTACAAGATCAGTACCGACTTACTTCCTTCAAACAAACTCGAAATTATTCCAATATTATTCGTTGAATTTAGACGATGTTCGTCGGATACGATAAATTTTTCTTATCGTATCAAAATGTACAGGCAACTTATTTTCAAACACACATTTTTCACCAAGCCCAACCTCGTTATCTTAATTCTTATCGTTCTGCTTTTGTTTTTCACGTTTCCTTTCGATCATACGCATTGTATTGTACGAACAATACACACTACATTAATTCTCCGATTTTATATTACAATCACGGGATACGAAAGGAAGCAAAGAGAAAAAAACAAAGAATGGAAAAAAGATAAGCGACGCGGAATTTCTCATCGTCGTCGTCGTCGTCGTTGTCGGCGTCGATTGAAAATACAGTATATAACAAACGACGCTGTATGGATGTAAGGAGTAAATAGGATGTGAGAATGGGCCGATAGTTCGTCCATGAACGTAGCTCGGGGTGACGGCGACGATTATATTCGACTTCAGAGCTTCCGGCAAACGATCCCCGCGAACTTCCGGTCTATTTTAAGTCGCCGATCGCGCCCCGCTCTCCCAAAAACCGTAAGAGGGACATGAAAAAAAAAAAAAAAAACAAAAAAAACAGCAGTCTTTGCACGGTCGCGGCTTAAAAATAACAACAACAACAATAATAATAATAATAACGTAACTATTAAGGATATATATCCCGAGAATATAATACATGTATTCATTTATGAGCATGCAGTATGAAATTTATCAATTTCCTTCGTTGCCCGCAGAAACCGCTGGAAAAAACCATCACGTCCTTTTCACAACGGATTATATAAATTTATCAAGCAACAATCCCGGCGGTTGTGACGTCACAGCGTAAACCACGTTATCTTAACGTAATCGGGTTTGTCTTCCGTTTTGCAGTATAACGTTCGATGTATTGTGGCGTTCGAAAACCACCGTCCGTTGTTCGTTCGTAATTGAAGAGGTTAAAATTACGAAAGGCTGTACGTCATTTATTTTTTTTTATTTTTTTTTAAATTTTAAATTTAGTTTAGTCGAAAAAAAACAAGGGCACTTACAGTTTTTTAAAATTCTTTCCTTTACTTCTTGCTACGGGAAATCATTCAGAGATATCTTCACAGACTGACTGACTGACTGACTGAATCACCCTGCGTATAATTGCCTTGTTCTCCTGTAAAAAAAGATTTGCACGTATTAATGCACTTGAAAATTTTTATGAAGTTTGATCAAACATCCTGATACGAATTTTCCAATTATCTAAACGAGCTGTGATATAATTTCAAACAATTATCACATTGCATCGTTTTTGAATAACTTATTACTCGTCAAAATTTATTTGCGTTGCGAGGTCGAGTTGGTTGTTTATGTTTTTAATACCATAAAGAAAACAAGAAGTCACCAAAACGAAATTTTCGAAATCCAACTTGCGAGCAACGAAACATTTTTCTTTCCAGTTATCGAAGTGGAAAATTTTCGTTGGAGCCTGATTAAAAACTCTTACGCGATTAATTTTCGAACTATGAGATATTTGTTTCTTATCTTCCTTTTCTTTATTCTTTTCATTATTTTACTTGCCTAGCTCGGTCGTATTGAACGTCTTTTGATACTATTCTGACTTTACCATACATACACGATGAATTTCTAACGACCGAATGGTCCGTCGTCTGCTAATATAATAATTATCATCATTTTATTTTCTTTGTACACTTTATCCTTTCGTTAACTTTATTATTCACATATCATATACAGCTGCACGCGTTATGAATGAACGATAGGTAGTATATTTATAAATTGGATTATCGATCATGCTTTGCGGATTGATCAATTACGCTGGAAACGGAGTTTCTTGTCTAGTATTTCAAATCTTACGTCTACAACAATTTGGATCTAAAATTAATACGCAGATGAATAATACGTATCTGCGTTCACGTAAATAAGAACGCGAAATGAAACCACGGACGTTAATTTCACTTGAAAATTGTACAAATTGTACAGAGTTTGATTGATATTTATCACTTCCTCTGCTGATTTCGCCATTCTTTATACACATGTACTTTATACCAAGCCTGTTTATCATTAAGGCGGTCGAAAGTATGTAAAGGAATTTGGCCCGACTTAAAAAATTGTTTCTCTCATTGATATTTGATAACATTGTTGGTTTTTCTTCTCTACTATCGGCGAGTGTGCACATCCTCTTTTCCCTATCCAACGACGAATGCCTCCTTCTCTCCCGCTCCCATCCTCACCATCTCGTCGAGCCCACATCCGGATGCGAACCGAACCGGAAGGAAGGCAGATGACGTCACGATTAAAGTGAATCAAGTAACACGTGACTATCGCCCGTATTCATCGTGTCGCCTACCATAGCGACCTACGTTCCTCCTCGATCCCCTCTAAAGCCGCACATCCAACCATCCATCCGTGTATCTCATGCACGCCTTGCCACGATTCATTTTCAAATCACTCGTCTTACAGGTATAAAATACCATTGGTATATATTTTTCATACTTTGAGGATTTTAGCTAAAAATATTTAATTTATACCGTATATTAGGGTCAGCCAAAAAAAAATAACCTATCGAATCTATGATTTCAAAGGGACTTATTTACTGAGAAAAAATTCTCCCGTTTGGATTAATTGTTACCTCAATTTTAAGAGGTTTCGCTGGCTATTTTAAATTTCCCATTTACATAACGCGCAAAATAGCTTTTTTTATATTAACAATGATATTTGAACCGTTTGAGATGAAAAAAATTTCAAGGCACATTCTTGTAGGGTATTAAATTCTCTGAAAAAAAATATCCCCGAGTCGATTTTATAGACTCAAAAATTCGCATACTTACGGACCGTGAAAGTCGAAGAAAAGCAGAAATATGCAGTTTTAGGGCTCTAAGAATGAAAATATCCATACTAAATGAAAAAACTTGAACTAACAATGAAATGAAACAAGGTGTGCGAAAGATGTTGTTTTTAAACTAGATTCGTCAAAGGAGTAGAGTTTTAACTCATTTATTTATTTTTTGTTGCACTCTTGAACATTAATACTCTTTTTAATTGTTGATAAAACTTTGTTTTGTTACAATTAGGATATTGCCGGCGATGTAATTCCACTACTTGCAAAATAAATTGTTTTTGTTCTTCATTTTTCGTTACATTAAAGTATGAATATTAATTTCATAGTCGTTTCTATTAATCGTGACATACTCGAGATCGGGGAAATTTTATTGGCCTTTTGAAAATCTAATCGCTATAAATTTTAAATCTCCATTATAATCAGGTTCGCAGATCACTATCACCAGAGTTCCAGTTAAGCTTTCGTTAAGAAGATTGGTGAGTCGAAATTCGATACCTTTACGGTAGATAATTCGACGACAGAATAATTAAACGCAGCTAATTTATTAAATTTACGCGATTACAAGCTACGGCGATTTTTCGAAGAATAGGAGAAAAAGTATATCGTGAATTCGTAAGCTAGATCTTAGACATCGATTACTCTTTTCAAATCACCTTGCAATTGTTCAATATTTCATAGATTCGTTAGATTTCGCGGCTCAAATGATTAGGGAGGCTTCATAAATTCACCGAAACGGATTTCGTTTCAACCAACAGTAAATTTGACATCGCTGTTTTTTAAACATGACGAATATCAGTTTGATCTTGAAAAATTGAATATCTATCGGTAACGCGATGAAAAAAGAACCGTGTCTCAACGGGATTTTCCTAAATATAAGTCTGCTCAGGAAAAAAGATAAAAAAAAAAATTTACCGTTGTACGTGGAATGAAATTGAACGAATATATAAAATTTTTAAACCACTCAAAAGTGATTTGATCGAAGTCATTTTTTTTTCCCGGGATATTTAGGAAAATCTTCGTTCTATATAATAGCTTACGAATATGTGAATACGATGAATTACAAATATGTGCGTCTAATTGTATTAAAACAATCGATCGTTAAGGCGATGTTGTAACTGTAAAGAATATTATATCTTTTAGAAAAATATCACATAGCGATAGTGTAACAGCGGTGAATTATATCCTGTACAATATGGCGATTAATTTCGACTCGGCGGCCGTCCAGATTGGTTGCAAATAAATGATCAAAAACCTCATCAAACGCAAAAGTCTCTCTATCTCATCCCTAAACCCTCGCGCAAGGGCCGTGCAGTTTGCCGTTTAAAAATACTGACATTTTTACTACAATTTTAGCATAAATTTCGTCGCAGTACAATTTTTGATCAAAAAAAAAAAAAAAAAAAAAAAATCGGTTACCGTTAGAAATCAGTAAGGATTGTTTCTAATATCCAACAAAAATATCATCTTATGAGTCTATAGAGTAGATATTCTATGCCGGCTGTACCCGATTAGAATTTGACTTTTTAGTAAGTTTGTCACCAATAAACAATCCATACAAAATACTCCATTGACAATACAAATATCCTTATCAAATATTATCGTCAATGCCGATCGATTTCTCACACTCGTACCTTTTTTTACAAATAGTTAATCCGACGATCAAATATAATATGAATACCAAAAGTTGAATAAAAATGTGTATTATTACGTATCGAATAACAAACTTGACAAGTACTTGAGTGAGGCTTTAGGATTGAGATTGGAGACCTGTGCCTTTGACGATATTTCTATTCGTTTAATTGGAACCGATTCATCGAGTGTCCCGGTGAAATTTCGTAAAAGTTCCAAACAAGAACAATCGTAAGCAGTAGTAGCGACAACGCATCAGACACGGCTACGTATAATTTTTGTGTGCCTACCTGCGGATGTCGCACAACTTACTTCTCTCTCTCTCTCTCTCCGCCCCCCACCCCCATCTGTCTCGCATTCGTAATCGCCCCCGCAGTTTAGCACGCAACCGTAACGATGGGATAGGTCGACGAGATGCATTGCGGCGTTGGGCGTCACGACGACACCGATTTGCCAAAAATATGTATTACATGTATGCGTGTATGGATGTGTGTACGTATGTATGAAAAACGCGTCATCGTCGAGTCGTCGCGTCGTCTGCACGCGATCGCCACGAAACGCTGCTGCTGCTGCTGCTGGTTGCTGGTTGCTTGCAAGGCTGACATGTGTATTTATATTTATATTGCAAGATTTTTAGGTGCGGTGTGACGCGTTTGTCTTGTTGTACATTTAGATACGCGCCTATTTGGATTTTCGAGTTTAATGGAAAACGGCGAGGAAAAGGATATTAGGGAAATAGTTTCCGGTTTGCATCGAGGCCACGTGCAAAGCGTGAAAACGGATTCTGAACAACTCGAACTCGGTTTTATTCATATATGAGGCATTCCGTCCTAAACCGACCCACGGCTGATACTCAAAATGGGTAATTTTTTATATTTTTTTTTGATTTGCTTTTTTAATATAGTACAGAGTGTATAAAAAAACATCTTTACACTGATTCTTAGATATTTCGGATGACAAGTTTGTTTTTTACTGTTCCAGAAAACATGGAAAGCCAATTTTCGTGTGAATAGCGCCAATCGATTAGCTCCGATTTTTTTTTCTTCGTGAACTCGTTGTTTAAAAAGAAGAATTTTGAAACCAGTTTGGAAGTGAGCAAGCTTTTTGTTCATAAGCTACAGGCGAAACAAGTAATTGAAACATGTGAAAAAAAAAAACGAATCGAATATAAAATTTATTTATTTTTTAAATTTATATTTCACTAGATTTTTCTCACTTTTTAATTACTTGTTTAGCCTGTATTTTATATAAACCCAAAAGCTTGCCAACTTCAACCTTGCTTTGAAAATTGAAGTCAATCGATTGTAACTATTCGTTCGAAAATTGGGTTGTCGTCTTTTCGGGAGCAGTAAAAATTAAACCCATGGTAAAAGAAAAATATTAAACTTGGCGAAAGATGTGTTTTTTATCGTACACTCTGTATCATTCCTAAAAATAAAAATAAATAAAACCTCGTTGACGAAGGTTGTACCTAGGTAGATGGTTTTGCGGTGGAATGCCTCTTATGTACGTCATACAAATATGTCGCAACTTTACGGATAAAGATACCACGCGGCTAATTAAAGTGATGAAATGAATGAACCTAATGAGGAAAAGGGGAAACCAAGGAAAAAATATATGATAAAATATTTATCGTCGTCTCATTGTCAGTTAAATGTCGTCCGTAAAATTAGACGCAATAATTTTCCTACCACTTATATTCCGAATGTTAGTACACCTAGGTGGGTACAACAGAGAACGAAAATAGAGAACGTGAATGAGGATAACTGTATGCATATAATATGAGGCTCGATCTTTACGATGCAAGAATAGAATATGCGTGGGTTTCGGAAGTTGAAAACGACACGTTGAGAGTTTTATTTAAATATTTGTTTGAACAACAAACAAACAAACAAGAAGAAAAAAAGAAATTGTTTTTGTTGAAGACAATTTTCCATCGACGTTTCGTTTCGGAGAAAAAATAACACGAAGAAACAAACAGATTCCGAGAAAAGATCATAGATAAAATAACTACGAAATTATTCGGCTACACCCGATTAATCATACGAGGATAAAGTTGGTTAGCAAATTTTTTCGGAAAACTTGTGATTTCGCAGATTCAGAATGATCTCTAAAATTCCGTGTAAGGGGTAATGAAAAAGAATATATTTATGCTGTACAAAACTCAACGTCTTCGAAGTAACATCTTAAAGATCTAATAACTACGACAATTTATTGTTTTATAATATATTGTTACGGTAAAGTTATTGTAAGTCCAACCGCGCGATTGATCAAGAAATAAATTTTTCTTTGCTGCTTTTCAGTCTTTTTCAAAAAATTTCACGAGATTGAAGTTAGTAACGTGTAAACGAATCATCGGAACGAAGGTGATTGTTTTGAAAATTTAGAACAACTTTGAAGAAATTCAGTTTCCGAAAATCGGACTCAACTTCAGACAATCCTATAATTAAGTTACGATAAAACAATTTCTCGCTACCATAAATCATAATTTATTCATTGTCGTTACGAAGTTCGACGTATCGCGAAGTTCTCAGAACGGACGAATGGTGAGCAGTAATGAGATTTTCCAAAAATTCAAACGTCACAATATACTCCGAGAACACTTCTCTTACAATCAGAAAAGAATTGGAGAACATGAAGATGGGATTTTCGAAATGTTCGATAGCGAAAAATCCCGTTTCCACATCGGATCCGAGCCCCGATAGAAGAGCTTAGCCAACGATTCATTCATCGGAACAGTAGTTCATTCATACCTCCGTCCCTGAATTCATTCATTCGACGTCGTCGCTGCTCGACGTTTAAACTATTTTTCTTTCATTGACCGATATCGGGAACACCGATACAGCGCATAGGCGTTGCTGGGGGCACCGGCTTCGTTACGCGGCTGCTTGTCGTTCCATTGCACGCACAGATGCACGGACACGTGTGCATGCGACACAGTTACGTTGTTCAGTTTTACAATTAGTTTGCGTAACGCATGGTGATGCGATACACGCGGCACGTATGTACACTTGGGGACAATGAATCTGAGACGGCTGATTTTTTACACCAGTCAGTTACGTTGGCAACACGGAGAAACCTACAGCGCCACGGTCGGCCGAGCGCGGAACTAACTCAGTCTCAATAAACGTAACGCAATCCATGACCGTCGAATATAACCTAAGAATATCGCGGGGATAATGACTTGTTGGATTGGCACGTATTCTAAGGTTAGATATTCGACGGTCATGGGTTACGTTACGTTTATTGAGACTGAGTTAGTTTCGCGCTCGGCCGACTGTGGCGCTGTAGGTTTCTCAGTGTTGCCAACGTAAATGTCTAGTGGAAAAAATTAGCCGTCTCGGATTCATTGTCACCAAGTGTACTTACGTACACACGTATATCCTGACTTGCGCAATTTTCCTTCACACTTACCATTCTTTGCAAGTAATTGTGCGTTCCATTCAAAAAACCTATGACTCGAATTACCGGAAGAGGATGAAAGCTAATTTTTTTTGTCCCTTAACTTTTTTTTGATCAATAAAATATATCGAAATGTAATCTCTGCTAGAAACGAACTTTCTTAAAATCAGACTGTATATATTTATTCTCAATTTATTCGAATCCTACGATAACCGAATAATTTTCTTTAAAAACAACTAAATATTATCGTTATAAGTTTCTGTCTACGTAAATCTTGAGCTAAATGAACCTGACGCGAGGAAGGAATTTAAAAAATATAATAGAAGTAAAAATGAATACGGTGCGAAAATATTTGTACGAAAATTTAACAAACATCCTGAAAATTCCAACTCAACGACGATACGAAGTTTCAAGTTTCACAACGAAAATACGCAACGACGTTTCTTCTTCTTCTTTTTTCTTCTACTACGCAGTTAAGTTGCGGAATACATCGAACGACACTGCGTAAAAGTGTTTTCATTGAAAATTTCTACACTTCGACTATAAAATAAACACAAGGAGTTTCCTTTTTTACCTTCTCATCTGTTTCCATCATACGCATTTGTTATTCCTTCGCGTCTAGGTATGTAGCGAAATAATGAAAATGAATGGGTATGTGATATAATTACGCTTTTAGTATCAGGCGAGGTCGGGATCTGACGGAATGAAGCAACGAATGAAAGCGAGAGACAGAAAAAGGAAAGGAAAAAGAAAAGGAACGAGAACTATGAAAGAGGAAATGGCTATATGTATGAAAAAAATGGTAGACTACGGTCAAGTTTAAACTATATCGGTGTATAAAAACGGTTTCTCTATAATCTTGTTGCTGCACCCTGTTTTACGCGAGAGCTGCCAGCCGAGCTTTCCAGACCGGAAGTGACTCACGGTCAGTGTCCGGAGCTAAAGAAACTCGACTTGCGCTTAACATCCGTTCGTAATTGTATCAAATTTCTTTGGACTCGTTTCAATTTATTATCGTCTCAAGCGTGCTTGGATATTTAATTTTATTTAACATTTGTAGCAAAAAAAAAAGAAAAATGAACAAAATATCTCTTTCACAGGATTTTATTCGTTGATAATGCCGGACAGATAATCCCTGTTCTGAAACAACAAAAAAAAAAAAAAAATACAATCGATGTTCAGATCTGTACACGGTATATATATGTATACCATACAAACGCGAAACAGTGCTCACATTGTATTGATTTCTTTTGGTTAATAAACAAAACAAAAAAAAAAACATGTGTTTCTCACGCAGCCGACGATCATGAGAACCGTGTCAAGTCTGTAAAACATTTTTCTATACAAACCGTATGATCAATATCATCGTTCATCCGTCGTTAAACTCGAATGTAAAGCAACGCGTTTCACTCTTTATTTTTATTATAATATTTTTCCTTCGAACGTCGAAAGACCGTCAAATGACGTTTCTTGAGGCAAGACTTCGTTTGCTTGCTCGGAAAGAAGAAGCGTAAATTCTATGAATGGAGGCGGCGGCACGACCGGATCAGCCGACAAGCAAGGACGACTAATTATAGCGCTAGTATCTCTCTCTTACGTCGAAGCGTATGTTAAAAGTTACACTTACACCGCGCGTCGTCCGTGGTGAAAATATAAGCGGCCGGAATACAGATTCCGCTAACTGCACAAATTTTCATAGATTATATATGCGTTATTGTACAGCTGCCGACTCGTCGTTAAACTTAACGCTGTATATCGAAAGCGAAAGAATAATCGTCATTTGTTTTCAGTATTTGTAGTGGAGAATTCAAAAAAGGTTGCGACGAGACAAAAAAAAGATAAAAAAAGGAGAGAGAGAGAACAAGTGTTTTTTTAACTCTTCTCTAATTATTTTGTGTTCGTAATATGGACGTCGAAAGATTGACCTTTGAAAAGTTCTTATATTCCTAATATCTGGTTTCTTATTGTTACGACGTAAAAAAAATCCGGGACGATTTTTCTGGACGATTTAATTGCCTGCAAGATTATGTCCGTAGGTGTAAAACCGTATTCGAGTGATTTATATTGGAAAATTCGCGCAATCTAACGGGAATAAGTATGTTTTTGACAAATCGTTCAAATATAAAAAATAACAAAACCAAGTCACATTATACTTCGGAAGAATTTTTTCGTACAAAAGAAAAACAAATTTTTAAACCCTCCTTCCAGTAAAAAAAAAACACTGCTCTAATCCGAAACCGTCTTATAACTATTTGCATTATAGACAAATAAAAATCTTTTATACTTTACGTGCTATTTTTCGTCGTTTCCCGGCTTAAACCGCGTTCGATGATCAGTATCGTTGTTGTTATAATTACCTGACGGTGCACCAGCCAAACGGCGGCACAGGGCGAGGGGGGGGGGGGGCAGAAAGGAGGTGCTCAATCGATAATACAGATAACCTCTTGCAGTAACTGCTGTATAACCACAAGAAGGCGGAAAAAAACTCGTTCAATTCGTTCGCTTTCAGCAGCAATTGATCACCCCGGCTTTAGCCCCGCAAGAACGTAATCGCTTACCTTCAACTATTTCTATTTCTCCCAAAACGGAACGATTTGAAAAGACATTTTTTACAGTTTCTTCTCTCTTCAAGGTCTCATATAATACGGACACAAATACGGCGGTGAATTGAAGCAATTAGATCAATTGGTCTTGATTATTGTACGAAGACGTAACATAATCAGCTATCACGTAATCTGATGAGTTTTAGTCACAATTTTGTCAAATATGCAGATTTTTCAATCTATTTGCAAGTCGACAACGTTTCAAGAAGCTCCTCGTTCTACAATTTACTATTCGCGAATGCTTATTAATTCTTTGTGTCATGGTGGGAAGTGGGTATTCTTATCACCTATTTTATATCTATTTTTTTTGTATATTTAGAGAAGTTTGAAAGCATATTTCTTTGCTAATTTACTAATAGGTTTTCAATACTCGAGAGTAATGATTGCGATATAATGTAAATTATTGTTGTTAGAAACAAATTCATTGAAAAAAATCACGAAAATTGAAGGAATAATTACTTTCCGAGAAAGTTACTCCTCTGCACATGTACATGTTTTACATAAATTATAAGTTTTTGGGGTCGCTCGTTAAACGTATGATTTGACCGTATTCGATCAAATTTGAAATTTTCGCCCGCCATATTGGATGCGCCATCTTGAATTTTTTAAATCTGATTTCTGATTCGTAATCAGCCACCCGAAAAACCATAGAATACTATCTTGTTACAGACGTTGACTCAGCACAATAATGTTTGACTCAAAGGATTAAACCACTCGAAATGAATGATGCACATATTTTGATCAACGATGTCAAAGTTTAAGCGTTGACGTTGAATTTTTTATCGTTAGTGTATAACGTCGTACTTTTGGGAAAAATTGTTATTTGGCAACTTGAGGAGTTTCTAAAATTGAGTAAATTGTGTATTACGATACCCTATCCACCAATATTTTACGATTTCCCCTACATGCTTCAAAATAATTCTAAATTAAATCTTACTTGAAAACTTGGATCAATATCCGATAGTATGTATTCTTTCTGACAAATCTGTATGGCGGATAAATCCGAAAGCCTATAAAAGACGCCAAGGTACGACGAATCATTTCTCGCGTTTAAATCGTTCTTTGCAATGTCGCCGGCAGCTGTAACAGCAGTAGGTCATTGAGTTTGCAAGCAAGGCGAAGCGTGGAGAGACAAGACGCAGGTTGCAACTGGAAAAAGACTTCCGTTGGTGGAACGGGAAGAAGACGAGCCATCGTTCAATACTTGAACGAGAGCCGAAGACCGAGAATCGAGACTGAGGAGATTGAAAGAGAGCATCTCAACAGTCGTTTTCAATACGTTAAACTTTCTTTTTTTCCTTTTCATGTAAATGAAAATCGAAACAAACCACCTTCGATTTGTTTTGTTCAATCTTTTATACGTTTCCGGGATATATTCCAATTTCTTTTTCTCGTCCGTGATCGTTTGTGTTGTTCGATCCTCATCGGAAGCTTTGATCGTAAATTATTTCCTATTCGTACTCCACTGTGATTCGCGTAGCTGGCCAGAGGCTCGTCCAAACTTCCTCCTCTTCTCTCCTCTCGTCTCTCATCGCCAATAGTTAATCTTATCAATTTATGTCCTCCTCCTGCTTTTCGTATCTTATCGCTTTAAAGCATATTGGGAACAGTATTTATTCCGTGTATACAACTCTCGCGCTTTAAACGACATCGCGGTTATTCCATACCCTGCATATCTTTGTGCAACCTTTTTTTCATTTTTCCACTAATCACAACGCCTCTTCTCAAATTTAATATAAAAACGATTTTTCAATACCATTAGTCACATCGTATCTCAATTTTCAGAATACGCGTCGTATCAAATTTCATGTATAAAACACTATATAATATCTCTAAAGCGATTCTGATATACGATTATCGGAATTAAATTTTAACGCTTTGTAAATTGGTTTAGGTTGGGTAAAATAAGCAAACGTGATCAATTAATTCTGTATTATTTATGTTAAACAAACAGACCTAAGTAACTACTAATAATCAAAAATCATCGTGGTTTCGTGAATTTTTAAGTAAGTTTTTGTTCACTTTTTGTAACGTTGTTTTTGTTCTTCTTGTAATGTTTTTACGCCGTTTTATTTTTCTCTCGTTTTTCAGTTGTTTGTGCATTGTAAATAAATATCGTCTTTATCATCTAATTTGAAACCTATATTAGCCAACTGTTGGACATAATAAACAACGTGACATTTACTGGGCATAGCGCGTGACAAAATTTGACTGTTTCAACGTGTGTATATAATTAAAATGTCATGCCTTACAAATATTTCTCGATATGCGAGGATAATTTGCTCGGATCTACGTTGGGTCCGTGTCTCTCTACGACTTTGCCCTCCTTGTCGACGATGAATTTTGTGAAATTCCATTTGATGAAACTCCCAAGAACTCCCCCCTGCTTATGCTTCAAATACTTCCAGAGAGGATGAGCATTGTCTCCGTTAACGTCGATCTTTTCAAACAGGTCGAATTTCACCTGAAACTTACGATGCGAATCAGAGAAAATTCTGCTTCCGATACTGAAATCTCCCAATTATCGTCAACCCCTGCCTTCATCTGGCGCTGACCAATTCGATGCTCAAGTTATGTTTGTTTTGCGACTATTGAAATATAGTTGAACTACCTTTTGACGATCAGCAAAACTGCAAATCTCGTCACTGCCTCCGGGTTCTTGTCCGTTGAATTGGTTGCATGGAAAGGCCAGGATGCTTAGACCTGTACGACAATAGATACGTATGATTCGAATGTTGTGCTATGAGAGAAATACGCCACGTTCCAAAGAATTGATAATTCAACTGTGAGTCCACTTTGATTTCTAATGCGCAAATGCCGCTGGATCTTTGGAGATAAAAATTCTCACGAATATATAGGAAATACACGCGAAACCACCAATTATGCCATAAATGTACTTCTGGACAATGCAGAAACCATCGTTAACTGATAAAATAAACCAATTTTTTCATCATCTTTTTTCAGAAATTGAACAGAATTTTGAAAATTCGGTTACACTTTATGCGGTACTTCTTACGTGTGGGGTTACAGTGACTTGAAATGACATCGACGATTTGAAATGACATCATCCATGATATAGCAAAATTATTTCGAATGACTGTATTTTACCACTGTCTGGTTTCACACATTGATGTTAGATCAAAATAGTCAACGACTAATCTAATGAGAGATGGTCGCTGTTTTGACTTTCATCGATTATCAATGACATTGAATAATTTAAATTTGCTCTTATATGGAAAATTAGTCATTTAGTGGTAAGTTTTCTGTCTCTTTGTATTCGTGTTCTGATCCCATTATCGCGTTTGCGCATATATTTATAACGGTACTTCCATTATCATAGTAGTTGATATTATTATTCCTGTTCTTCACGTCGTTTATATTCACATATTTACCCTTCTCATTGTATTGATCGTGTAGTTCGTTAAGTTCTTTATAGTTTGTTGCAGTCAAACCGCACTTCGAAGCAACGTTCACAATCAATAACACCCTCCCAGCGTACCTGAAGTAGAATAATTTATCATTAAAAAAAAAAAAACCAACAACTGTACTCGTGTTCTAGTAGAGGTTTATTTCCGATTTTTGTAAATTGCTTGTCAATTTTTTCCATTCATTAACTTACTTTGACAAAGGTACATCCTCATCTTTGATCGATTTCGCGGTAAAGTCGTGGACAGACTTTGCCGCCTTGTAATCGGTGTTTCCGCTCATTGCTAATAACGATTATCTGAAAAATGTATACACTTGTGGATCATCGATCACACGAAACTATATCTTATCACTGCCGGTATTATTCGTTGCGTTTGTAAAAATTGATATCTGATACGTATCCAGAAACTGTAGTCCAGTCGTTATATCCAAATAATCGACTTGAAAGTACAATAATTATATCGCAGAATTTTTCTTCGCGGCGCCCGATATAATTATTGTACATTGAAAAGACTACAATGACTGGACTACTGTGCGATAACGACGACAATGTATTACTACGTGACTTGTAAGGAATTCAATTTGCTTCGGCTGAGCCATCTCGCGGACCGTATTTCAATTATGACTTGTTTCTTCTCTCTATTATTTGCCTTGTGTCATACACGAGGTGCGTTTCACGGATAAAGTTTGCGTAATAGTTTCACAGATAATCTTTTATCTTTCTCACAGAGTAAATTATATTTAGTCTCAAATTTATTTCAAGGTTATTAATTTTAAGTAATTCGCAACGTAACGATGTATTTTAAAAAAAAAATATCATAATACTACAACTTTAGGATTGTCTGAAATTTGATAAACAACATGTAACAAAACGAGATGTACCCATACTTTGAATAGTTAGCCACTTAAAGTCCTTGAAAATATAAAAAATAGTAATTTTTAGTTTAAATATTTGGTTAAGTTAACGTGACGGAGTTCTAACTCATAGATAATTTCTTTACATTTCAAAAACCAAAAATTAACGCATTTTACAAAATTCAATCGCGAAACGAAACGGCGGGAAAACTTTATTACGAATCAGCAGAATATTGTATCATTTGGGCAAAATTTCCGCCGGCTCGTTATTAAACCTCTCTGTTAAACAAACAGCAATCCAACAATAAGAAATGACCGCGGGCTCAATGCTAAAAATATATTTATCAAAAACTACGGATCATAGAGTTGACCAGAAATGAGGGAACAGAATTAAAAAAAAACAAATAAATATCGGTCGGTCGTTAATTGGCAAAATGTCGAATACTTGAGTTAGCCTATATCCCGCCAATGCTTGCAATAATTGCAGTAGGTTATCATCGAACGAACCAAATGATTAGGTTGCGTGACGTAATTAAAAAAAAACTTACGTTTAATTCCCTTCAGAAATTGAAAACAAAGTTGTCACCAATCGTACACCCAAAGGCGAAATGCGACAGCAGAGCCAGATATATAGTTTATGCGTACGTATGCACGTACGCTCGTGACAAATCCTACCTTTATATGTATTTCCAACGTTCGCGGGAGACGCGATAGAAACCGCAGAGTAACGATGACGATGAGCGAATGATCGATGGTTCGGTCGGGTGGGTGGCAGCTTCGTCGACAAGTTGAAACCGTCAACTCGCCGCTATAGCAACTTTCTCCCGCCTGATGCGTCATAATTACAGACTTAAAACTTGCGAGCCTGCGTGCATACCACGAAGTAAGAGGGAAGGAGACCGAACTTTGCCGGGGCCGCATCCCAAAAGTAGGATTAATTTTCCAGCGATAAGTGAGCAGTTCGCTGCGAAAAATAACCGAGATGACGAGTCACGCATGCGCAGTACGACTTAGCTGCGTCCTTGTCTCTCTCGCATAAAGTGCGAGTGAGACAGTTTTGTTGTTGTGACAGCAAGTTCATGAGGTTATGGTGCGTAATAATTTCTTGGCATAATGGTAGAATCACAAATATCGCTTTATTATTTGCAAAAAAGAAACGTGAATAGAGATAATTTTCTATTCGTCAACGATCGCCCCGACACTATCAAATAAAACATGGTCATTGGCTACTTGGCGTTAAGCATGGCCGAACGTCTCCCCCCCCTCTCCGCCGCCCTCGTTGCGACCGTTACATTTTCCGTCGCTATTATCGAGCGGGAAGTTCGATCGCGGGAAGGTAATCAAATATTTAAACGATCGTTATACTTACGCTGCGCGCGTCGGGTTCGTGACGTTGAAAATTATTTCACACGCTCACGAGACGTCAAGTATGCTAATGATTCCCCGTAAATTTTTTTACCCCGTTCTAATGTATTCGATTAGGTCAAAACCATGACGTTGTTTTTTCACTGATGTGCGTGGGGAATTCCATGTGACCCCAAGGAATGTCTAACCCTCGACGTTTTTGATTTGCGTTCAAAAATTTTTGGTGCAATTTTTCCTACTCTGAAAGAGTACTTTGAATTTTTTCAGATTTTTTGTTCAACTGGTTAATTGTTTATAAATGTTGAGATTGATTTTGCAAAGGATCTTTTTTCAAATTCTCAAGAAATTCTCAAAAACTGTATTTTCTTCTGAAAACATTTTAAAAACCGGCTCGTGTGGGGTCGATTTCTTTTTATATTTTATTTTAGCTGTTTTAATTTTTTTGATTAAAGTTTTAGTTTGTGTAAACGATTTGAAATTTCTCAAAAAATTCTCGAAACTTCTATTTTGCACTTCGAACACTTCTAGACCGATTTCATTATAAAGTTGATGAAAAAAAATTAAATGTCCTAAAGAATAGGCAAAAATATCTCCATAATGGAATCAGTCTAGAAATGTTGTTAGTGAAAAATAGAAGTTTTGAGAGTTCTTCCTGAATTTTAAGATCATTTAAACCACATTTTAGTTGACCAAAAAAATTAAAAGCACCGAACAAAAAGTGAAAAAAATCAAACCACCATGGATCTTGAAATGTTTAAAATAGAAAATACAGATTTGCAGAATTTTAAGCCAGATCCTTTTCAAAATCACTTTAAATATTTGTAAATAATTGGCAGTTGAGTAAAAAATGTAAAAAAATTGAGGGTACGGTTTCAGAGTTGGGACAATTGCAGAAAATTTTTTTAAACAAAATCAGAAATGGCAAGGGTCAGATATTGGTCGGGTTCAGATAGAATTCCCCACATGTATATTTGCTAACTGGTTTTGAAAATCATTTCCTTTGTTAGGTGTCTAACTGGTAAAAAAAAAGTGCATTATATGTATAATACTTATGACTACTTTAATTATTTTAAGGGAAAGTCAGGGACTACCCCTAATTTTTATGAATTTGAAGCTGGTAACGTTACTGTAACGATGCATGTTTAAGAATAATCGTTGCTTCGCAACTTTTGGATTGTCTAAAATTTAGTACAACCATACACAAAAAAAACATACTCGTAGTTTGTTAAACAAACTCCTTGAGTGTCTTTCTAAAATTGCAGGGTAATAAATTTTTACATAATTGTGAGTTGAGAGGTATGAAGAATGTGTTTTGAAAACACCTGAAGTAGTATAAATTCTGTTCATGACGAGATATTGGAAGAAATGTGCAATAACTGTTGGACCATTCTGTATACTTGTAATAATCTTAATATATCTTTAAGTTCATGTTAAACATTTTTTTGATACACCCTGCAGCGAGCTTATCCTTGTTTATGTTTTGTTACAGCACCCTGGTTCCTTGGAAAGTGTTCAGGCACGAATTGAACCAAGTTCATCCTATCAGTTCTGGACTAGAAGCAATGGCACTGAAATCTACCATAGATCTCACTTGTAACGACTATATATCGAATTTTGAATTTGATGTTTTTACTAGGTGAGTGTCGTTATGTTATCCAAGAATGTATCATCCCTCTCCGATTCAAATTATTCCTTCCTCTGTTTCTCTAGTGTCGCATTTACTACAAAACTGTCATGGAAACGATTCGCTCTTTAAAAATCATTAATTTTCATTTCTTCTACAGATTATTTCAGCCTTGGTCAACGCTGTTACAAAATTGGCAGACGTTGGCTGTAACGCACCCTGGGTACGTGGCATTTCTGACGTACGACGAGGTCAAAGCAAGACTGCAAAAGTATTGTATATCAAAACCAGGCAGTTACGTATTTCGACTGAGTTGTACGAGGCTAGGACAGTGGGCCATAGGCTACGTTACTTCGGACAGTGACATACTCCAGACGATACCTCACAACAAAAGCCTGATTCAAGCGTTGCTCGACGGCTATCGGGAAGGCTTGTAAGTATCTTCTAGAGGCTCAAAAGTTAAATTTTTGACGACCTTGATGAATTGGGTCACCTCTGAATAACATGATTGTTTTGTTCCCAGTTATTTGTATCCGGACGGAAGAAACGTTAATCCAGATTTAACGTGGGCGGTTCAACCCACTCCGGAGGAACACATAAAAGTAACCGCTGAACAGTACGAACTCTACTGCGAAATGGGTAGCACGTTTCAGCTGTGTAAAATATGCGCGGAACACGACAAAGATGTCAGAATAGAACCCTGCGGTCATCTCCTCTGCACTCCGTGCCTCACAGCCTGGCAGGTAGCAGTACCTTAATCCAATTTCTTAGTATTCCAATCAATCGATAGCAGAAGTCAAAATTATTATGATCAAGTCAAATCCAACGAAATCTTGCATGAAGTTTCACAAAATCCAGTTAAACTGTAACGTGTGTAGTGACAAATAAATCATTGTCTCTACGCAGTTATGTAAATGTGAATCTAAAATTTCAGGATTCCGAGGGTCAAGGATGTCCGTTTTGTAGAGCTGAGATCAAAGGGACTGAACAAATAGTTGTGGATCCTTTTGATCCACGAAGAACTCATCGACCTGGGGCACATTCGGCGTCGGCAAGCAACGCTTCAACGCCAACGCGGGATCTTGACCCAGACAACGAGGTATCCGACTAGGAGTAGCATCTACCCAAGTAATTAGCGCGTTATTCCGCTTTATGAAAGAATGAAACTAGAAAACAAAAGATATATATATACATATACATATATGTATATATATGTGTATATATATATATATTAAAAGAAAAAAGGAAAAGAAAAGCAAAGTTTTATGAAACTAAATTACAAGCTACGTCACAACTCATTTTAAAATCGTATTGTGATCTTGTTATCTCTTCATCGTCGCTCGTATGATCATCGACAGCAATTTTTATACTTAATTTAATCGTAACCATATATCATTTGTATGCGTGTCTTGTTGTTGTTATTGTTACATCACATTAACACGGCGGTCCACCTCGGATTTATCAATATTTCGCGGTCATTTATGCAATTTAATTTGAAAAAAAATTATTGTTAGTGATTTTTCAACATCTTGGATAAGGAAAGAACGGTGACATTGATTTTTAAGTTCATTCAAATGAGGTAAAAATTGAAAGATATTTATAATCAAAGTAACAGAGTCAAAAAGACAGTTCATACCTGCCGTGAATTTTGATATTGGAGAAATAAAGGAGTGTCATATTTACTTCCAGTTCTCTTTGAACTAGCTATTCAAAACACAAAATATACACGCCCTGGTGGATTTTTTTTAACAATTTTTAATTGCGCTGGTATCAAACTTCAAATTTGTCTTGAGTTGGAAGTTTACAATCAGTCAACGATGTAGTCAGTCTTTTTTTTTTCATCAAATTTTAGACCGGATGTTGACATTGAAAAAACTTCACACCGTATCGTTATATACGAATTCTGTACATGTTTGAGTTTCATCATTATTGGTTTTGCTAGACGCGTATGAATTAAAATTTATTCAATCTCGACTGTTACCTTTTCAAATCTTAACATTTTTTACCATTTTCTACTTTACAACAATTGAAATCGATTTTTTATTATCACATTTTTGTAACGTCGAGATGTGTTTCCATTTTTTCCTATCCTCGGATATTCTTTCTTCATTTCGATATTTTTTTGAAACATTCATCACGTTCACACACATCTCTTGTAAATAGTTCGTCTGAAATTTTCACAAAATTATCCTCAATGATGTATTTAAATAATTGCTGTGCCTAGTCCTGCTTTTTCGTTGCTTCGGTACTTCGTTCCTTCATGTGCATATTTTCCACGATATATTCAGATTTTGATCATCCGCTTTTATATTATTGAGTAACTTACAAATTGGAAGCATCAAATTGCAAAATTTTTTAATAACTCTTCAGTTTTATTTAATTTCATCCAAGGTGGAATCCGTCTCAATGCATCCCAAAAACTATCCTCTCATTGGCTTCTTTATACTGTTATGCGCACTGATCATTTCAATTTTTTTTTTTTTTTAATTAATGCACTTGACAATTTGAATAGCTTTTTATGATTATTATCATTGTTAACAATAATATCATGATTATTGTAACTATCGCGCTGTTTTTTGTCTCAGAAAGTCTATAACAGCATTACATTACAAAGAAAAAATTCTTGGGAACGAAAGAACAGAAAAAATTGATCTTTGAGTGCAGGCGTGTCGATATTTTCGATTCGAGATTTTACGCGATTCCGAATACACAATTCGATATTTCGCGTTAATGAACACACAGTGATTAAAAGATGCTTCGATTATATTTCTATATATTTAACCAATCATTATTATATCATAATCCAATTAACGTCAACGGTCTGATGATTAATCGATATTTCGTTGCATTTAATATCGACGATTATTGCTCATTGGACAAAAAGAAAAAAGAAAATAAAAGAAAAAGAGAAACCGAACATGAAAAAATAAAAGTGAAACAATGAAATATATCAGAATTCCCTTAGGTATATGATATAGATAATTATATTATATATAAATATAAATATACGTATATAAATTATTATGAATTATGAAATATAAGTATTATTAAAATCTAGGCTTCTCAGAGACGTTGTTAGTAATTAATTGTTCCACTTCATAGGTACAATTTCACGACTACTTGGCAAATACGTAAAATCGGTACAATAGCCGGCGTGTGAATTGATTTATTGTACAAATAACTATGAGTACAAGAGATATCGTGTATCGTACATTTGTTATAACTAAAACAATTAACGAAAATTTATAAGTTAATCGGGATTTGAAATGATTCGAAAAAATGACACTACATCAGTTTCAATACAAACGATCTGTTGGCAGGCACGATATCTCGATGATGAGTGTTGAAAGTCGGGGATTTATAAAACCGAATGCAAATCGAGGTGGAAAGATTGAAAATAAAAAAAATAATTTAAACTGTCGAACAGACGGTTTGATGGGAAATCTTTCAATACTTCGAATATATGCCTGTGCATGTACAAAAATTTTAAAGCTTTGCAAGAAAATCAATTTTTTACTATTTTTTTTTTTTTTACACTTACTTTTCTCATTGCAAGGAAAAGAGCTTTCAATATAATTACGCTTTTTGCTAGCTTGACGTAAGATTATTTGTACAATAAACGCACAGATGTGTGTATCGCTATAATTTATGATTCAGGTACAAACGTCTATCCTCCTTGCCATTACAATTTATAATAAACCACCATTGATTACTATTATAGGATATTTGCCGAGTACGAATAAATTTAGTGATGATTATTCTGATGTACCTACCCAGTTGTTTTTTTTTTTTTTTTTTTTTGTTTTTTTATGTCTCCCTAGATCTTTAATTTTATTTTTTTTCACGTTGTTTCTTCCCCTGTTAATCTTTCAACTGACTAATTATTGTAAAATATTAGGTATCTTCAAAGAATTTTTAAATAAAACTATCATTATTATTATTATTATTATTATTATTATTATCATCATTATCATTATCGTTATTACTTTAACTATTAACGATAACTAGTTGAATTTAATCCTGTGCTGCACTTGAATGCAAACTCCACTTCTGGTTTTGCAAAATGATTTGATTTATTTATACACTTCTATGTATGTACTGCAGTGTATATTACCGAAATATTGTACAAGTGTTTGCTTTTCTCGATACAATCTTGTTCTCATCAATAGGGACGGGGGTCTAAACTAGGAAGGATCAATATTTCGAATGAACGATATATCGAAATTTAAAACATGCGAAAATAAAAAAACGAAAGATGAATTGTTCGAAACCTTGATTTTTGAAAATCTCGCTGATCAGCAGTTATTCTGTCTAGTTATTTTATTTTCGCATGTTTGAAATATCAATATATCGACCATTCGAAATATTGACCCTTCCGAGTCTTGACCCCCGCTCGTCAATTGTAATTGCCAGCAATGGATCTAAAGCGACATATATTCCGCAGTAATGGTAATTTTTGATCATTCGATTGCCCCGCATGTTTTTCTTTTGTCTTATTTTTATTTACTTTTTTTCAAGCCCTAAAAAACAAACCGTTATTATTATTATCATCATTTTTATTATTATTATTATTATTATTATTATTATTATTATTTCACACTGTGTTGTCTGCTGGGTCCAAATGCTCTGCCCGCTGCATGAAAAGAACTAATTGGAAAATGTACGTGTATTGTACTAAAAAAGATCAGCGAGATTTTGAATCTAATCCATCAGGTAAGTGGTCAATCGCATTTAGAAGGACCCTAGCTTGTAGCTTGTCTTTCAATGTAATTATTGTATATTGGAACTCGTATCGATCGCAGTGTTGTTGTATCATATTGCTGTACCAGACAACACAAATATTCACAACTAAAATTTGACTTCAAGAATATTTTTGCTCGTCGGATTGTTTTGCGCAATAATCAAAAAACTTTAGCGCAAGTCAATTTAACTCATTTGACATTTGAGCGTAGCACTTTACTGTCTGCAAAATTTTTACAGACATTTATCCTGATCCGACATGTACTTTTTTATACATCGATAACAGCTTTTTCCAGCCTTTCTGTTACTAGTTGGAAATTTTTCATTCATGATAATCGCAGTGAGAGAAACTGCAGTCAAGCGCACTTTTATCATCTATTTCGCTATTTTGCTTTGTTCTTTATTATTATTAATATTATTATTATCATTATTTCCCTGTGGCTTGAATGCTAGTTATACTTATTTGTATGTTTTTATTTTTTATTTTCTTCATCTTTTAAGCTACACAGTTCATCAGCCACTTGAGAAACACCAAATTTCTTCAACTTTTTTCTACTTAAATACACAGTAAAAGATAATTGCTATTTCCCTGGTCAAAGTAGCACACCAAATTAATCACAAATATTATTTCTTTCAACACTCATACCTTATTCAAAGAACGATTTGGAATTAATTGGTTTTCTAGTTTTTTTTTGTTTTGTTTTTCAATCTCTAATCTACAAGGTTTGGTTAAACTTTTCGCTCGTAAGGAGTAACGCGTTTGCTAAACCTTCAGCTTATCCAGTTACGCTGTTTTAGGATATAATGGAAATTTGCAACGGTAACTGTGGTCTGATCTACGACGAGTCTGACGACGAGGACGATTTCAGCTCCATGGGCTCTCCTTTGCCGCCGAGGAGGGCTGTTCCCAGTCCTCCTTTACCACCCAGACGACCCTCGCCATCCCCAACACCGATAAGTCAACCACGAAACACCCGCCACTTAACCGTGCCAAAGGAAAATGCGCCGCCACCTCCGTTCGTCACCGTAGTAACATTCAGTGAAAGTCATCAAAACAACCAAGGTAGATACGAAAAAAGATTAATACGTTATTTATACTGACACCGATTGTCTTACCCAATATTTGCCAGATATTTTACAATCATCGAATCGATGAGAGTTTTTTTTTCAATAGGTATCAATTTCATTTTCAACCATCGTAATTGAGCGTGACACTTTATTTCTGTTTTACTTTTTCAATCAGTGAACACAGAAGCGAGATACGATATGCTGCATCGTGCTTCTTCACCGAGTCCCATACCTCCGGTGATAATACGACCATATGCTCGTCCATATCGAGCGCCACCAGCTCTACCTGAAAAGGCTAGTCGCCACGCGTTGTCAGTACCTCCGGTCCCTCCGCCCTTATCAGCGCCACGTCCTCCAAAGTTGCTAAAAGATATGCACGATACGCAAAACCATCAATATGAGAATACGATAATAATACCTGGCACGCGGCAGCATGTTGTTAAAAATATAAATGTAGAATTGAACAGGGCAAGGCTGTCGGCCCTAATGAAAGGAAGAGACGAGGCCGGCGGACCAATTGGGAAGGCGGAAGCTGCGGCGTATGAAAACGTAAACATTGAGCATATATCGAGATTAACTGCCCTGGGATTTGCACAAGATGCAGTGATACGAGCGCTCGGTATAACCAGAAACGATTTAGAAATGGCTCGCGATATTCTACACGAATTTGCCACAAAGTCAAACTCTTAACCAGGTACAAAGATTTAAATACGTTAACTAAACTTATTAGTTTTCTTTGTTATTTATATATTGTCGCGCTGTTAGTCAGAATTTATTGTTTATAGTATTTTCAATACATTATTACCGTTTCGTTCTATACTGAGAGTAAAAAGAAAACTGAACAAAAACCATGACGAGTTGGTCTGAAGGGCATATCCGAACTGTATTGGAGCGTTCGGCAAACGATTAGTCTTAATTTACCAATAATTAACATTTTCAAGATGGTTTCCTCTGAAAGATTCAGAAGTTTTAATTGTTCATTGTTTCCTATCGGTTGACAGAGGTGTGCTTTCGTGATTGGTTGTTCCGAAACTTTTGCAAGATTTATAAAAATGAAAGATTATACATCTGCACAGTTGAATTCAATAAATTAACGTTATTTATTAAGTATTCATTGAAACTTATCGAACAACAAGCCGAACGTTGATGATCAATATTTAAAGATATAATTGGTGAACACAGAAGAGTTACATTTTATGCTTATTTTTTATATATTCATGTCAGATTTAAAAATAATTGTTTCTTTTCTCTCACTTGTATTCCGAGACTTGTTTGTACGTATTCATCCAAGGTTCTTAAAACATGAGATTATGTCTCAGTAGAGGACAAATGTAAACGTAAAAGAGATGGAAAAAAAAACAAACAACATCAATTTTAATAAATCGATCGTACTGCATAAAATTTTAATTATTATATTTATTTATTATTCTAAACTATTCAACGTCAAATGTGATATTTATGTTTATGTAATACGTACGAAACGTACATCATTTTGTCATATTTATATAGATATATATGTCTCTAGGTATGATTATAAAGATAATCATGCGCAGTTAGTATAGCAATAGTTAATACAAATATATATCTAGGGATGAAGAGAACGAATACCGAGAAAAGTAAACTATGTATAATAGAAATTTAGATTTAAAGCCCGTAATAACTAAACATACATATACAATTATTAACTCTGCGTAGACTGAAATTATAATATATCCGTACACGTAGTATTTCTGCGTATGTGTGTAATTTCCTTCAGAGTTTAATACGTACAGAGATAATCAGCGTCTAGTTTGAAGACCCGAAATAGAACTATTCGTTTAGAATCGATTCGTACCTACAACTTCACGTGTAACACGATCAGTAAGGTGTTTTAGGAAAAAAAAAAGTTAAACATCAGTATTATTTCGTTTACTTTCGTTTAATCCCTGCACCCTTCAGTTCAGTTCTTGCCAGTCTTAGATTTAAATCCTTAAAGTCTGTAGACTTTGGAAAATTTCCTAAGATTTTAGTTTTGTTATATATTTGAATAAAAATCGCTAACCGACATACTACTTTCTTTTCCTACCTCGCGTAAGTTGATAATCGTACAAGCATTACAGAAAGCTAACTGTTTACGACCGTTATTTTTTTTTTTTCTCTCTTTTTTCTCTCGCTACTTTTATACGAATTGTTATAGATTTTTAAATAATAACACAACGTCTTTGATAAATTATTAAAGAGAAAAGGGCATTTCAAACTTATGCACGGAATAAAGTCTTCGAAATTTCTCGCTCAAAAACCATTAGTTATAGAAACTCGACCACAAATTTGATACGACAAGTTTTCTGGGCACAAACGCAGGTAAAAAATAATTGAAAAGAAGAAAAAAGAAAAGAAAACTTCCCGACAGCCGTAAAGATAATTCAACAGCTATATCGTACGGCTAAAATTTTTTTATTATAAATGTAATATCAATAATCATACAGGACTCGTTGATATACCCAAATAATTGGTAGGGGTTTATTTAGCATACCCAAAGAAATCGTCTTTACGATGTAATTGTTTTAGTCATGTAGTTTGAATAAAATTAGAATTTGATGAGAAAATTTCGAGAAAAAATTCAAAAAATATAAACACCAACCATTAAAAACTAGCTGAACAACACACGCTGTATTTTAAATCCCTAAATTTCACACTAGTTTCCTCCGTAATTATATTTTCATTCGAATGGCAAAAAAAAAAAATATTATGTCAGACCGTGTGGACTTGATTGTTTGATAGTTATAAACTAACCTAATCCGATTGTTGCTGAAAAATTATACGTAAAGTTTAGGTGAAAGAACAAAAAAAAAAAAAAGAAACAAACAAGTACTAATAATGTTAATCGATTAGTGAACTTACAATTAGCTTATCTATACCCTACCCTATTTTTCTACATTGAATATTCCCTTTTAACGTTTATAATACCCATTATACCAATCGGACGCGTTTAGTACCGTGTAAAACTATTTTTAATCATCTACCCTGCGCATGTTATCTACATATTACACGCAATACGATTTAATAATTCACACGAGGTCTAAAATAAAATAATTAAAAAATCCCTGAGTAAACCTATGCCGGTATCACGATATAAGATCTCAGGCTAATTGATACGTGATTTGTGAAACACTAGCAAGTAATAATTACCCGTATTACTAATCGTGTGGTGCGCTACGTTATACTTACCTACACACCTGCGTGGGTATAGCAATGTAGAGTTAATCATAAACTATTAATTTTGTTATTATTAATATTATTATTATCGCTATTATTATCATTATTATTATTGGCTGCATAAATTATTCTTTTATGTATACTCCGAAATAAAACAATGTACATTTACCACTAATATTATTTACTTGTTATAATCTAATGACTCGTATTCACAATTTTAGAACGTTTCATCTTCCAGAAAGAAATACTGTATTCGTGAACTTTGTTTTGCTGGCACGCAAGATACAAGACATCTGCGAACGACAGCGGAAATGAGGAGGGGGGGGGGGGGGAGGGGTTAAAAACAAAGTACAAAGATGACCGAAGAGAATATTTTGAAATCCAAACGAGACGAAGAAGAAAAAAAAGAAAGAAAAAAAAACATAAGAAAGGCACGTGCGGAGGAAATGATTTGTGTTAACGACTCGCTTCGATAACTGTAATCTTTGGATTTTTTAAAAGTACATTGACTGCAACCGATCTCTGAAAGTAATCTGTGCTATGAGACATGGTTGTAGATGACATTTGCAAATGAAATTTTGGAGTTTGATTTCTAATTGGCGTTGACTAAAATTAATTGTAAAGATACGCACGTTTGTCTAACTAAGTAAAAAAGTATGGAAAAAAAAAATGACCAAATAAAAAGAAAAATTAACCTAGGGTAGACACTCGATAGACGTGGTGTTACTTTATCAAAGTGTTATTACTAACACTGCGAAGATGTTCTCTGTTGGCGATTGGTTTTTATTAATTATTTAAGACGCGGTAGAGGGGGTTGCTATTATATGTATCCGCGTCTCAGGACTGATAAGTAATAGAATATTATTATACTCAAGCGCTTTCAAGCTTTGGATCGTCTCGCTGCCAGAGTATAATATCGTCATGATTTCCAATACCCTAAGAGTAAGTGCATTTTACTTTTAAACCATTTTTCGATAATCTATAGACTGAACGCAAGCAAAATAGTACCAATAGGATAAAGTGATGGCAAAAAGGACTCAAGATTTTCACTCAATAGGAAATTATGGATTTCTGTATTTTTGTTAATTGTTTAATTCAAAAAATCGAATTCTCATTTTTACATTGGATTTAGACACATTAAATTAATTGATCGTCGTAATTGCTTTCGAATTATTGTATATGCAGTTGAAAAATTGACATAGAAAGTGCAAACAAATAAAGAGAAAACTTCTTCAATCAGAAATGCATGTGAACAAAGAACGACAAAGTTTGAAACTTTGTTCAGACGATAACTGATATAATCGTATAGTTGAATAGTCTAGATCCAGAGTCCAAAATTATATTTATGCTATATGGTCTGGTATCAGCTCGGCAACGAGCGAATTTAGGCCACTGCTTAGACACTGTGAACGATGTCCATGAAGCGGTTCTTGGGTCAAGAACAAAAGGCCAATACAAGTAATAGAATTGATCTTAGAAATGAAGAAAATTTGTCATAAATGTTTAATAATAAAGTTTGCCTAGCATAGAAACTACTAGCGAACAAATAATATTAGTTCTGGTATATTTCGATTTGAACAGAGACAGGAAAGAATTTTAATAGCTCGCAGAAACGACGCTATTCCTATTCTCCTGAATTACCGTAACAGAAGATGTAAGATGACCGAGTACCGTGATATAAGCCTGGCTTCTAAAGGTTATTGATCAATCTTGTAATTTGATGCATTTGATTTAAACACACAGTTTAGTTGCACAACCGTTTTTCTGCTGACGCTACTGCTCTTCGAAGATTCAAACGGGAAGCCCACCATAGGTCAGACTATAAACCCGCTCGGAGAACCCGCATTTTTGGATTCAAGTCGAAAATCCTGCACTCCAGAGGTACGTGAACAATGAACATGATTTGCAATTTGAAAAAAAAAAGAGGCCTGTTGGATAATTGATTAACTAATATCCCGACGCATTTATGTATATTACAGACTGAAAGCATATGCCAAAGATGTGCAAAGAAGACAAAAAGCCCTGTAGTTTATCCATGGTGCTGTACGAATCACGAGGGAGCTCGGGAGTGGTGTGAGAATTATTTGTTCTACGGCTTACCCTAAGGATTTTAAAATTCTTGGTACGAATTGATAACTGCGTTCGATTTTTCTGTGATATTCTCGCATCGGGTCAACTTGACTCCATACACGAGCTACACTGCCTTTTGTAAACTTAAATTCGACGAGTCTCGAAGTGGTTTTAAGTTTGTTATTAATAGCATAATCTCAAGTAATAATTAAAATGACAGAGTAAACGGTGTACTTTCAAGCCTACTCCAAGAGCTCAGTACTGAAATTACAACCAATATACAGAGAAGATTGTTGTCCTCGTAAGAAGCGAGTAACTGTGACCAGCTAATTATTGCATCTCGACGCAAAGGGGTCACTTGTCGGGGCGTTAATTAATTCGCGGACTTTGCTCGTCTGCGGATTTCAATTCAAAATCTGTGTTTCTCATCTTTCACAAAAATCAAACTGTACAATTAGCAGTTACACACAATTATAACGATTTCCTATGAATACAAAGAAAACCGTCAATGTTCTGCTGCTGTTGCGCGTATAACGTTGATGTTACAACTGGCTTAATTGTTTATTTACTTATTTATTTACCGACATTGGTTTCGCGAATGTTTGTTTACGAGAAGTTTAACACATCCAATATTCTAAACTTTATTGTGAGCATTGGAAAAGGTGACAAGGAAAATTTTCACACTCTGGAATATCAGATAATTCAGAAATCTAAACGATCAAAAAGGTCAAAAAATTATATCTGATCTTTTCAAAATTATGTTACTCTCTAGAATAACAGGCTGTGGGTTTAAAATCAACTGCATCCAAGTCTTATTGTTCTTTTGCCAATATTGAATTAAAGTGTTTCAAATTAGATATGTATTCGGTGATTTTTAATGAAACACTTTAGAATATCAGTTTAAAAATATTCAAATTACGGACAATTTCTAAGTCGTTATTAAAAATTTTCCGAGTCAGTCAACAATATGAAATTGTATTCGATCTGATGAACATTTATGAGAACGTTACAAAAATATGTGTGGGCGTGTGAGACTCGAATTGTACAGTTTGCTCCTTGAACCTTTGTAATATCGTCGGTTTAAATATACCTAATTAGTCTACAACGTTCATGTCCAATTAAGCTTGATACTTTAATTGAACTTCTCTTAGAGAAACAGATAATTTTAATTATATCACGTTCTCCAAGGGTGTACATAATAATATAATGTCCTATTAACCACATCTATTAATACTTGTTTATCAATTTTGTTATTTTCCTTAATTTCGCTATCATCATCATTCATTTGTTTGTTTGTTTGTTTGTTTGTTTGTTTGTTTGTTCATTGTCGGTATTGTTCGAACATTTTTATTTATTGTCATCGCAATAATGAATCCTATCTTATGTGTTCGTGTATATAAATTTTATTTTCTTTAATCACATTATATTGTTGCAATACGTGTACATATCTATACCCATATACCTATAATATGTTTATATTTATTTTTGGCGCAGTATTAACGATCCGTTATGCATTTACTCTGTAATTATTCGCGATCAAATGTTTCAATACTGTAAAAAACTGTATCTGAGACCAAAAAACGACAAGACAATGAAAATACTCTACATATTCAGTAAACATGACAAAAATTTTGTTACGTATAGTTGTATAGATCACTGCGTGATAAATTGTAAAATTAAAAAACTTGTACGTATTGGTTTTCTTTCTCCTTTTCCTTTAGGATTAATTTATCTGACTCACCGTCGCTTTTCGACTTATTTTTAGTTCTCTGCGAACCGTTCTTTTTCTGTACACATAGATGATAACTCATCAAAATACGTAGTGCAGATTTTTTTTTTTAATTAAAATTTACCAATACATGAAGATTATAATTATATATTCCTTATGATGTACAAAAATTGGAAGCTGAGATAAAGATTGGTGCGTTACAAGACGTTTAATTATGGGACCCTTTGACTATTTACCCGTAACATGTGCCTCTGTACATGATTTCATGCTTTGGCATAATCTCTCAGGAAATTCTATCGGGTCTGTCACAAGATGCCTGAGTGGACAGGGCAAAGACTGATTTCGATAAGCCTCATCGTAACGCTTCTTTTTCAATTAGAGCAGTGATATGGGATGTAATAATCAGTACGGAAGACAAGGCTATAATACATAACATAGATATGAATTAAATTGCCACATTAAATTCTTGTGCCATCGTGCTTCTGATAAAAGAAAATATATCACCCTGGAGAATGGTGGACGTCACGTGCATGTTTTATACTGGGTGGAAAAATAATTTCATTTTTAAATCTACCTAACCGTAGGACTTAATTCATATCTTAATCTTTCGTAACGTTTTAATTCATCTTTACCGACGGAAGGTGTGATATTTTTGGCTGCTTTGAAAAAGTCATCTTTGGTCACAACAACTTTGTTGTGATCCACGAGACTATCATTATCATCTTTCATCTCTTGATCGGTTTCATTCTTATTATCGAGTTTCTCTAAATTTCTACGCACTGCGAAAAGCCAGGCATTTGAACAAACTGCGTACAAATCGGCGCCGGTTAAATTGTCCGGTAATATTTCAACAAGTTGGTCAAGTTCAGCACCGTTATCAGAGAATTTGAATGATCTAGTCAGTGCCTTTAATATACTCAGCTGTGATTTTTTGTCTGACGATATTCCCACGTATAACAATTTGTCAAATCTTCCGGGTCTTAGCAGTGCTGGATCAATTAAATCTGGCCTATTTGTTGCCCCAATGATAAACACGCTTCCTTTACTTCCCAATCCATCTATTTCAGCTAACAGTTGCGAAACAACACGATCCATCACTCCTCCGCTATCTCCGTTTTTTCCACGATTTGGCGCCAGTGAATCTAGCTCATCAAAGAATATCACACATGGCGCCGATGCTCTTGCTCTTTCGAATACTGCAACAATTCATTATAACGCTCTAAAAAAATGTATACTATTTATCGATGTTTTTCTTTGTATGCGATAAATGATATTAGACTGTTACACGAAAAAAATATACTGTTCTATACGAGATTTGAAATCTTCCGAAGAACAAAAAGTACAAATCAAAAGATTTGAAAATTGTTCTTGGGGAAATAAAAACGAACTTCAAAGTTTCGATGGAGTATTTTGTGAGAAATCTTTCGGACCTCGAACAATTAAATTTTTTTCCCCACGAGGGTTTTCAAAGATACAATTAACGTCCTCTAGCATTTCTTGCTATGAATGAACCGTCTTACGATAATACAGCTATAGTGTGTAGATTACTGGAACGTGTGTAAGACTCAGGAAAAGAATGGAAATTGTCGACAGTAAGTTTGCGACAAAGTGATTCGCTCCGTTTACCTTGTCTGACATTTTTCTCACTCTGCCCGACGTACATGTTTAATAATTCAGGTCCCTTCACAGATAGAAAGTGAACTTGACACTCGGTTGCGACTGCCTTAGCTAAAAGAGTTTTCCCAGTCCCTGGAGGGCCGTATAAAAGCAGACCAGTTCTATTGAGTCCGACATTATCTGACGTCAACAACGGTAGCTCTATTCTTCGCAGTATTTCACTCTTTAAATCTGCCAGGCCTCCTATATCCTCCCAATAGACTTTTGGTACTCGCGGCGCACCTATCCAATCCGAATACCTCGACTGCATGTATTCTGAATAACAAAACCCACGAAATTGTCTGATTTAGGGAAGTCCAAACAGAGATGATGAGAGATATGGAAAACTGAGAGTTTTTTTAAACGCATAGTTCCTTTGATCACTTGATAAATTCATACTGAAGGAGAGATTACCATGAGCCTTTGAAAAATCGTCCTGCATTAATGTTAGTTCAGAAATTCCAGTCTCGGTAGATGAAAATCTGCTTTTAATTTTGGCTGCGTGGAGAACAAAGGCGTTCAGATCGGCGAGTACAAAATCTGTGCACAAAGCTGCGACATGGGATAGATCTACTTTGATTCTGAACCCCTTAGAGGCCAAAAGCCATTTCAGAGTTTCAAATCTCTGATTTTGACTCAAAGGTTCCATAGAAATAGTTTCTATAAAGACTTGCTGCAAACTAGCAGGTATTCTCGAAGTATCAGCAGTAGCGACTACAATCAACGGGTACTTAGAGCCCACTTTGTACAAATTTCTTAACTCGGAATTAAATGAGGATATTATTCGCTCGTCTTCTTTACCCTCTCCATCCTTACCAAAGATCTACAAGACGAAATTATTGGTGAGTATTGGAAATTGATCAAGATTGGGTCGACTAAGAGCGTCATTCAATTTGGAACACGATCAGAAGCATCAGCTATTGAGGCGATGTAATTATTACCTGAATGTTACTCAGCATTAAAATGCACGGTACGCAATTTTGTGCATTGTGAAAAACTATTCTAAGTTTTGCCTCTGTTTGGGCGCTGGTCAAAGATTGCACGTCAGAAAAATCGACTTTCAATAAATTGAGGCCCATCCTCTCCGCAGTAATTCGTACTAAATTAGATTTCCCACTTCCTTCGGACCCCTCCACAAGAAAGACTGGTCGTACATCAACAAAACTATCTGAAAATTTCGATATCAGGATAAAAGTCACACCTAATGATGTTTGCTTTCCACCTGAGACGAGTCAAAAGTTTATTTCAAACTCACCGTGCTGAATGAAAGGCGAAATACAAGCTGTAAGCGATTTCAAAGGCTCTTCCAACGCTGGTGGACAATTGCTCAAAAAAGAGTCCATCACTTTGTTGTCATCTAATAACCCATTTTCGAATTTATAAGCCGAGATTAGATACCGGCGTGGAATATAGCTATGGATATTTGATTTTTGAACCAGACTAGTTATGCCTCGTACGATAAAACACCCTTTCCGTGGATTTTGAGTGAGCTTATCAACATTCAAATGTCTGACTTTGAAGAGAACTGCATTGAAGTTGTTACCAGCCACTAGGAACTGGAAGCTGGGTGCAAAGTTTTTTATATCAATGGAGAAGACGTCATTTTCCCTCAGATATCGAGCCTCAGAAAAGTAATTATGCAGTAAAGTATCGACCAAATCTTCTAGACATTCATACGGATTTGATATTAAAGATATTTCAGCTTCTTCTGCAATCCCTTGATCAGGATCTGAGGCTGCGACTGCAAGTGTAACAAGACTGTTAAGTAGGAGACGATATAATGGGTCGGAGAAGTTTGGAAAATAACACTTTCAAGCCTTAACTTCTGTGCGATCTAACTGATTAGATATAATAAAATAGAAGTATACAATATCTTACTTATAAAATATCGATCTGATTCAAAGTCTGTCACGCTTAGATAGCTCTGTATGTTGAACTTCATCGTTTCTGACATCACAAGCTCATCGGTGTTAGCATGATTGCTTGGAATAATTGTCACCTTGTATTTCTTCAAAGAAGATGTATAGCACACATAATACCACGAAATAGTCGAGACATTAATTAGCTTGGCATTAGCTAAAATGCACGAATAGGTATCGACGTAATTGGTCGTAGATGATAATTCTCTGCCAATAAAGAGCTGTAGAGCCTCGTCAGGAATGGATTTTACTCTTAAGTTCATTTTCACAAGACGTAAAAGTTGCAAACGTGTGTAGTTAGCCATTATCAATGGTAAAATGAATCGGATATCGCGATTCATCAATATCCGAGTAACAAATGTTAATCTTTTGAGATTGTAATCGAAGAGGGCCATGTTTTTTTTGATTTCGTAATAAAGAGGCAGAAGAGAATATTGAAAAAATTGTTTGATTTGTTCGACGTAATGTAATTAGCTTAATTTTGTACCACTTAAACTACAATATTTTCATAAGATAATTGATATTTTCAGGTTATGCTCGGACCTGGAATACCTTTGAAAGTATAGCAGATAGAAATCTTGCAAAAGCGAGTTTAGGACTTGATGAGCGCCTTCGGAGTAACATATTCCAAACATTTTAATCACGCAATATGACCCTTGACACCCGATAACGCGAAATCAAAACATAGACCAAACATAACCTCAACTGAAATTTCGGCCTAACCTCAGTATGCACAGGTCCAATTTAATTGCGTAAACAGGACCAGCCCCCTGTCACTCCGTGTTTCAGAAAACGAGTCTATGTTGTCACACTCGGTAGAGAGCGTTAGTAGTACAGTTGCACGGTTTGCGCGATTACCTTTACGGCCTTTACAGAGTGCAACCCACTGATACAGTGGTGCAACCCGTGCAACTGCACTACTAGCGCCTTCAATAAGAACTAAAATTATATGACATACTAGGTTAGTCTTTTTACTTTTTCGCTCGATCTAGTTGCAGGGGGCTGAACAGGACTGGCGTAGACACAAAATCGGTAAAAATATGGGATGCGAAATATAGATGCGCAGCACTATTTTATGTTTGTAATATCCAAATTTATGCAAACGGCATCACGCACTTGACAAGCGGATCCATTAATAACAAAACACAGTTAATCTGATACTGAAATCGTGCTGAAATTAAGTGAAGTTTCATGAGAACTAAAAATCATAACTGCCAGCAAATGCAGGATGGCTGCTTCCTACAGATATTCTCTTTCGCCTTTGCCTTACAGCGGGCGTTGACTGAGGATATATTCTTCAATCAACGCATCGGGTGACTAATTCTCGTGAATTCTCTCATATTTCTTTTTTTCCTTCAATGAACCAACGAACGTATTTAAATTATTTCACATGGGATGGCAGACATTTTATCCACGATTTGAATTTTATCAACTCATAACGGGCATCGTTTTGCCGATGCGCGAATAGGGAGATTTCATTCGCCTGTGCATAGGCAAGTCAAGATACGTTCGTGAAACACTTGTGGTATACACAATCAGTCAATTTTTCACGCTGTACGCATTACTATTGCGCGGCACTGATCTTTATTCTAAGTCATCAGTGTTGCGCCGTCAAGCATGTAAAATTTCATGTATTGTATGTAAAAAGTGTAATATTTCTTACCTGCACGTAGGAATCGTCAACCAGATTCACTTGCTGCGTGTATCCTTCGTCAGATATATTCGCACATGTTCACTCCACAAATGCTGCATCAATAATTCAGACTTCAGATGAAAACGGAGGCGCGATCATTCAATTGTTTATCGCTACATGTTCACATCACAAGTTCATCCCGCCAAAAATCTCCAAAACTATCAACAAGATGGTGGCCCGATCGTTTATCAATTGTTTATGATCGTTACGTCGTAAGCTGGTCCCACCAAAAATCTATGATGCTATCAAATTGACTCATGGGCTTTTTTTGATTTCTTTTTAGATCGGACTGCATAGACGAACTAAAATACTTTAGACGTTCTCTATACTATCATGCGACAACGATTTCAGAATCTACTTCGGTATTGATATATCTATGATAGAGATACGACAAGAATAAAACCAAACAAACTATTGACTGATATTATTTTTCTCAGACGTTGAATACAGCTTCAATGAACGTCTGTTATAATCATTTCACTACGAGCGAAGCACTGCACAATCTCTCTTACCGTTTAACCACGACTTCGTTGTCGAATGAACGAAAATTTACTCACGATTATTTCGATCGCAGCGAAGAATCGTCACACGGATGTCCTTAGTACCATGCCGCGACAATATAATTATCACTCGCGATTTGTAATCGAGTTGAGATGCCATCGGTAACTTTATGATATAGAAAAAATTCGAACTGATCGGTCTTGCGTGCACCTTGAACAGATTTGTCTTCGACGCTCACTTGTCACACTGATCACCCTTCACGTGTCTCTTGCCGAAAAGAATTCAAATTCACAAGAAATTATTAACGAAGAATATAATTCACGCACGATTGTTATCCCTTCGGAATAATGTGATGCGAATTCAACTTTATCCGAAGTACCGAATCCACAGAATTAAACACCGAATGAAATGAGCTACCTCTCCATTCGTTGGAAAATGGCAGCACCTCGACCCTTCGATTGGTGAGTGTAACTACGAACTGAAAGCTGATTAGCTCTGGCGCAGGCTGTCGATGACGTTCGGCCAATCGCAACAGAGCCGGGCAACGAAGAAACACCTGCTGCCTTGCGTACATCCCCACCCTTCTACTCATTGTGAAGTTTGAATGTGAAATAATATAACGTACTGTCCGGCTGTAAACACGAGCAACACTGTTATCGATACTGAATTAAAACAAAACGCCTGGATCAACGAGAGAAAGTCCACAACATGAGGGAAATTGCGCCGATGACAATTATCCCTCAAAATGGCAAGTTTTTATTCTTTGAAAGTACTTGAATAACCACACGTCGTTCAATTAACCAAACTGTCTGAATCGATGATCGTTCAAATGGCTCGTGGTCATTTTGCACTTCATCCTTTTAAACAATCACTCGTATTACTCATTCTTCTTTGAACTTGAAGTATTTTTTTTTATTTCATCTTTTAACTTTGTTAAATCTACGTCTTCTCTTCGGATTATTTTCCTCAACTATGGCAGGCTTTCTGATTTTCTTTCTCTTTTTTTTTTTATCACAGCAACCGATGAGGCAAGGAAATCGGCTGAGGAAATGGACGAACAACGCCACAAAACTGTTGCTTACGAATACCTCTGTCATTTAGAAGAGGCAAAAAAGTACAAAGGCTATGGTTACATGTGTACTCGATTATTTATGCACATACTCATTTGTCTAATTGAATCCTGCATAGGTGGCTGGAAGCATGTCTAAGGGAGAAACTACCTGCGACTCTTGACCTTGAGGAAAATTTGAGGAATGGAGTTTACTTGGCAAAGTTGTGCCATTTTATCGCACCCGATGTTTTGCCTTATAATAAAATATACGATCCTGAACAGAAACGATATGCCGTTGCTGGACTTCAGTTTCGCCACACAGACAATATCAATCATTTTATAAAATGCTTAAAGAGCATGCAGCTGCCATTGGTACAAAATAAAATCATACAGAGATATTCAATTAAACTGACATCAAGATTTTTTTATGAGTTTTCAAATAGTTCTCTAATTACTGATCCGGCTGCCTAATTTCACCTGGAGTAAATGTAACAAAAATTGCCTATAAACTAATGAAACATGTTCAGCAGTGAAACGGAATACATGAAAGACCTCATTTGCTGGAATATATTAGCAAAGGCTCATGTAAAGTAAAAAATGATTGCAAAGAATTTAAATATGCTGCAAGAAACCTATCATTTTCTATACATAAATTCATGAGATCATCATTCAATATCATACTTAACAAAGAATCAAAACAAATTACAAGAGAAATTCATCAATGTGAATTTAAACAGTTATATTGACGATCTTCAGTGTAATTTATATATTAATATTTATTATTCAAGATTTTTTAATTACCTAAGATACTGTTTCCCCGCAGACTTTTCAACCAGAAACTACAGATATATATGACAAAAAGAATATGCCAAGAGTTATCTACTGCATCCATGCACTCAGTACACATTTATTCAAAATGGGAATGGCGCCGCAGATTCAAGACTTGTATGGAAAAGTGAATTTCACAGGTACGATTAGAAATGCCACAGCTCATTAAAGTTTAGTGGATTATTCCAAGAATGATCACTACCAAATCAAGATTCAGATAATCCAAGAATAACTAATCGTTCGAAGTCTGAACAATATTACAAACGAACAAGTTTATTAGTTTTTCAATAATGTCACTCACAAATATTTATTTTCCACCTAATGATGTCCTTTACCTGCTAATTACAACTTGATTGTTTAGATGAAGAGATAAACGTTATGAGCAAAGAATTAAAAAAATTTGGACTGCCGATGCCAGCATTCCAAAAAATCGGTGGATTATTAACTAACGAAATGCCAGGAAATACAGCCGCTCTGCACGCGGCTGTAATTGCCATAAATCAAGCCCTTGATGCAGAGGCAAGTAATAAAAATATGTCATTGTGTTAAAATAGGAATCATTTGCACCTATCCCCCTTAATAGTTTATCATGTTACTGATCATGACTTGTCTATTTGTTAGGTGGAAAACGCGATGTTAGGAACCCTCCAAAACTCTGCCGCGAGATTGAAAAATATTGATTCTCGTAATGTTCAGCGATACCGCGAGAGTTTATCCAAAGCTAAGGAATTGAAGACACAAGCTGCACAGAATAGGGTCAGAAATATTAATGTTTAGGCGAATATGGGCAACAAGGAATTTTTTTCTACTTTTCTATCTTGTTCCCTTCTAATATTTTTTTATAAAATAATGAAAACCCAATGGTTGATTTTCACTTTTTGTATTTACAGTCTCTGAATGATAGCTATGTTCCTGATGCTTACGACGAACTGTTGACCCAGGCTGAAATTCAAGGACACATCAATGCGGTAAATGGTAAGACATAGAGAAAAGATTTCAGGTAACTTATTTGACCACTTATTTCCTAGAGAGATTGTGATTTTGCTATGCATATGTTGATACTTTACTCTTCGACGTCTGTATCTCTTTCAATACATGAAAAGTACATTTACAGAATTCCAGTAATCTTTTTATTAAGATTATTAGTCTATAGATGCACAGATTTTTCAAAGAAAATTAATAACAACTTTGTACATTACACACAGTTCAGTGCGCTCTAGAAGATGTTGTGGCTTCTGTTCACCAAGGAATCGGGGAAACTTTGATTAGTGCTCTGAGTGTGCCTGCACTTCAATTGAAGGTCAGTTATTTTTTTGCGATTCAATACCTGGTCTGGATCCTGATTTGACAATGCACTGTGATTTTAATCAGAGAACTTAACATTTTTGTTACAGAACGTTATAAACGCGAATGCTGAATTGTATGGAAAGGAATTGCTTCAGTTAATAGAAACTCCGGAATGGAAAATCAAAGCTGATGAGCACCAAGGCTGCAAAGATTTAGTTCAACGGTCTGTGGACATCGCTAACGGAATAGCAGATGTTTCCCAACGACGTTAGTATCTTGGATAACCAATTATACCCCACTCGTTGTATATTGGTAATAATTATTTGTCAAAATACGAGACAACAAATTATTGGCAACGGTGTAACTTGCATTGCTGCCTTATATATTTTATAGGCTTCTCCAAAATTATCAGAAATAATAATTAGTTTTACATCGAACTTGTGAGGGGAGAAAAAGTTCACTTGATGCCAAGCATTTTATTGTTCGACTTATTAATTGCTTTGTGGAAATTTGTACGTATTTCTTTTCTACCGGTAGAACGATGCAAAAGTAGGATTCCAACAGAATCCACAGTTTTTTTTGATTAGGCTGATTGAAATTTGTTTTGTTAATGTGTTTTAAAAGTCTTCCATTTCTGTAGATACTAATAAACAGTTACTGTCATGTGATATTTTTCACTATTCAATAAATCTAGGTACCGAGGCAGTTCAGTTACTGAATCAATCATTGCAAAATGGTGATCAAAGAGACCTGCTAAACTCACTGATGAATCCAAATTTGGGTTTAGCTTACTACATCGATGAATTTGCCGCACCTTTATATTACGAGGAGATGAAGATCGACTGTATAGAGTCTAAGGTAACACATACTTGGACATGAAAGAACGAAGGAAAAATCGTTTGTATTTGATTAGAAATATATTGATCAATAAATGAGTATATTTTGTATTACAGAAAGAACTCACCTACAGTGATATTATTGTTAGCATAAAAGTTTTATCTTCAATTGCGGCTGTCAGCAAAGCAGTTGACACTGGGAATCCTGAATTGACATATCAAGCACTGACCCACCCTGAAACTCACATTATGGCAAGTTTATGATCAGTTTTAAATCAAATTTACATACTTAATATTAATAGATCAAGTGGGTTTTAATTTGTACAAATCAGAATAATTTTCAGAATCGGTTCTAATGTAGAGCATTCCAAGTTTCTTAGATCCAATATCTCCAAGTTGTCGATTTTCAAAGGTGTAATGTTTTTGAGATGTTTAAGTAATAAATGTTATATTTAATGGTAATGATTTATACAGCTACTCGACATAGAGAATAAGGTGAAATATCACAGAGCATTAGCAGCAGCTCGTATTGAGAAACAAGCAGTATTTGTGAGCGAAAATCCTCTTTTGACATATGTGGACATTCAGGAATGTGTAGATATTGTAAACCAGCAATGCCAGGAAGACAATGCAGGTATAATACAGTTACGCAACCGATATTGAGTGTCTACTAAATACTTGAGTTCTGTAATTCATGTAATGTTTGCTGATGACCGTTCATTATTGACAGTTATCCTGATATTGAACGAGTTGAACGATGCAGTTATAAATAATAGTAGAGCTGGCATCATCAATACACTTCAAAACCCACTTCTCAAATTGAGACAGCCAATACCTCCAGCTGATTCTTCTTTGTATTTGAAATTGTTCAAAAAAGCTTTGGATGAAAATCATCCTGATGGGTCCGGATTGTGGCTTGAGGATGTTAATAATGTTGCTCAAATCGTTTATGACGAAGTGGAGGAAGTGCAAGCTGGTAAAGATATCTTTTCTTAATTAAGTAATGATTAAGGGGTTCAAGTGAATGTACAAAAGTGTCGGATAAAAAAAGTTATTAATTAATCTCGGTTTTTAGCTTGCACATTTTTATCTCAAGTAAACATTGCTATCGATGAAAACGACGCTGAATTGACTTATGACTCTCTGCGATCAACCGGCCTAAATATAAATCCAAAGTATAAGGAGGAATATCACAAATTCTTGCATAACATGAAACAGCATAAGGTAAGTTATCAATTAAGACTATGGAATAATTTAAATATTGTCAGTTTTATAGTAAGAAATGTTAAAAGATCACTCATTACAGTTACAAAACTTCTTTGGCCCATACGTTCGTCATGTAACAAATAGAGGAAATGTAGCGTATATGGATATGACCCAGGAGAAATATACCTGGGACAAACCAGATGGTACTTTGGAAACATATTACATCAGCAAAACTGATATCCAGGTGAAAATCAGCGTTAGAATGAGATTGATATTGACCACAAAAAATTGTAGTTGACAAGTTTTGTTTAATCTCAGGATATTATACACAAAGTGGAGATCGACAATCGTAAAAAAAACTTAAGCAGGATTAACGAGAAAGCAATTGTTAAGCTGCAGTCGATGATACGAGGATATTTATTGCGTAAAAAAATATCCGATCGCTTTGCCAAATTTCATAATAATATTGATAAAATTATCAGTATTCAGAGATGGTGGCGGCGAATTTTACAGCAAAAGTATTCTGCTACTATCTTGATTAGGAATGCCAATGAAGAAAATAATCCCCAGCAAAAACATGAAAATATTTACGATCAATGCAAAAAAGAGGTAAGTTTATACTTTAATTTCATACTGCGCGTTGCTTATATCTTGTCTATTGTAATTTGTTTTGTAGGAAGAGAAGGTGATTAAAATTCAGGCCTTATGGCGTGGGAGAGCGGCAAGGAGAGCTTTGCACTCTCTTCTTCATCTTGACAAACCGCCATTTTCAAGTGTAAGAAATTTCCTACCAATTTTAGACTTTAATGCCGAAGACTACGATGAGGATCTTCAATTACAGGTATCGTAGAAAAAAAAATGTTCATTCATAAATTGCAATTGGGGAAAAATGATTTTTAAATATCAGAATCACTTCGTGTATGAGGTAGATAATTGAAACAAAATATCAAACATGATGAAAATAAGAATGGTTAATTTATTTTCAGCAAATTAGAACTGAAGTAGTTCAAACAATAAGACATAATCAGAACCTCTTACAACAGTTGAATGACATGGACATTAAAATCGGACTCCTCATACAGAACAGAATAACTCTGCAGGTCAGTTACTTGATAGAATTTAGTTGCTAAATCGTATGAATGTGCAACTATTCCCATGAATACTTGAACGAAGGAAATGTTAAAATTATAGGATGTAGTGGTACATGGAAAACACCTGGAATCGCTTGCAAAAGATAAGAATACAAATAGAACTAGAAAGAATTCGTTCAACGAAGGATCTTCACACAAAGGACTAAAGTCTCTGACCAAAGAGGGGCGTAAGATGCTGGAAGGATACCAGCACCTCTTTTATGCCCTACAAACTAATCCTACATACTTATCAAAACTTTTATTCCTCTTGCCGCAGAGCAAGACCAACAAGTTTTTGCAAAATGTTATCCTTACACTATTCAATTTTGGCTCGAATATGAGGGAAGAGTACTTACTGCTAAAACTATTTCGCAGCGCTCTTCAAGAAGAAATTCGGTCAGCGGATTTCGATTTCAGTCTTATATGGAATTAAATTTTTACATTTTTATCCAAAAATCCGTTTTTACATGAACAGTATTTATACGAACATTATATTTTCAGATCTAAATTTGAAAAACCTTCAGAAGTAGTGACTGGAGATCCATTGGTGTTAAAGATGGTAGTCACTTACGCCCGTCAATTGAGTGGGAAAAATCCTTTGCGCCAAATAGTGGGCCCAATCATACAGAAAATACTCGCCGATAAGAAGATAAATATCGAAACGAACCCTGTTGATATATATAAGTGCTGGAGGAATCAGTTAGAAATGGAAACAGGGCAAACATTGTAAGAAAGGATTCATTGTCTTCGACGACGTTGTCACTTTTTTAAATTTCAGAAGATGTCTAGCTGATGAGTACATACGGGAAGTTCATTGACTTATGTTTTTATATCCTTCTGCAGAAATCTTCCATACACAGTGACTCAACAGGAGGCATTGACCTATGAACAAGTGCGACACAGACTCGACAAAGGCATAACACTTTTGAAGAGTACAGTTATGGAGTTTCTGACGACAATTACAGAGTCTCGCAAGCTAATTCCATTCGGTATGCTCTACATGGCCAAAGTGCTCAATGACACTTTGACTGAAAAGTTTCCAAATGCTGCTGAAAAAGATATCCTGAAAGTTGTCGGAAACTTGGTTTACTATCATTTTATCAATGCAGCTATTGTCGCACCCGATGCATTTGACATCATTACTCTACCTGTAGATAGATCACTTTCTAACGATCAAAGACGAAATTTGGCTAGCATAGCCAAGATCCTACAATTTGCTGCATCTAAAAAAGGGGTAACAGTATATTAATACTATGTTTGTTCAGAGTTTCAACTTTGCCTTTTATTGATATTTAATCTGTTTGTTCTTTGTTTCACCATCTTTTCAACTCTAGTTTGGCGAAGAAGCCATGCATCTGGTGTGCCTTAATCCATTCATAATTGAGTGTCATGAGAAGTTTAAAAAATTCTTCCGTTATTGCTGCCAAATTGATGAGCTGGAAGAGCATTTCCGTATACACGAGTTCACAGAAGCAACTCTAATACATAAACCTGACATTTACATATCTCTCCAAGTAATAAAAACTGATCAAATGTCCTTAGTCAAATTTGCTAATAGGAACAAATTTAATTTCATTCTTTTTGTTCTTGAAGGAAATTTGCGACACTCACAGCCTCGTTGTTGAATATCAGTATCAAATTGCTCCCGACCCTCTAGATCCTCTCCACGAGCTTTTAGATGACCTGGGACAAACACCGACGGTGGCTTCATTAATGGGAATAAGTGAGCAGCAAGCATCTAACTTCATTTTCCGAGAAAAGTACTATCAAGCCAAGCGACCTTATGTTATTGTCATTATATGTTCCAGCCGATCCTATTTGCGAGTCTAATATGATTCGTCTTGGAAAGACAGAGGTCTGCTTGATATTGACAAACAAGTTTGAGGTACCTGATAGTAACGATTCAAGTCTGAACAAACTTTTTATTAAAACGAAAGAGCTGTTGGTGTCAGTGTTGCCGTTCTTGAAAGGGGACTCATTAGCGGATGCTTTGGCGAACAACGCAACACCAATTGAAGAGAAGCGTTATGACAAAAAATCGTACTTACCGAGCTCAGTAAAAACTGTCCATAAAAGGTGTGAAATTTAAAAAAATCAGCATCAATCATTAGAAAAACATTAGGCTGTAAAAGAGTTGCCAATAAGGTGAAAAGGTTTCATCAATATTTTTTTTCTAGTTCTTCCTTGAACGATTGTAAAGCTCAGCTGCGTGCATATCTCAGCAAACTGGAACTTGGAGGGTGGGTGTCGAGGGCAGATGGTTATCAAAACATAATAACTGCAGTGGCAAAAGATCTTTGCCATAAAAGCAAGTACAGGATTCTCAGAAGAACAGAACTACAAACACTCAGAGCGACAAAACAAAGTCTTGACCAGAAAACTAAGTACTATGAAGAACAGGTACAATTTTACAATGAGTACATACATCGATGCTTGGAGAACCTCAACACTGGTAAAGGGTAATGTAGTTGACTACAGTATTGATATAAATAAAAAAAACTTTAGAAGATGTGTATCAAAATTTTGCAACGTTTATGCTGATGCTAAATGGAATATTCAACAGGTCTTTGCACGCCTATAAGACGATTCAAAAGAACAATCACGGTAAGTTAAAGTCCAAAATGACGTTGAAATATTCGGCAGCTAAGCTTCAAGAGAAAGGGGTACTGCTAGAAGTGGATGGACTTCCGCATTCGCAGTTCAAGAATGTAATATTTGAGATAAGTCCGACGGAACACAACGGAATTTTTACTGTTCGGGGTAAATTCATGGGAGTTGAAATGGAAAAGGTCGATGTAGATATCCAGAAATTGCTTCAGCTACAATTCGAAGGTGCTCCTATAATGGATATGTTTGGAAAGGCAAAGATCAATGTCAATTTGCTTCTATTCCTCTTAAATCGAAAATTTTATGGGAAAACCTAAATACTGAAGAATGAATGACAAATGAAATTCCTCAATATGAATATCTAATTAACAAATCAAATTTGACCTAGTTGTGAGGGCACACTGTGAATAAGACTGAATCTCTCCGAACATAAATCGTGTGAATTAGTAGTTTCAAGAACAAGCAAGCTTTGCTCCAATTAATCGATGATTAAATACTATGTATGATTTTTTTTATATCACAAAATAATTACATGTCTAACCGTACTTATGTTCAGTAAAATTTTATACTTTAATATTTATGTTGTTGCGCCAGCTAAAAAGATGTATATACACGTGAAACATGTAAGATATAATCCAAATAATCGTATTTAATTGTAAATTTCACTTCTACACGCAGAAATATATTTTAATCTGAATATACGACCGGTTTGCTTCTACCATTACAATCAAAGGCTCAAATTCTCCCGCTTTACTTCACTTGGGCAATAAAATGCTGATAAAATGAATTTAAAGGTATAGGCAAGAGAAAGATATAGATGCCGAGTTTACACATGAAGTTTTCACGCATTTAATTCAGATGACTTGATTACTACATGCCATAAAATTCTGTGCATAAGTCGTAACCATCTTATCGTAAAGCGCGTCTGTTTTTAAATATCTATTTATTTTATAAGAGTTCATAATTTGATATTACATACGTACAATAATATAATAGATAGCGCAATATTTTTTGGACAGTATTAGACATAGTATGACAAGTTGGTATCCTTACTATCATGAGACGGTGCTGCAATTTGTTGATCAGAAACTGTGTTTATAAAGAATGCTTTTTACAGCTCTACCGCAAATGGCAAAAAACACTATTTATCAAGTAAGTAAAATAAAATAAGAGAGTGAAAATATTTTTTAAAGTGGACAGGCAGACTTACTGCGAAATTAACTCTACTGATCGACTGTACATATATGTATATTTTGTATTCACAATTACCATATAAATTGAAAGACTGTCTGTCCAATTTCTATGACACATAAATAAAAGGCAATTCTTGACACAATCGTACACGAAATAAATAACTTAACCGTTCTTTAGCGCTTTCTTATTCTAATTGTTATTAACACTATGTCAAAGAGCATAACTGTAATTACAAATTGAAATATCATACTTCGATGCTGCACCGTCAATGTAAGATAAGGCATATTTTTTTTAGCTTTTCAAAGTCCCTGGGCACTTTGTGCTCCTTCGATAGTGATTAGCTATTATACTAAAATACTATGATGTTTAAATTGTGTATAGTATCATTATTGTTATTATTATTATTACTATGATTTAAAGGTCTCTGAGCCTAATGTAATGTATATTTCTATACTGTAGGTACGTATTTAATCATAAAATTATCTTATAGTGTACTTAACGAGCGAACAGAAGCCTTGGTAACTTTATGCGGTCAGATTAAGTTATTGTGTAGATGGTACAGCTGCATGTGTTTTAAAGGCCTGTGAAAAGTGGATAGATGAAGAAAAAAAGGTATCTCGCAGAATTCAATGATGTGTAGAATAAGTTGACCATGTTTTCTGTGTTTCAAAATTCTATCTACAAACCACTCACTCAGTCCTGTTGTTCAACACGAGGAGCCGCAGTTAAATTATCATTTCCTTCTCATTTTGGACATTACGTAACGAATAGCAAATTGTAATTTCAAGGTAAAAATGATTGTTTGAACAAAGAATCTCACCTATCGTCTGAATGTTATAATAGTTATTATTACATACTGTTATTGTTATGTCTGTTCCAAATCGTTGATTTAAAATAAATCAATCATTCTCTTACAATTAATGTATACATTATCAAGACTTTTTGGGTCGCTATTGCGGGGGTCAAAGTAAAACATTAGAAGAAAGAAAAACGGTGGAGAAAATGAAACACTAACAATACGATTCAAAGTATTCGATTCGGAAAACAGAACAAGAAGTTTGTGCAAATCTAGCCCAATCAAAACTTTCATATACTTGTGGATTCGAATGGCAATACATTAGTTACTACTACTATGGCTCCACGTTGCAAAATGCTACTCCAAATTTAGAGAGAAAAAAGAAACTAAATAAGTGCCCTGGTTGATGTTTCACCTAATTCGATCTGTGATAGTTTCATAGGTACAAATCGGTTTTTGAACAAATTACGGATAAAATTACGTTACGAAAAATCAAACACGGAAAACTAAGAGAGAAAAGAGAGAAAAGAGATGAAAGAGAGAGAGAGAAGAGATAGAGAGACAGAGAAGAAAAACAAGTAATCTCCATTCCTTCCCTACTATGTATAGATATACAATATTATAATAATGGAATAATAAATATCACAATATTAATTTCAAATTTTATAATTATAATAATAGTAATGAATTCTTTTACTAGGGGGTGGGAAATTGGGGGCATAATGATCAATGGATTCGATTTAATAAGCGTTATCGTTTGTTTAGGGTGTTCGAGAAGGATCTTAAAAATGCTCGCAGATCAGATACTTGTGACAAAGTTTCTTCAAGTACATTGCGTAGCGCAGTGAGGTCAGGCATCTTGTCGCAAGATTCAATGTTCAATAATTCAGTGAAGTATCTTTCCCATGCAGCCTTTTTGACGTACCTGAAAATAATGGACAACGTGGCGTTGATCATAAATTCAGTCCAAGGTGAATGTAAGTAGGTAATACTGATACAAAACCATACGCTATTTATTAAAAGAGAGAGAAAAAAAGAAAATGTTGACATTTCAAGAATGATAATTTTACAATTATCAGTTATTTACCTTGGTATTTTCGAGTTAATGAACCATCGGCCATTATTATTTGATACACGCATGTAGTTGCCGAAAAGTAGGCAGTGACTCGAGGCGGCTAAGCAATACAGATCGGTTTGATAAGTCCATGGTTTTCCAGTCTGCATTTCGATGCATGTGAAATCTTCAGTTTTAATAACATGCGTAAATTTCGTCGATTCGGGAAATAGACTCATATCAATACTACAGCCAAAATCTATTAGCTGTATAGTCGGTCTAACGTCATCCGAAGGTCTGCCGAAACAAAGTATGGAAAGTTGAAAGAAAAATGTTTTACTTTGATGTGAAAAGATGATGGGAATGAAAACGTATACTCACAGATGCATAAGTAGAAAATTGTCCGGTTTTATATCCCCGTGTATGATCTGACATTTGTGCAAATATTCGACTATTTGCAGCATTTCAATTGTAAAGAATATTGCTAATGGCTCACCCAGTTGTTTGCCAGTAGCTAATTTCACCTGATTTGCCACGGCGAGGAGAGTCCCATACTTTGAAAATTCGGAAACGAGAGTGCTCGCATTATTCGCAACGTAAGCTGTTGTTATGTCCATAAATCCGCGAAGCTGAAGCACACATAAATTGTTTAAAAATATTTCCGTATTATTCATCATTCGGATTTTACTTACCATATGAGGATTCGTTAAGCGAGCCTTTATTTCTCTAGCAATATAATACTCCCAAACCCAGGCAGGTTTTTGCGTTTTCAAAGCAACCGCCTGACCAGTTTGAAGGTTTATTCCTTTATAAACTGTTCCGTAGGTTCCTTTTCCAAGGCACTTTTCTAAATCGTACGCTTCCGTACCTGTAGAATGCGTGAAATGAATAAATAAATATGCATACCATACTTTTCATGCTTATAAAAGTGGTTATTAACTGTCACATGTTTGAAGTACAAGAGCTTGCAGATTTATCATTCAACATTTGGAACTTACAAACTAAGTCAACTCAAGACCAGATTTGTCACAAAATTATCTAAAATGACATATTAAATATCAGTTCATTAGAAATTTAGCATTCGAATTATGAATGAACAGACTCACCAAGCGTCACCATAGTAGAAGGCACAAATTTATTTATATTCGAATCCAATTTGGTATACCCAACTGCATGATGTGGCTGTGGGAATTTAATTTTCCTCAACAAGCCAGTTATCAAGCCTTTGTCGAATGGGTTAATATCCCCGGTAGGAAGTTCAAATGTTTCCTCCTCGACCTCCTCCATAGGTTCATGTTCTTCAAACTCCATGGAATCATCTTTTTCAGGCTTAAAACTAATCGCCTTACGAAGATCGCAACTGTTCTTTATCTCGGACGTTATCTGATCCACATTACGCTGTACAGTTCGCGGACTCTGGGCATGAACTGCTTGAATTTGAGCTCTCATTTTCTGTTCATAAGTTTGATTAGCCGCAAGCAAGAATTCTGTTGATTCCATATCTAACATTCAAAAAAAAAAAGAATTCCAATTATCTCACGTATTACAAAACAAAATTTAAAATCATAGAGAAACAAGTTGTTTCTCGAATTCCAGTAGTACGCACCTTGGGAAGTCGACTGCTCTTTTATAGGTAGTAAATCTTCCCTTGTTAAAGTGAACCCTAGCCCAGGAGTTCTCGTGTGAGCACCACTGCTTCCAGAGGAACTTGAAACGTACTCTCGAGTAGATTCCATTATGACGCTCAACTTATTTTCCTCGCCTTCGCAGCTTCGAGTTTCAGTTGGTCTGTATGTAAAGAGAAGAATTATTGATCCCAAATGTAACCCAAGTGACAGATTAGTGAACATTGAAAATAAAATTTTGTACCTCTAGAAGTGATTAACCTTCTTCATTAATCGAATGAAAATAAATCATCATTACAATGATGGCAATGATCAGACTGAAAAACGTACCCTTGAGAAGGAATATCATGTTCCTGAAACTGTTGCGTTTCCTTCCCTCTGTAAGAGTGTCTAAAATGGTTGGTGATTGGCGTTGAAGCTGTTAAATGGTTGTTGAACGCTTGTGTGAAGCAAGTTTCGTTTTCACTGGTCAAAGGAGTGATACCAAGGCTTTCATCGATGTATAAATTGTCCTGCTCAGATTGTTTGGGGCCAGCCTCATCCTCTAGGGGACCGTTATAGTCGACGGAAATCGCATTCTCTTTGTCCTCAGCCCCTTCTAGGTACTTGAGATCTCTTCGATTCATTCCCGGTGATTTAATATAAGGCAATTCAGATGGCATTTTATACGGCTTGCTAGATTCCACATCGGGATCTATGTAAGGTGTAAATTGAACCTGTTTCTGAGGCTCCACTCTATTGTCATGTGTCGGTGGTGACCCTATTGCGCTATGATACGATTGATAGCCAATACTACTGTTCGCAGAAATATTTCCATAAATATGATGATGCTGCTGGTGTTGTTGCTGTTGCTGATGTTGCATGTGAGTTGAGGGATGATGTTGCTGTTGCTGCTGCTGCGTAGAAATACTGTGTTGTTGATGGTGCTGTTGATGATGATGGTGCTGGGGTTGTTGCTGTTGATGATGTTGCTGGGGTTGAACATGTTGCTGCATGTGTGGTGGTTGAATATGTGCCTGATGCTGGACATGCGGTTGATGATGCGGCTGAAAACGATTTAAAAAAAAGTGCATAAGCGCAAATTCCGCAATTTCCTCGTATAAAAACTCGACGTAATGGTTTACAGACGTAAAAATGACATATTTAGTTGTATTAGTTTACCTGCATTTGGTAATGGTAGGCATTATAAGCGTGGTTCCCGTAAGGTGATTGATGTTCAGGACTCGTATATGTGGGCGGGTAGTGTTGATGATTTTCTTGGTCACTGTATGGCTGCATATTGTACTGCTGATGGTGTTTGTTCCCAGTAATCGCATGTTGAGTCATGGAGCTGTCCATGTGTATGTCAAACACAAGTTTACCTCTCGGTTCTACTAAACCATGATTAATTCCGTTTCCAGGCATAGAAACAGAACTGGCGTTTTGATCAGGTGAATGCCAGAGGTCCTGCACAACGGACATCGCCTCTTTTGTATTTACAGTTATACTTTGCCCCAGCAAATGTTCGACAGCGTTATTTTGCACCGCAGCCCTATGATGCTGATTCATATAACGCGAGCTGTGGATTTTCTGCTGCCTGTTTAATTCGGCTTCCATTCTCTCCGCTTCCATTCTCTCAGCCTCTATTCTCTCAGCTTCTATCCTCTCTGCCTCCAACCGCCGTCTTTCTAGTTCCCGCTGCTCTGCCTCGAACCTTTGCCTCTCCAGTTCTCTCTGTCTCTCCAGTGCCCTTTGTTCAGCCTCTCTCCTTTGCTGCTGAATATGTCGTTGCTGCTCCAGCTCAAGCTGCTCTGCTTCTTGCCTCTGCCTCTCTAACCTTGACAATTCTTCAGTTAATCGTTTCCTATTTTCATCGCTTTCCCGATGATTATTTTGTACCATTTCATATCTCTGATCGCCTATTTCACACTCCCCTTTTGGATTGCTCTTGGATAAGCTCTGCTTCGCTCTATGAACAAAATCCAACTCTGTTGAACTGCCCAGTACAGGGCGAAGTCTGTAAAACTTACCTCTTCATGTATTTTTGCGCCCTGATTTCCTCCATACTTAAATCCACGTTGTCTGCGTACACTAGGTCTTTGGGATAATGCACCTTACGTATAATCTCCGAACTTGGCGGGTCTGGGACAAAAACAGGTACATGTAAATGTTCGTGGTACTTGCTTCCATCAAAGAATGGCGTGTGATTCGGAAATAGTCGCAATTTATCCATGTCATTTTCACTTGGGTGATCCTCGTGAACTGAAATCAGAAAAAGTATAATGTCGAATTGCGAATTATGTTGAAAACCGAAAAACCAATTAGAAAAAGCGAAATACATTCCCAATTTTTCCATGGCAATCATAAAAGAGAAAAGTAAATCAAAAGAGCACTGTGAATTTTGTTACCTTTGAAAGATGTTTTGATTGTCGAAGGTATCAATGGGCCTCTTTTAGACGCACTACTCCAGGGTCCAGGTTTTATAGAATTCTCTTTATGCACACTTTCCTCTATTGGCACATGATCCAGAATGCTAGAACCTTTATGCTCAGTTCCGGGTAGATCGTCCTAGGAACGCAAAGGTATAAAACAAAACTATATTAAACTGCACCAATTAAATTATTTGAATAACACTACGAAGAAATTAAAATTCTTTCCTTTTAAGTAAAGAAAGAATGTAGCCAAAACAAGGCTTAAACTTACCTGGTATATCTGGATCCTGGCATTTTCTCTGGATAGTTCGCTGGGATTGTAGACCTGCGGTAGAGAACCTGGTAAATAATCACGGACTCTCTGTCCAGTTCTAATGCTGCCAACTTTCTTGCCCCCCCTAATGGCTCGCAGAGAGCTGAATGCCTGACGTTGCTCAGCTAATGCAACAGCTCCTCGTTCATCACGATGTCCAAGCATCTTGCGAGCCACAGCAAGTTGAAAATTTCTACGCATCAAATAAAAATAAAAATTAGTAAACACTAAAATAATCGGGTAAGTAAATCAAGAAGGGGAAACAAAATCAATTGTTTATCCATACGTTTGAGCACAAGTCAGTTCTTCGTACGGCTGAGCATGCGCAGCGACTCCCATGGAATAAATTTCGTCTGCTCTTTTATAATCCTCATTTTGCTCAAACTCGAAAGCCCAGGCTCTGTACATGTCTGCGACCATAGTACCAATTCCGTTGTGGTGTAAAAGTTGGTAAAGTTCAAGGGGATTTTTTTGCATACTTATCTGAAAAATACAATGCCACAGGCTTAATTGTTGGACTTTTTTGAAAATCACGAATTTATAATCATATGCGCTCGATTACGGCAGATTATAAAATTGGTGAGTATTCAACACTAAAGCAGACAACAAACAATTGGAAATCTTTGTAATCGACTTACATAATTAATCCACAATCTTATAAATCTACGATCTTGATGATATTTGGTTTCCTTCTCGAAAGTTGCTAGACATTGCTGTAATAGCCTCCCAATATGGGAATCATGGCCACTTCTTGGGAAACTTTGTTCTACCCATAGGATATAATCGTACCAATTTTCCAGTGGGTCTTCACCTTGGTAATTTTTAATAGCCTCTTCATACATGCTGTAGAAATTTACCACATATTAGTGTTATCGGAAATTTAAGTAGTATATGTAATTACCTTAAAGAAATTCAGCCAATTTCAACATTTTATTACACAGCACAGTAATAACATATTTGTTCAAAAATACAGGTAGCCAGTTTACAACAGGCAGTAACAATCATTAATTGTTAATAATTATTCAAAATTAATAAGCACTCACTGTTTCTCTTGTTGCAGCATCTGCTGCGCATCAGAATCTTCCTGAGCACGTAGTGCTGTTCCTAATTGCGTAGCATTTCTTCCGTGGCGTAACGGTTGAATGTTCTCCTTACAGAGAGCAATCACCGTGGCAGGATCCATGGTTTTCTCTAGGTTTTGCTCTTCAGTGTCTCTACCTAACAAAATCATAATCGAAGAAGAATGCTTCTCAATTATCTGTTTGAAAATCAAACACTGGTTTTTATTAAAGAAAAGGATTTGCAACAGAGATGAAACTTTGTATTAAATTTTTTTTTGTAGATAATTGTAAATGAATAACGGTGGAAGTTCACGTAGTATTTTGATAAAATTTATATTCGTCAAAAAAAGGAATATTAAATACAAGCTTTAATTTTTAATAATTGTTATCTTAATATGATTTACTAAGAATTTTACCACATTTCAATTAACGTTATCGTAAAGATAATTCTCATTTGCATAACCGAAACAAGCTGCGCTATGGATTTATAAAGGTGAAAGTGTTAATGGTCGGCTATTTTGAAAAGTAGGCCCACTGGTCGGCAGTGGTTGTCCACTATTGGACCAACAGTTGGCCATAGGTATTTTATTACAGAAATTTATCACGTACCAAGTCATTAAAAAAGTAATCGTGTCGTAAAAGTATGGATATAAATTAAAAAAAAAACATGCATAATTTTGTAAAAAAATGATTGGTTATGGTACCTGTTAAAAAAACGTTGATAACTATGGTCAAAATGGGAAATTTTTTGGTTAATCGCCAAGTTATATGGTTATGGAAGGAAACACCTAACTCTAACAGGAGGTAAAACACAAGTAAATGAAACAAGTGGCCGACCATTAACCCGAGGCCAACAACTAACCCATTCTCCCTATTTTATTTGTAACATTCATTTGATACACAGTAATTTAATCAGACAATATTTCAGTAGTATTTCGGAATCTCGCTGAAATCTGTGCAACAGAAAATGAAATTTTCAACAGATTTTGTATTCTCGTAGCATTTGACAATGTAATTATTCAAAGAAAATGTTATAATTTCAAGAATCAATGACAGAGGTTGGTGTTTCAATCACATATTCGTTTTATTATGAAAAAAGAATGATTTCTGTTTCAACATTTGTCGAAACGTCGAAAAATATAGCTATAAAATTTTCAAGTACAGAATGTTTACTTATGAAGAGTCTAATTGTATATTAGGCTGAAATTAGTAACGTTACTTTAACGATGCATGTTAAGAAAAAATTGTTATTTCGCACCTCTAGGAATGTCTGAAATTTATTAACACCATGATAAATAAAACATACTCATATTTTGCAAAGCCAACTTCTTGAGTCATTCTAAAATTGCGCAATAATGATTTTTATCCCCGATATTTTGTTGTGTCAACGTTACTAAATTTGGCCTCATAATTGAATATACATCCATTTCGACTTACAAATCACAAATCTAGAATTGTAAAAATAGGGTGAATCAAAGCACTGATTTGCATCATTTAACAATCGAGCACCATGTAATTGTAAAAAAATAAATATTCGTTAAAACTTATAATTGTCCCAACAAAGACTCTGAATTTTCGAGGGGTTACTAAAATATCTGATTTTGAGGTAGGAATTCAGATAAACTGTCTTTGAATTCCAAAGTTTCTATAAAATAAAGAAATTTCAATTTGCTGATGATTTCTGATTAAAATGTTGAAAAATATAATTTATCTAATCGAATGTAAGTTCGAATTAAAAAAATTAAGAATACTATTGACATTCCAGAAATAGAACGAGGAAAAACACGATGTGCTAATTGCTCGAGGAAAAAAAAGGAAAGTCTTTCAACATCCCGTTTAACTGTAAGAGTAACAAGAGCTGTTTTCTGACAATTACAAAGTGACTGTTGCCCTGCAGGGGAAGGGAACGCCAAGGGTATCTCAAGTAAACGTTATTTTTGAACAAAGAAGGCGCAGCTGCAATAGAGTACTTACAGCATCGTATCCTCGATGATGTATTTTTCTCGGCGTAAGGTGAATGCGGAGTGAGATATTTGAAATAAGTATCAACGATCTTTCACCGAATATATGTTCAATAAGGACGCTCTTCCTTATATCCAATCGGTTAGGTTAGGATGAGTTTCGTTCAACGGCCAGCCAGCCGTCCGTTCAACGGAAGCTGCTGCTCTTAATGCATCAACATTCGACCAACGGTTTTATCATCTCAACCGTCTTCTGCTACGGGTTATTTTCAAAAATGCAGATCATCGCACGTTTGGTTAATTGCTAAACAACTGACGTTCCGGTAAATATTTCAATTTACGAATAACCGTTGGTACTTCATCGGCCCTTAATTCCTGCTTGTTTATCAAACTTTTCTTCCTTTTAATATTACACTCTTCATGTATCCGCTACGAATGCGTATGTGTTAGAGATGCATACATAAAAAGCACGGACCTTCCATGAGAAAGGGGAAATTAGCTACGGCATTGAGTAACAAATATAACCAGACTGAAGAAAGCCAACCCTATGGAGGCTTGCGTAACACATACTAGCCAACCACAGAGGTTAGAAAGTAGAACGTATGTATTTATCGTATTTATGTAGTTCATAACGAGTTCATTAATGCCTTGAGCTTTTGGCTAACTTGTTTTCAGTCCGAAACAAAAAGCGAGCTCCATTCTATATGAATGATGCTGCGATCGCAGAATACTCTTGTACCATTAGCAAATATTTTCATTCAAACGTTTTCGGTCGAACGAACAGAGTGCTTGTGCTTCAGGTATATTCAGGTATCTTAGGGTTTTGCACGGGGATTTGTGTAAACTAGAGTAGAGTTAGTACTGGTATTGTTAAAGATGGCTGACCTAAAGGGGTTGTGGACTAAAGATAATGGGGTTTTGTGTATATAAACAGCTCCCGCCGATAAAGAAACTGACGTGGCTAATTGTCTTTCAATTCTTTAGTCAGTGTGCTTGATTTCTATCACATATCCTAATTCCGTTGGGTATTTTTATTAACATGCCCTCTGATTCATTAGATATGTTGACTGTTAGAGATATGTTACGAATATTAATTAGAGAGAATGTCTGACAATGAATCGATCAGCGTTCGTTCAGCGAAAATCTATCAGTGTCAGAGGGCGCTCGTAGGCGGCTCCTCGATATTGTGTTCAATGTAGTCAGCGTTCTCTTCACTGCAGGCTCACTGACTTGCAGCAGCTCGACAAGCACGGAGTACTCCGTGTTGACAAGTTATTAAAATCTGAAAATCCGTGCAACCAAATCCAACCTACTTCAACATTTAAGTGATATATTTTCTGTAAAAATTCATCAAGCAGTCTATAATGCCCGTACCCTGCTCCGCGAAATGTGGAAAAAATGCTACCCTCAAAGTAAGTGACAACGCCTTGTCACGCCGTTGCGAAAATATTAGCTCATGTTATGTTAGGTTAAGTTAGGTTAGGTTCGTTCACGTTATCAAGGGTGCGTTTTACTTACACATTTTTTAATACAATCCAATACTTTTAACACAAACGTTCGACTGGGTTTATTCATAAACCACTATCTGAGTGAGTTGATGTTCATGCGCAGATTTCTTTTCTAGAGACCGAAGACTGGGGACGCTCTGTGCAAGGAATGCTTTTTCTGGGCATTTGAAATGGAAGTTCATAACACTATTGTAAATGCCAAGCTATTTCAAAGAGGTAACAAAGTTGCGATTGCTGCCTCGGGTGGTAAAGATTCTACTGTACTTGCTTATGTGCTGAAGTTATTGAACGAACGATACGATTATGGTCTTGATCTATTTCTCCTCTCTGTTGATGAAGGTATCACAGGTAAGTCGAAATACGTCCCTTCAGTACAATCCTTGACTAATAGAAACTTACCCGGTTTTGTTCGAATTTTGAGACGATATACTGTTTGTTTTGCCAGCGTTTATTAATCTAATAAAATCATCAGTTGTGCAGGATGTACCGAAAGAATTTTGAATTACCACATAACTAAGCCAATTGAACGTCGCTACTTGTAGTACTGCTTCTTATTTACTATACTTTCAATAGGAGAATATGAGAATGACACCCTGTGCCTAAATTAACACCATTCACCCAATATATACTCTATACCATTACATTTTTATCTAGGTTATCGTGACGATAGTTTGCAGACCGTTAAGCAAAATAAAATCGATTATGAAATGCCATTGAAAATCTTGTCCTACGAGGAGTTATATGGATGGACAATGGATGCAATTGTAGCACAGGTAGATCGGTGTTTATGGAAAGATAATCAAAGAAATTGAAAATATTCTTTCTGTGTATCCTCTAACCTAAAACCTGTACTTCTAATTAAGTTGTTTTATCTAAAAATTCGATAAACATTAGGTGGGTCGCAAAAACAATTGTACATTTTGTGGGGTATTCAGGCGGCAGGCTTTAGACAGAGGAGCTGCTTTGTTGGGCGTAGATTGCGTCGTTACGGGACATAATGCTGATGATATTGCTGAAACGGTTCTTATGAATGTCTTAAGAGGCGATATCGCTAGATTACAGCGATGTACATCTATCATCACAGTAAGAAAAAAAGCTTTTTAATTGATTTCTGGGATAATTTCTAAGTTGCTAGTTAAAGGAAATATTAATAGTTGATAAATTCTTCTTAACTAAACCATTAAATCTCCTATTTCAAATAATGGTAAGAAATAATTTTGTGATGTGCGGATAATTGCAAAGTTTTTCTAGGCTGGTGCAGACTCGATAATGAGATGTAAGCCATTGAAGTATACATATGAAAAAGAAATAGTCATGTATGCCTATTTCAAGCGTCTGGTATATTTTTCAACCGAATGTATATTCGCTCCTAATGCATACCGAGGTTATGCTAGGATGTTTCTCAAAGATCTTGAGAAAATCAGACCCTCTTCAATAATGGATATTATTCACTCGGGTAAGATTGATGATCATGAAATACGAAATTGTAGTTAATTTCTTTTGAACTTTAGTTATAAATTAGTAGAAAAATCAAATAAAATATACGAAATATCAACTCGTCCCTTATCGTGCTTTAGGAGAGAGATTATCCGTCAGAGATGGAATCAAGATGCCAGAGAGGAGGAATTGTACTCGCTGTGGATTTGTATCGAGCCAGGAAATCTGCAAGGCTTGTGTTTTGTTGGAAGGTTTAAACCGCGGTCTGCCTAGACTTGGCATTGGAAAGTCCAATAAAGCTAAGTTACTTTTAGCTGCAACCACAGAAGATAGAGGCAAAAAAAAAACGGTGGATTTTTGACTGTAATATAAACTAGACTAACTAATGAGAATAATACTAAAATTTATATTTTTTACACGATCCAGTTTCATTAAGTCGATCTTTTGTATGCGCCGAACTTGAGTGAGCTCATTACCGATTGATGAAGTGAAAGCCCATAAGTCATAAGGTGGTGTTATGAAACGCTGCTGCCCATTTGGCTTAAATATTCAAATTCTAATAATCAAGGGGAATCTGATGCAATACAATCATCTGACTTTTGGATAGCTACGGTAACTAGAAAGACTTGACAGTGTTGTTTTCTCCAACTAAATATCTTTAATCGTTAAAAAAAATGTATACATGCGAAATTGTATATAATGTCAATTTTTCACAAAAATTCATGACTATATAAAATATGCGGGATTTTTTTGCGAAATGGTTGTTCTGCATACAGGGCATTGAGTAATAATACCTTCGGCGCAATCTTCACACAGACAGACGTGCCCACATGGAAGTAAAATGATTTCTTTTGGATTCGAGCGACATACAACGCAGATCTGATCTTCTCGCAAATCTTTGTCTCTCACTCTCTGTCTTCTTTCTTTACGTGACGCAGCTAACGATTCCCGCAACTCTTTGGCCAATCTTTCTTCTTCTCTATCCTTCCAGTACCTCCTTACTACTATTCCACTGATCAGAAGGCCAATCCCGCCAAACATCACACACAACCACCTGAAACCAGTATAGTATCGTGAGAAATTTTTTATAAAATTTATGTCAAAGTACAACATTGCTAACAGTCATTCAAATGTACCAGTATGTTTTTTTTCGATCATCCAGTTTCCTCAGAAGCGAGGTAATGGACATGCTGGTCAGGTAATAGGGTGTCCCATTGAGCGGTGGTTGTAATCTAATACCTCCTGATCGAGCAACCGTTTTCGACAATTCCCCTATGCCAGTGATAATCGCCCCATCTCTCAGCATCTCTTCAGTTGATTGGAGACCTCTCTGGCGAACCCCTAAATGGTTTTAAACTGTTTGAGTGAATTGTCACATCACAGGTAGAGTTTTTGTTGGTACATCAGTAGGATAGAATAAATGAGATGCCAGTTCGGTTTCAAATAAAATAGCAGAAGATGATCGCCATTGCTTAGCAAATTTTTCTAAGATCAGAAATACGAATAAACACACAAAAAAACACACCTGTAAAAAAACCCCAAAGGTGATCTGTAAATGTTGGTACACTCGGTTCAAAGTGATCCGATATAGTGTCCATATCTAGTATTTCCGCAGCAAGCGCATCCACTACTTCGACATTGTAACTACCATGTCGCAATACAAATGGTACATTGTTGTAGACTTCTTGTATCGTTCGCTCTTGATCTGACCTATGCAAATCATCAATATCACCAGATTCAATGTTTGTCTAGAGATAAAATTTTAGCTGTGAAAAATGCTTGTTCAAAAAGCTTCTGTACAGATCCCTGAATGATGTTGTGTGAATGACTTTGAAAAACTTGCTGATTTTCAATAATTTATCTCGATGACGGATTAGAAGAAGCAATTTTACAAGCTTATCTGTAAAGTTGATCAAGAGATAGAGAACAAACCAGAAACCAGTTGTGGTTCGAGCGACGACATGTTCCTTGACGCTTAATTTTTGAACGACACCTGCTAGGTCTTTGTTTTTGACACTATAGAGAGGCTCGCCAAGCGGCTTGACGATTCCTCTTATCGCTACGTAATCCAATTTTTGACCTGACGTGTTGTCAAGTATCTTGCCAAGGTCTGTGCCGACATCGTAAAACTCTGCGCCCTGGTAGAGAAAAAAAGTAGACTTGAGATAGGGTTAAAATTGGAGAGTCAGCGAGAACTGGGAAGATGGTTAAACCTCGTGCAGAAGTATTTTTTACAAACTGAAGCATGCGGCAAGAAATTGTGATAAAAACATTTTTCTTTTTTATTGCAAAAACTAGCGATAGTGGGATTAGCGAGTAAATCATTTGTAGGTTACCTTAACGGCGGTGAGAGCATTCTTACAGTGATAATACTGCTTCAAACATATACCAAAAATTATCCCATCTACTCCAAGCGCAATTATTTCCCCTAAATACTCCATGATTAGGTTATGTTTTTATCTATGAAAATTCTGATGTTCATATTGCAAATTTTACGTGTATCATTCTACTCAATTTCGTTCATTTTTGTACGGATATGTATGTGCGTACAGATTACGCCAGGTTCTCAGTCTATCCGGCGAGGCCGAGAATCAAGTTTTAAAATCCTATAACCCAAAAATGTTGCTCCCTTTTTTTGTCTCTTTCATGCACCTGGGTTTTTTCTGCCTAATTATGTACGTATCTATGGCCTCTAACTATGGACCTATGCTTTAAACGAAGATCGAACTCTCCGCGATATATTCTTACCCGTTAAAGAAATTCGAACGCCCTGATGGTAAATGGCTAGCGTAAATGTTTGAATCAACGGTTGCATTTTGTGCCATATGTCTTCTTGACCGACTGAAATTCCGTTCCAATTCCCGAATGCGAACGTAAAATCGATCGTCCTTTTTCTAGTAGATTGTTTGTCATGCGTTGAGTTGCGGAACCATGAATTTTTCATCCCAAAAATTATGATTTGTGTCCTATTCGAATAGACGAAAGAATTAGTTTTTGTGTGATTCTGACGAATATTCGTATCGCAAATAGCGTTGTAGTTTATTTATTTCTTTTTCTAGTCGTCAAATGCGAGTGTGAATATTTTTTCGAATATGTTGGTTTAATATTTATTCGAAGAACTGTAGTCTCAGGTATGGACGATATGGAATATTCGATAAAGTATTGCCAATTATGACGAAACCTTTAGTAAAGTAGAAGAAAAAATTTTTTTTTATTACAGGTGCGTCACAAGTCTGGAACAATCTTTTTTGAAGACCTCCTGTCTGGCACTTATAAATACAAGAGACGCGATGTTATCAATTACGATAAACTCTGATTCGTCACAGCGATTGACTTGTTTAAATTTTGGTTTGGCTTAGCATTTCACGATTGATAAATTCTCTCGTACATCAGATAACTGAACGGTGAATACGTACGTGTAACAGGTAATAAAGTTTTTGTAATGCATATATGTCTTCTCCTTAAGCTAGTTTAAAAAAATTTTAAACCGAGAAATCTCCTTTGGCACGTCTAACATTATTTTCTTTCATGTCCGTAATAATTGAAATTTTGAATAACGTTAACTATGACAGTAAAATTCTAAACCCGGATCTGGAACGAATCTTCTAGTTCTCATACTGCAAGTTATATAATCTGCCGCGAACCGTTAAACAGGCATTCGAATAATTCCAGTTTTACATATACAGTCGGTGCTCTCAATAGGGTCGCTTCCCCTAATCCGTCTTCGAACGTTACCCCCACTCTAGTCTCGTCACGAGATTCGTTGAATTCCGAACTCGCCACTCTCATTGTCAGTAGGACCGGGGAGAAGTCAGGATCGTTGAGGTTCCAATAAAATTGCGTTGAAATGGTTTCAACATTGAAAAGAATGCATTTGTTTTTCGTGGTTATGTATTTTGGTTGAAAATTCGTATTTTTCGGGGAAAGGCTCGAAAAGTACGTTCAAATTTAAAGTACAAATCGCTCAGAAAATGAAAACGACGACATGAAATGAATCTGTAGGCAGCGCGTGGAGGTGGTAACACACCGAGCGGGATTATCTTCCCTTACAGCCCCAAGAGCGGCCCTATTGAGGGCGCCGACTGTATATAGTCATAGGTATCAGGCTCAACCCCAAGGTGTACAGTTTCAATAAAAACTTATTCGAAGGACGAAAAACTTGTTCGACGGACGTATACAGTTGCAATAGGCAGATGATATTTCACGAATAAATAGATAGTTGAAAGAATATTATAATATTGCGATGGGACGACTCTTGATGTGACGCATCCTAATGTTTGTACTCAAGGTTCAACGGTGTCAATATATTTTTCGAGTCGCGTGGAAACAGTTATTGTGTTTGTATTTTTCGACGAGACTCATGAAGCGCGGTTATTAATATACCCGAAATTACGGTCGTACGTTGTAATGAATAATTAGTATTATTCATAAAGCGTGGTCCATACGCGTTCCGTGCCAGATTGAAATTCGTCTGCATTATTCTCGCAGTTTTGCTCGTTAACGGAATGAAGTTTTTATTAAACAGTTCATCGCAGTTTCTTGACCCTGTTGTTTCTTCTGATCGTGAGTAACAGCCTGACAGAGAAAAGCCATGCAGACTCTGACGGTATGTCTTTGATCGAATAATAGCGTCAGTATAATCTTCAAATTTCTGATTGTTAGCTAATATTAGCAATTTTTACGAATCCGAGTTCACGGCAACAGCCATCGCAGATAAGCTAACAGCGTTGCATATTCTTTGTAGAAGGTATATGATTTTTTTTGAACAGTAATCGTTACGTGGTATAATGTAATAATAAATTTAAAAAAAAAAAACAGTCACGTAACTGTCATTCTTACGCGTTAAGATTAATCAGCACATTTCTAACTCGTTAGTGATCTTGATCTGTTTTGAAAGAGTCGATTTTGTGAAATAGTACACAATGAGCAGTTATGAACAAGCACAATACCGTACGAATGTAGAATACTAATATACGCGTGTATTCTAAAACGTACGTATATTGGATACAACTGGGCGTTGCATTATTCACCTACGGCGCAATGAAACGGCACAATGGTGTCACCGTCACGATTTAAGTCCCTCGACATCTGTCGTCTAAATAATTCTAATTGTCCTGTACAGTATAAATTCCGTTAACATAGTGTTGAGACCGTATGCATAATTAGGTATACCTATGTTTGAAATAATAGGAATCTACATTCACGGTGCGTAGGATCATTTAAACGACTGTCAGATAATGGTCGCGCTGTATTAAATACAGTATTATCATGCTCTCTCGGGCTATAAATACTGTTGTCCAATTATACTTTTACACAGTTTTGCGTCGCAATAACAAAGTTCCCCATCGTCGCGTGAATTATGCAAAATATTTTGTTTTCTTACTTCGAAACTGTGTATAAAAATGGGCACGTCAATATGTGTACACAGCGTCTAACGATGCATAACACAATAGCTATATGTATGTATAAAACCTGTTTTAAAACGCTGACTTTTAAGTTCCGTGAGTATATTTATCTGCAGCTTCGAGGTCGAGATAATGATCTTATAAAAACTACGGGTACGCACATCTATTGCCGATTATCACGGCTAATTAAACTTTTGACAATGGACTATTAGTAGGGCTGACATCAGGCTCCTTGCTTGAAAAAAGTGTCATCAAAGGTTCGCGAAATAGTTGAAAAAGTGGAGTTTACCATGGAGTTGCTTGTGAACAAGATGTTAAATTTCGAATTGACATTAGTCGTCTATTCTTGGTTTTAGTTTCATTTTAAGGATTCTTCCAATCTGTTTCATCAAATACACGGCCAGGTATTACATTAGGCTCGTTAACCTCGTTCTGAATTCTTTCTAACTTACCGTGGTGAGAAAAATTGGACACGGTATATTTTGTCAAGTTCCAAATTCTTAGAAAAATTGTTTATCCGAAATTATTCGTATCCGTTCATAATCGTTCGAAAGTACCTGTGAAATTTCGATAAATTTGTTTCTGACGAAGTGATGTGGAACCTTTCCGAGCGTCAATAGTCTAATTAATCCTACTGCCATTGACATTTAAAATCGAGCCAGTCGTCACGGCTGAAATAAAGTCGATGGACAATTTTTGCGTCATAATCGATCTTGTTTAAAGTAGACCTCGGAATTTACTAACAACTCACTTCTGACAATCTCAGCAGCTCAAATTCCGTAACTGTCGTTCGTGTTTGAAGTAATAATGGACAGAAAATGATATACCGCTTAGTGAACGATGTGTCAGATATTATAATCAGGTGTCTTGAATAGTTCGAGTGTCAAATGTACGGGATGGAAAAACGTTTATCTCTCTCTATAATGTAGATGTATGTTGTCTAAATTACAAAATATTTAACAATGGTTTTCGAACCGAACCGGAATATGAAGATGGGGCCCAGCTCATTGTCAATGATGAAAATCTGATTGTGACTCGCCCTATTTTTCACCGACGTTTATACAATTCAGTGCCGCAATCGAATACGGTATATATTCAACGTCAATACGTATTTGCACCATCTTTGCCGGTTCTCATAAAATAATAATAAAGTTGCGACGAAGTTGTAACACGTTATGACGTAGGTGTTGGTAAGGTGTAGGCAGACAATCCACACTTGGCTGTGAATTGCGAAGTGTACACTTCTTTGTATTTTCATCTAGGAAACCATCACCATGCCTGCAAGTATTGCCAATTGTACGACTAAACGGTTTAAGATCGTAACGTCTGACCTTATCGCGAAGTTTAATCCTGTTTACAAGCGGATAATTATAAACGTGTGCGGCGCAAATCGCTAAAAAAAATGATGCAACGATTCGAATTATTATACACGGCACTGATGTGAGTGCGCAGCGATCAGTCAAGACGTCGATTTAGTAAATTGGAGGCAATTTCAACATGTGATGCAAAATTAGTAAGATAATCCTTGCCGATATAACACAACGGAGAAAAGGCTATAATAAAAATACTCATTTTATCATGTTGAAAATATCCTTCGAATTAACCGGCACAGTTTAAAAGTTGGAAAAAACGAAGCTCGTCACCTAGTTTGAAAAATATCTCCGCAGTTGACGGTTTAATGTTCGAGTTTTGCCGTCTTTATTTAATTGACTGTAACTAATCAACGAAAGAGACAAACAGACGGCTCGCCGGCGTTTGCAGTTTCAGTGTTGAGAAAAATTTAAAATACTGGGATTTCGGGGATACAACATCGTCAATCTCGTCTAATTAAATAGCTATCCATTGATTGAACATCGATATAGGATGTAACGTTTATATTCACGTTCTTAACGATTAACGGTATTCATATAACGCGAGCATGTTTTACACGTTTTTTCACGCGTGTTTTCTGTACACAAAGTACTCGTTTCTAGAACGGTCGAGTCAGTCTGCGAATGCGCATGCGCGGAGTACTGAAAAGACCATTTTTCAGTCCTAGAAGTTGAAAGTGATGTTTTCTGTACTGCGCGCATGCGCTGTCGCGAATAAATTTGACATTACGCGACTCTAACCACAATTGCGTGAAAAAACGCGTAACATAGTCTCGTTACGTAAGGAATCGTCTGCAACAAGGAGTCAACGGTCTTTTCGCCTCGCGCATTTGCAATATTTGTCTTCGACTCGTATGCGTTCTCACCTACGACTGATTATTGCAAACTTACACTCGGCCCGAAAAGACCGAGTTTTCCTCATTGTTACACAATATGCTGTTGTACAAAAACGAGCGAATTAAAGTGGCGGTTATACACGTCACGGGCACCTAGCCAAGTATTTTTTTTTCCTCCTTTACTATATTCTACCCCTAATTGCAAGGCAGTGAGAATCGACAGTGTCAGACCAGAGATTCGGGGGATTGATAAAAAGAACTTAGATTCCGTAAACTACGCGATTATAGCTATTGTTCATTGATTTATTCTTCGTTCCAATATCATGAGTAACGTACTTTCCGCATGCACCGAGATCTCAAGTGAATTCTAAAATATGTTAGAATAATGAGAATATGTAAATGACGTGACGGTGAGGCCGTAAATCATACATTCGAAAAGATTGAGAGTGACATAATAGTCTACACTATACGTGCATTATCTTGAATCAATTTATACTTCTTACAAGCGATTGTTATCGGTTCATCAATGCTGTGTGGGGCAGTTCGTTCATAGAAATGAATGGTGGTATCTTTGAACGACTTGAGTTCATTGAGCGCATTGTCGGTTAGACGTTATAATCTTCGGAAATCATAAATTATATAATATTGATGATTTCGAGAAGCAGGGTTTTATTCGAAACACCACACAAGCGAAAATTCTACGCAGTTCCTACATCCAGTATAATTTTCGTCAAAACCAGAACTGAGAAACTCTTATAGCCTACTTCTTTTTCATCAACTTTGACCCCATTAGGCTATAAGGTGTGATATGGATTTTTTAACGTCAACGTAGCTCGGTTGGTGATTTTTTTTTTTTTATTTTTTATGTGCGAAAATCTGGTGCTCTGACTATCAGGGGGCAACTTCATGGATGTATAACTTGTATAATTCAGTGGTAAACGCAGAGAAGAAAGTATTGCGGTGGAGTCTTGACGCAGTCCCAATTTCCTAAGTTACCCTAGACTCTTTATACGTTTCCTCAGCGCCAGCAGCCATAAAGCGTGAGTAAATGGTGATTTACGACTGCAGTCAGTGTGAAATAAGAAAATAAAGAGGAGTAAGAAGAAGGGTAGAAAATGAAAGAAGTTGAGGTATAGTAGGAGAGAGCGAGAAAAAATCGCAGTGGCAATACATATATTTTTTTTCAACTAATAAGAAGATTTGAATCGCCAGCAAAAAAACATCCCGTTATCGTTTTATCAATTGGATTATATTCAATAGCATTGTTCGATTGATTGATCACAGCTTGTGATTCTGTCGGATATAATAATATATTTTCAACGCAAAGTCCATTTACGCAACGATTAAGCATAATGATTTTATATTTGCAGTGCACAAAAGATTGATAATAATAATTGCTGAATTTCCTGATTCCCTTATCGTCTCCTGATGTCGCGCCAGACAAGATTTGATACCCACCAAGATTAATATGCAAAAATATGTCTCGTTGAAGTAGACTCTTGACTAATCTCTCAAGTGATACAGGTATTCAGAACTTTTTATTTCTTTTTCAACCCGACTGATCGATGCGTCGCGTCTAACCGCCCTCTTCATCGGATACACTTTGCGACAGTGATTCTGAGACGAGTGATTTGTTCGTCAAGCCGGTTACGTTGGCAATGGAGAATCAGCTCGCAGCGCCACCAGCGGACAGCCGGTGAAACAGGCATCTTCGTAAACACAACGTAACCTAACAATACAAAATTCAAACGAGTTGTTTTACATTCACCAAGAGCCTTACTTAAAATAACGTAAGAATACAAAATTCAAATAGGTTATGTTATATTTACGATAATTGAGTCCGTTTCGTGGCCGGCCGGAGGTGGCGCTGCGGGCTAATTCTCCATTGCCGACATAACTGACTTGCCAAAAAGTTATCCGTCTAAGAATCACTGTTCCCAACTGTACACGTACACGCGCAGTAGCGAACGTCATCTGAAAGTTGTAAATTTTTCAAGCAAGTATAAACGGTTTATACACCTAAAAATGTACATACGATTCGTACATGACATCTGTACAATATCAGCTGTGAAACACGTGAAGAATTTTTCCGCTGTTATAATTAAATGAGCGCTACGCTAATGCCAGGCGTGATAGTGTCACTAAGTGCTAACTTACTTCTGTCGGGATCTACTCCGGTGTATTACATACTTGACATACAGGTATACTTTGCTCTCAGGATTCTACGATCGCTGATGCAAAACGTTGAAACGTTGGAGGCTGATTTCTCGCTTCTGTGCGACATTATAACTCAGCTTGCAGAATTTTTAGTCGTGAAATTTTGTTCGAAGATCGCGGAGGACGGTATAATCCAGACTTCTCGAAAACATCGGAATTAACATAAAATGACGTCGTTGATCGACCATAGTTGTCAAGTAACTAACTATTCCCACGGTTGTAAATAACTGTGAGTAAAGATAACCGGGATTTTTATGACTGTATAACGGATTGAATAATTTGCGAGAAACATCGCTGTTTAAGAATCAATCCTTTCACTAGCGGTTGGCACGTAAAATGCGCCATGTGCGTATTTCTCTGCGCAGTACAAGGTATACCTATAATATAATCGTGGGGGGAGTGTCAAGAAACTCGGAAACAGGTTCAGGGACAATGTTCGTGCGATGTGTGCAAAACTCAAATATAATTAATGCGCGTCTTATTTTTCACTGTAAATCTCGACGTTTGTCAACTATCCGATCTCGCGGCTCGTGGATTCATGCTTAAGGTATACTCTTCAAACTCAACTTGCACGCAGTTAAAAATATCCGAAAACTCGATTTGGTCTCACGCAACTTTCACGAATCACCGCTAGGAGCACAAGGATATCTTATCAAAGGCTTCGACAATCGAAGGATCGAGTACCTGCTGTGATTCCGAGACCTACATTAAGACTGAAAATACCCGAAACTGCACAATCCGTCTCGATTCAATTGGCTGGAAGAAGGTGTTTAAAATCTTCTTTGCTGCGTCAACCGGTGAAAACTTGGTATTACTGATGATTAAACATAATATGGCTTGTGCCGTGATTCACAATTACTGCTCGCGGTGTAGATCGTGTGTTGCTTTACACCGTTGATTATTTTCTATTTCTGGGTAAATTTCACGTTGTTGTTATCATTATTATTATTATACTTTATGTGCTAATATTGACAGTTTGCGCATAGTCATGCCGTTGCAGAAGCATTACTTCTCTCAATGATCATAAGCGTTGGTAATTATTGATAGTAGTACTATTTTTACGAAGCCTCGAGTTTTTACTACAGCTGTGATAATGGTGTGAAATCTGCGATCAGTCAACCTTGTAAAATTTCGCTGACTTAATCGAAAAATGTCCCGAGTCTTGATCCAATCTGATGATAATTCCCCGCCGTCGTTCAATTGTATTTATAAAAATTTAGCCCCGCATAAGAACGTTTATATAATACGAATGAAACGTATTTGCTGATATAACGCATGTGAAAAATGTTGTAAGACGTTTACAACGAAAAAAAAAAGATAAACTTCGCGTAACTTGTTGAAAGCACGAATAAATTGATTAATACCTTTGGCCTTTGATGACGGATGGTGCGAGCAGTCTTCAAACTTCTGCAATTAATTATCCGTATGATGATATTTAGGTAAAATACATACGATGAATAATTATACATCGATAATTTTAGTCGCTCTGACGCACAACCTGCAATATATGCATGCACGAGTTGTATTATTGTTTATGTTACTGCCACTTTTTTTTTTTTTTGCTGCAAATATTGATATTACACGATAGCTGCATTGAACAAATAGTGTGTACCTTGTTTGTTGTACCGTTCGAATATAGATATGTTATGTCTGTTATCGTTCAGCTTGCGCGAAACAACAACAAGAGTAAACGAATAATAATACAGAATACTTTCCTCGTTGATGCGGATGATCGCTTCGTGCATGTCGGAACGACATTAACAGTAGATTTTCAAAAGAAAAAAAAAACACGTGGCATTACCGATCAGCGGGATTTAACAACGCTCTCTAGTATTTTTACAATCGTCACTATAGCGTATAATAATACGCATGTAAATTCGTTAGCTTGAATGGTGGATACATGCCGAATGTGTTCCTGGAATTGATCGATTTATCGATTTTTGGAAACCAATAATTCCGGTAATAAAATATAAGTGACTGGAAACGATGTTGCCTAGTTGAGGGAAAAAAAGACTGTAAGATAAAGTTAATATCAAAATTCGAATCTCGCTCGTGACGAAGAAAAAAAAAAAAAAAACACAAAATATCTCGCTGTTTCTTCTTTCGCTAAATCCCTTGACGCAGCTCTTCCCATCATCGATGAACATCTTTTTCTTTCGGCTTGCACCGAACAGATCGATCCGCGTTCACCGAAGTTTGCAGGATTGACAAACATTTCCCAGGAGATCTCTCCGCGCTTCTGGCTGTGAGCCTGCACTCCCGGAGTTTACGCCAACGTTGCAAAATACCTATATCTGATCTGAGATTTAGCAAAGCCGTAGATGACATTCACCAGGAAATAGACGCCGCCGTGACAATTGGCAAACGACGCATACACGGTAATTACACTTATGCATGTGTTGAAAACGTCATACAATACTCGACTTTTAAACCACAGACTCGTGAATAAGAAATATTCTTCCGCGTATCTTTTTATATCAGGTACCTCTATTCGACACACGCAAATCAGATATTTTTCTCACTTCGTTCCTTCGGAGACGTTAAAACATATTACATTATACTTATTGTACGTGTAATATTACTCAATTTGATTTATCGCTTGCACGAAAATAATTTGTGGTTTTCTCTCTCTCCATCCCTGCCAAAATTGAATTCCAGTTGTTCACGTCGGTTGTTATGGAAAAAGACTTCCAACACACCTCGAGTCTTGATTGACGAATAAAAACTTGGCTATTAATTCGTGACCCGCGTTCCGAAACCATCGCTTCTGCGCCGACCTCTAACCCACGTAAGATCTGTACAAATTTCGTTTATCACATACGACACATACATACGTGGACGTGTACCGTATGCATGCGAAGGAAAAAAACCTCGGTCTCTCGCGTCAATGAACTGATATCGCAGCAAGTCTTATTATATAACAATCAGCATTGTTACCTTCGCTGGTTTTTTCCTTCCTTCTTTCTCCGTCAACTCATCACGCTTGGGCGTCTCGAGGTGTTACAAGATAACGGCCCTGCAGATATGCCAAGAACTCTTTATAGTACCGGATATTTATTATCTATTATACCTATATTAAAGAAATAAATCTGCCAATTCTTAGCTACCGATTGTGGTACACGTGCCGTAGTAAACACTCATGTGTAATATATGAATCCTTCTCTTCCTCTCTTCTCTCCTCTCCGTAAAATTCGCATGGTAATCGTTTTACGAGGTGGCCGGTGAGTCAGTTGGCTCCGAATCGTGACCATTGCCACGGTCAGCCGTGTGGCGTAAAGAAAAAAGGAATAGATGAAAAAAAAATAAAAAAAAAGAAAACAAAGAGATATCAAAGAGCCGTGGTCCATTACTGATCGTTCGTGATTGCTGTAATGGCGTTGATGTTGAGCAACGTGAGGCAAAAAGTTAGCACAGCAAATCTTTCGATATAGTATAAGAATCGTTCCTTTTTGTCATCGTTATTATCATTATCACTATCATTATTATTATTATTATCGTTGCTGCTCCATACAAGGAAATCGATTTTGTCGCTAATTGTAGAGGTACGGTGATATCAGCGGTCTACGCAGCTCCTCGAATCGCCTACCGGTCAACTTTTCCACGATTACCAAATGATCGTCCGGATTCTCATTTTCAGAGCTTTGTGAGATCTCGTCATCAAGCATATAGGCATATTAGGTATTGGCTATAACGTGCAGGTGTCATTACTGTACAGCGTACACCTCATACATCCGTATCGACAATGAGGAATGAATGAACGTTAAAGGATGTAACAGTTATGACTCGGTCCCCTGGTGAAAGTAATTTCTTCGTCAAGGTGCAATAAAGTGCAGTTCGTTGAAAATTGCAGAAAATATTCGAACATCGTAGGAAATTGTCTAAAAGTGTGGAACATTCTGGAAAATCGTCGAATATCGTTGTATTTTAGACTGAGCATTACAAATTTCTACCAAAAGTTATAAAAATCTATTATTTTCTATATAACGTGATTACAATTTCCGACAGGGAGAAAATAGATTTATTTTGTAGAAACTCGTGAAATTTCGTAATAGAAATAATAAGTTTTTAAAAAAAATTATGAAGATTCATCATTTTCTATGAAATATAATTACAGTTTCAGACCCGGGCACCGTAAATTTTTTTTGTAGTAGTATTCTTAGAACTTTGTTGAATAGTACAACTTTTTATGAACCCCACGAATTTTTAAACCACCGTTAGATGTCGCGTCTATCTCACAGGGAAACCTTATGGCTGAGAATTTGAGTATACCCATCAGAATTTGGATCTACACTCGAAGACTGATCTTCTAATCTTTCGAGTGTGATCCAAACGGATTTATAAAATCCTTCACACGTTATTGATTTCACCTTGATAGGCGAATCTTATGAAAAAACTTAACGATTGTTATTTTTCTAAACCAGGAATTTCACGATATTCTACCACAATTTGTATCCATTTCAAAATTTAAATCTCAGCCATTTTCTATGTAATTATCTATAAAATACGACGATAATTTGTGAAAAATTCTGATACTACTACGTTTCACAAAAAAATACGATAACCTACTAAAAATTCTACGTTAGAACTACGAAACTCCAAATTCCGCTACTTGATTGTAAAATCAAATTCGCAGTTAGGTGTCGAAATTATTTCCACCAGCACCGGTGCTCAAGACGTTATATTCGGGTTCATCTCACCTCCATGGGTCGTGCGAGATCTGCTCATTGCACAATGTTACTTTATACCTTGCGAAACGATTGGTCAGAGTCAAGGTACCTTATACGTTGGCCTAGGAAACCCAGTGACGCGTTTCCTGGTAAGATTCAGCCGTACGTGACCCTGTCCCAAAGATCAGATGTGACGTAGACGATCTCCAGACGGGCGCAGCTGGGAATGAAAAAAAAAAAAAAAAGTGATACCACATACATGGAACGGTAAGTTGACTGCGAAGATTGTCCTCAACCTTGACACAGCTTGACGCCCTCCGTCGATTCGGGATTCCGTAGGTAATTAGTATTTCGGTATAGCCGTACAGGACGACATGAAGCAGTATAAGGTCCTGTTCTGGGGGTGAATTTCCCTGCTGTAAGACCAACGGAAATTTCCTATAACATTTCTGTACCTTAGATATTCGTATCTTTGCGCAGGCACGATTTTAGCAGCTTGCACTGCCCGTCGAAACTGCACTGAGAGAAATTTTTATTTCCGATTACCGCTCGGTCCTTAACTATTTTCATTTTTTACCACAATCGAAAAATATTGTTCCAGATGGAAAATGAAAATTAGTTTTCTATCTGTTGTCGGAAAGTCTGGTATCCGTTACTATTCTTTATCATAACGATCACTGTTGCTATATTTTCTTGCAACTGTTGCGAAAATTTAACGCTCGTGCAACGATAAATTGACGTTAAAGCCTCGTTTAACTAAAAAAAGTAGAGTAAACCGAACAAACTGATATCGCGTTGCAATTACCAAAAAAGGATTGACGATAGCGGAAAATGATTAGGCGTACCTCGTTTTTCGTAATTCCGACAATGTTCAAACAGTTTTTTTAACGATACCTGTTTTACTCAATTTTTCTTCTTACTATAACAAATGAAATTTTTCTCATTGTGAGCACTGTGCTGCCTGTAATACGGACACGGGTATCACGTGGTGGCCACATTTCAGTTCCGTATAATACTGGGCGTAATTCATGAATGACCGACCAGCTACTACGGTTCGGATTACGTGGCGCAGATAAGCGGAATCTATTTTTATCACTTTCAAGATTCGCAGACATCTATTGTTTTATAGTCTGTACCACACGTTCGTCGCGACGGGTCGTATCACTCAGACACCTTGCAATCTTCGACTCCATCGTAACCAATATTTTGCAATCAATCGTCGTTCTTCGACAGGTCCTCGAAATCACGTGTCCGAATCATTCCGATCACTGGAGATATAAAATTAGAATGTAGGACATGAATATTATTGAATATGAAACGTCAAGATTCGTCGTATTTATGTAGGTTATACCTACCTGTATAACATTTGTTTCAAACTAGAATCGTATCGCTGTTTTGAATGAATAGTACATTGTGTAACGAGGAGGAAAACTCTGTCTTTTCGGACCGAGTGTAAGTTTGCAATAAGCAGTCGTAGGTGAGAACGCATACAAGCCGAAGACAAATATTGTAAATGCGCGAGGCGAAAAGACCGTTGACTCCTTGTTGCACACGATTCTTTACGTAACAAGACTATGTTACGCGTTTTTTCACGCAATTGAGGTTAGAGTCGCGTAATGTCAAATTTATTCGCGACAGCGCATGCGCGCAGTACAGAAAACATCACTTTCAACTTCTAGGACTGAAAAATGGTCTTTTCGGTACTCCGCGCATGCGTATTCACAGACTGACTCGACCGTTCTCGAAACGAGTACTTTGTGTACGGAAAACACGCGTGAAAAAACGCGTAAAACATGCTCGCGTTACATAAAGTCACCTTATTGACTCTTGTTTCAAAATCATACGAAAGTGTGGACGGGTTGGACGCACAAAATGTTCGCCGAATCTCGGATGAGACACACGATGCATGGTCATTTTATGACGATTAGTAGACGCGCGTAATTGCCTCGGGTATAATTCGTTCGTTGCACTTACGATACTGCAGGTCATCAGGCAGTGAAGAATGAATCGTGAATCGCTGACGTCATATAATATTACCACGAATTGGGCACGTCGGTTCGTAATCCGAAGCCGTGCTAATGACGCATATTTTTCAGCCGAGAAAGTTAACTTTTTCAATGAAATTTCGTGCCTAAGCTATGAATACACGCTGCAATATTTTTCCAACCACGTCCTCGGCCGATCGTTCGAACTTTTAAAATCGTTATCAGCGTTATTCATGAACGGCGTTGAAATCCTCAAAGACTTTGTGTCGACAGTTGATTTCGTAGTGATAAAAAAAAAAAAAAAAAATAAATAAAATAACGAAGAAACTACAAAACACTTGGGAAACTCGTTTGTAAGTAATTTATCTTGAAAACAGATCGTGTGACGTACGCAATCAAACGAGATCCTCTTCCATAACAATTATTGTAGCAGGAGCTTTGAAACCTCTATAATATTTTTCATTCATTCCCCAAGAATGGGTATTATCTATTATTTGAACAAATTGACGTTTGTACTAATCGATCTAACATCGCATGTTCTGCACTTGGTGAAAAATAATGCCACACTTTGCATTACAATGGTAATTCTTGAACGCGAAATTATCTGGTCGTTCAGTTTGTCATACGCGAGTTTTGTTCGGAAAATCTTTATTACACGCTGACTCATTGTCAGGTTAAAATTAAAAACAAACGAAAATCATTCGACAAAGAGACCGCGGTGCATAATCGAATAAATTACGTATCGGACGACTGCGAGCCACTGTTCCCTTGTTTATTTAAAAAAAAAAATTTTAATCAGCTGTAAAAACTCAAAATCGGCGGCTGTGTTTGAAACGGACGTGAAATTTCTGTTTATTTGCATACGGACGTATTTTGAAAATAAACGTGGTGGCATTCTAAGAATAATTCTAAAAATATAAGTCATTGTATGTCGAAAATAAAATTTCTTGAAACTCGATCGTTCTTGACGTCTTTGATAAATTGCCGCGTACAATTCGCAACATATGATACCCATTGTTATAATTATTTTATCTATGAAGTGCCACTTGAGGCCTAACTTCGATCGTTATCGACTAGCAATAAATCGCTTCACCCACGTCTTAAAGTATACTTAGTAAATACCCTGCAGCAATGATGAAATATTCCGATGTATGAAACACACTGTATTCAGACCCGGCAAACGGTTTCATTTCTGACGTGACGTCATTGCTCGTCTGACGTAACACGGTGACGTTGCGCTGGCTAATCTTAGTTTTAACCAGCGTGTTCTCAATCCTACGAATTGATAAGGTAAAATACTTGCATATTTCAGCGAGGTGGTTTATCATTTCAGGAAAGAACATTAATATTCCGTTGAATTCTCTTTAAGGTCAGCGGAAAGTACGATTGAAACCTTGTACGAAAATTGTAAGTATCACTATCCTATATATCGTATACAAAACACTGCGAACATAATTATACCCTTGATAAATTAGTTGTAAAAAATTTCTCACCATCTGCGCGATAGCGATCGTTATCCGGTGAATATAAACGATTTATAACTCGTATCGTATGCCCCTTTTAACATTGTCATACGTAAAAACATTGCGCTGTCAGTTATAATTATACATTGGTATGGATATAAAGCATAACGTACATGTATCATCTATATATTTTTTAATAAACAACACATTTTATCGACTGACCATCCGACGCTCGGAGGTTATTAGAGTCGATAGGTCTGCCTTATAATACCCAAGTCTGAGGCATCGTCATTATCGGAAAACGACGACGGCTGCGAAGCACTCCAATCAACGTGACGAAGAAAAAATTCTTGTATACATACGTACAAAAATATACGTATGGGGAATTCCATGCGAACCTGACCTCGCCATACCAGATTTTGTTTAAAACATTTTTTAATATTGTCCCAACTATGATAGAGTACCCCGAACTTTTTCACTTGTTTTTTATTCAGCTGCTCAATTATTTATAAATATATTTGGAACTGTATTTTCTGTTCCAAACATTTCAAAACCGGGTTCGTGATGGCGTGAGGTTTTTTTCATTTTGTTTTTAGCTCTTACAATTTTTTTGATCAACTGAAACATGGTTTCAACGGTCTGATAATTCCCATTTACATCTAAATTCCCGAAAAATCGTCGCAACTTATATTTTTCACTTGGAACATTTCTAGACCGGTTCGATTATGGAGCGATTCTTGTCTATTTTTTTTTTTTTTGGCACGTTCAGTTTTTTTTCATCATCTTCATAACGAAACCGGTCAAGAAATGTTCTAAGTGAAAAATACAAGTTTTGAGAATTTTCAGACCGTTTAAACGTTATTTTAGTTGAGCAAAAAAAATTAAGAGGGCAAAAAAAAAAAATAAAAAAATCAGCCGATCGTGTTTACAGTTTTTAAGAATATCCAGAGATATTTCTAAAACGGTCCATTTTAAAATTACTCAGAATATTTAAAAATAATTAACTATCTGAGTAAAAATTCTGAAAAAATTCAGAGTACTCTTTCACAGTTGGGAGAGTTGCAGAAATTTTTTTAAACAAAATCGTCAATGGCGGGAGTCAGACGTTGGTTGCATTCGCATGGAATTCCCCATATATATGTTAGACTGGAGGATCGCCAACTTATCGCAATTACTGAAAACGACGATTATTACTCAACGAAAGCATGTAGGATGTGTCGAAATTATCACTGTACACAAAGCGTCCATCGGTGAACGAATTAGCGTACCTCGGTTCGAAGGCTGGAGATTGTTTTCCATAATGCATGTGCCTATTGCTTTACCGATGTGTATTGTGTAGGTGCTTTAACCCTCATCGCCGGAAGCGGAAGTCACTTTGGCATATATATCACGTATGTGTATCGATCAGTTTTTTCGATCAAGATTATTACTGCACGCCTTTCACCTCTAAACAAGGATATTATGATCTTTCCGCCACGCTATACGGATCGGCCACGCAAACGTTTAATTCGATTCAATATTCACTGCCCGAAATCAGGTAGATACATCTGAAATTTTCTCATTCATCGCTCATACAGAGATCGATTTTTTAAACGTACATACAGAAATAGACGTGTTTATATAGGTTAATTTGTAACTTGAGTAAAAAAAATCATATCATCGATTTGCTACACCCTCCTTTTTTTTCAAATTTCAATTTCAAAAAAATTGCAATGAATTTTGGAATTTTTTTTTTTTTAAATCTCGAAAAAATATCCGTACAACGTTCGATCTTCCCATCAAATTTTGGTTCTAGAATAGACATTTTTACCAGAGTTATTACAGATATATTTCCACAAGTTATATTTGGCGTATTTATATATGTATAAAACTACAACGACGCAAGGTTGAGGACTGATTTTTTATTTTGTTTATCGTTAATACGTCGCCAACCGATTGATCTATCGTGAAAAGTTTGATCGGCGGTAACAATAAGCTGTCATACAAATATACGTTTATCTCTATCGCAAGATTGTTGACCGGGAGTGTGTAGCGTCTAAATTTCCGCTGCTGTATGAAATCTCGAAGAATGTCACGTGCAAAATATACCGATAACGACGATGATTGAGATTTCGCTCGAATCTGTTCAAGGATATCAAATTTCCTACAGAGATTTGGCAATGATAATTACACACAAGTGTGTATACGTAGGCATATTATCTGGGGCACACATGTTGGGTATATAAATAAATACAGTATAATATGATGTAATAAAGACGAGTCGAAACGTCGAGATTCTCCCCCACGCAGTTCTACGCATGGTATACTTGTAGTATAATCTCACCGATATTGCGTCTACGTTGAATGGCCAGTTCCGATTGATCCTTTGATGAAGTTCATTACCCGAAATCTGCACCGGCAGCCGCTAGGCCTAATACCCGATTGCTAATTACCGCGGCATATTCTCTGATCAAGGCGATTAAACTACGCCTTCTCACTCTCCCGCCGAATTTGTACCATGGTATTTATACCCATCGATATTTAAGCGTGACAGGTAAAGCCTTATATCAGCGTCGTTTAATCCGTGTAACAGGCCAATCGTATCTTTGTAGCATACGTCATAATTACATCGTGGATGATGATGCAACTTTATCGATCGTTTCCAATTTTCGTTTCGATCGGATTTTTTCAATTCGACATTGATCTTGTCCGATTAATGACAGGTAATACTGAAAATTCATCGTTCTAAGAAAAACCAGTTTCTTGTACGGTTCATGATTCGAGTTATAAGAATTGTTCGTATTCCCCAATCAGAAATACGTAATAAGGATGATTATGAGAATTGATTGTACCGTATATGCTCTACAGTCGATTCACAGAATCTAGTCGCGTCTGTTCACATATGCTTGTCACATACTTTCGTATAAAAATTTCTTTTCTTCTTAGCCAGAGTTCGTGAATTCACCAGAAATAAAAAAAAAGCGCGTCCTAAAGTCAAAACGTACGTTGCCAATAATAATAATTTAACGTTATATTTTAAAAGTCTACGTAAGACGTGTTACCTACTTTCCTAAATTAGATGTGTCCCCAAGTAAACGTACAAAAAGAAAGAAAGAAAGAGAAAACAATCGTAAAACATATTGTCGGAAATCCGAATTTCGTCATGTTCAATTTTATTTTTTTTATTTTTCAAACATTGCGCCGAGAGACTCGCTCACAGTGTTGTTCATGCGCGCAATGTTTTATTTAAATAAAACAATACCCGGATAAAGTTCGACGGTAAATAAAAAAAAAAATAAAAATCAACCCTCAATTGCGACGACAATTCTATCTTACACACGTAACTTCATGCAGCACGGAATTAATTAAACGCAGATCATCGTCCGTATTACGTATCGTGTACATAACTGTACGTGTGCATGGTGAAAATCGATGGAGTTGAAGGGAACTAGAGGTAAAAAGAAAAAGAGACGGGCACAGAATTAGGGGAGAAATGAAAGAAAAGAGAAAAATCTTACAGATGGATATCAGCTGTCGAGAGTCGTGAGGAATGAGGCTGAGAAAAAGGGCGCGTAATCGGAGTAACGAAATTATCATTAAGGATACGTAATTATATATATATATATATAGTATAAGCTACGCTGTAATATTCAAAAAGGTCAAATTATAGGTAATTCAACTTTTAACGGGCTGTAACTTTGACACAGTTAGTTTTACGAAATTTTAACCAGAGACCTTTTTTGTAGAGCATTCCATTTCCTACAAAAATATGTCTTTAGACTTTTTGTACGACGCTTCGTTAGCTAGTTATAAAAACTAGAAGAAGCAAACAACATTTATCCCACGTTATTCTTGCGGAAAATCGAAAAGTACGATGTGCCACTCCTTAATATTAATATTAAAATCTTAAATTTTAACTGGTGTCTTTGTATACCTGAACGAAACTTTTGAACCTGTTTGGAAAGAAAAAATAAAAATAAAAATTTTCCGAACCACCCTAACATATATACTCTGTTACTATCATTCATTTGTCTGATTGTTATTACGTTATTTATTATAATTTATTTTTTTATGAATTTACTTACAAAATAATTCTCTATATCGTATTTTTTTACCGAGGTCCTTGGGGAGTTTCACTCCAGGATCGGATAAATGACTTTCTTTCTCTCCCTCTCTCCCTCTCTCGTACAGAGCGCGGAGGGAGAAGAACGTGAGTAACAATTGTCGAGTGGTAAGCGAACGGCGAGGGACGAGAAAGGGGGGAAGAGAAGGAGCGGTTCTTATCTCCACCCGTTCTCTTTATATTACAACGCGGAAGACCACGCCGTCAGCATCAGTTACTTACGAACTCGCGTACCGCATAGTCGTCAGCAGGCAGTTGTCGGCCTTCAAGCTGAACGGGCTCTGTTCCCGCCGAGCTTTCAAAAGCACGTAGCATTAAATACATCGATTTCGTCGTTACACGTTGCAGTGTCGCGTATCAATTAGAAGAGAAATAAGGGGGATAATTGACAGCTGAACAAAAAGAAGAAGAAGAAAAAAAAAAAACTAGTAAATTTTCACACAAAACATTGCAGTGAACAAGGACACCCTAAACGTGCCGGTGCTTTTCTTTATTCCTCTTATTATACCATACCGATTTGAACAAGACCAGATTGTTATTGTTTTCTTGTTCGCAAGTCGTGACTGTATTGTTCGTTTCGGAACAGTTTTGGAAACAGTGAAAGGAAATCATGATTTTGTCGGTCAAGTGTTTCTTCTTATGTTTCGTGGCGTTTGTTGTTTTACCGACGTATGGACGGAGCGGAGCTTTTCTCACAGCACCGTTACCAGGTAATTAAATTACGCCATTGCAATTCCTGTGCGTGCGTGTGTGTGTGTGTGTGCATAAATATAAATAGGTAAAGGAGTACGGGTTGAATTTCAAATGTACGCGATACCTACTAGCGTTGAACGTGCTTGCCTTTGTTCGATAATACTTCTGGCAGTGGAAATTGATATCGGAGTGTTTACTTGGGGGCTGCACGATTCTCTTCTTTCATTTCTCCTCTCTTTTTCTTATTCTCACAGTCTTCCGTTACACTGCTCGAAATCAGGTGTTGTACGCATCTCTATATCTATGTAGTTATGTACTCCATCTATCAGTAAAATGAATCAATGCCTTAAACTTCCGGCTAACTTGTTGTCGGTGCGAAAAAAAAAAATGCGAGTTCAATTCTATGCGAATTATGTGACAATGACTCCCAAACTCTCACGTCGGGTGCATCGCCAGTCATTGTCACATAATTCGCACAGAATAGAACTCGCATTTTGTCTCGGACCGAAAAGTTAGCCGAAAGGTTAAGGCATTAATGAATATTGTTATGTGCGATGTATAACATACACGTAGACCCTGGAGAACAACGGAATGAGATGATGAACTGAAGAAAAGAAAAAAAAACAATTGAATTTATTCACAACGCTTTAGTTAGTCATTATATATGATGATAGTAATTTGTCAAACCTGCTATCAAATATATACATTCGGAATGTATGTATACAAAATGAAATATCATTATCATGTGCATAATATTTATCAAGAAAATTAAGAGATTAACGTTTCGGCCTGGCATATACAATGTGTAATACTATGTCAGCATGCGATCTCACGCGGCAAAAACAGCTCTCTTGCCGTGACCTTTGCAGCGTTGTAAACTTTCATCGAAGCTTGTTAATCCGACGATGTTGTTAGATATTACAGGAGTATATGGGACGGTTAATTTCTGACATATACCTGCTGCCAAATTAGGTAGAAATACATATACTTTTCTTTCTCTAACTTTGTTCAGTTTTTTCAACTTAATTATACCTGTTACACTAGCGAAAAAAGTCGTCTCTGCGCAAATACATCGCTAACGAATAATTAAATCGTTTTATTGCAAAGTTTAAAATTATACTACACATACCGCGTATTCGGAATTATATCTATTGATTTTCAATCGCAGTTAACTGTGAATTTTTTCACGTTATGCTAATTTGTACCTGTAAAGTATAATTATTATAGAAAGGTTTAGAATCAAAGTTGAAATTCGTTGTACATACAGCTGTAATGTACGTAATGTAAATCAGAGCAATCGCGCGTATTTTTACGCGTATCATTTATATGTAGATTAGTATGCGAATATATATATATATATATATATACTATTTTCCGTGGAAATTCAATTATCCATTCTTTTTTCATACGAAAACAAGTCGCGCATACATTGTGTGAAAACTTTGTGGGAAAAATTAGGTGTGAGTTTTCTTCGAGTTTTCTATATATCAGATATACACACGATGCTCAAGTTAGTGTATTTACTGAGGCGTGTATAATATAATAATTTATGCACATATACCGTATTATAGGTGACTTATTACGGGTACATGCATAACATACGTATAAGTGATTGCGTCACGCGTGTCATGCTCCGAAGTGGCACAACTTGAGAACGAAGAATAATAGAAGAAACTAATAGAAGGCGAACTATCACAAGAAGCATAAGAAGAAGAGGTAGGATCAAGCAAAAACCGTAATAGGAAATTAATAACGACAGAAGAAAGAACACGGTAAAAAAGTAAAAATCACAACGAAAAAAACATTCCCCTCAACAGAAAAAAAAAAAAATATTACCTACGATAAAAAAATAACGAAGCAAAGATTACCATAATAGTCGCATGGCTTCCAGGTAATTGAACGCTACTTGTTACGTCACTTGTTTATCCTATAGTCTTCGGGTGATTTAATTAGTAGCCATTAAAAAGAAAGATCTCGTACAGTTGTCGTCTCTCTTTAACTTTTTCACGGTTGAGTAGCACGACGTTTTCTGGCATATTACACCTTATTATGCCTATACGTGTAAATTTATACATACATTTATACGTATACATGCACACAATTTCCAGGCGCATGCGTATGCGTACACATATATCTTTAGTGCCGAAATATCGGTTCATCCAGATTTCCGCCGGTAGGTATAGGTGTATAATGTAGAACGCGATGATTCATGTTCTTTGTCGAAAGAAGGAAAAGGATTGAAAACATCAGGAAATATTTGAAGAAGCATAGCACGCAGAATGTATAAATCAGAATATAATGATAGATCATTGAGGGAACAGCTACATGATGTATTTCACTTCAATATTATTGTCATTATGTATAATTAAACTAACGCCGACTGTGTAATACCGTTGATCGCAATGGTTCGAAGTCTCTCTATGCGGGGCTGAATGGTGCATGGTTGAAACTGGTTAGCCGAGTGAAAAAGAACCTGCAAGAAACGATAAGATGGAGAAAGAAGTAAAACATTCCAATTAGTATTCTACAAGTACCACGTTGAATTCGCAATGCCTCCAGAAATAGATACCGCAGGTGTATAGCGGACCGGTTCGCCGTAAAGTGGAAGGGAGGCATAATGTGTACTGCATACAACACCCCCTGTTATATTATGTGCAGAAATAATGTATGTCATAAGTGTGTTGTATGCACATTGTATTAGCGGATCTAAACGTATCCATTGCATGCACCATGATCACGACACAGCGAATTACGAGCCTGATAAGCGACTTGTGCAATTTCTGCGAAGCAGTTTAACAGTTTATCGAATTCCCGTCATCATTGTGTGTAATACGCAATGCTTTTTCACGGAAAAATTTCTTGCCAATGGAATCGCGTTGACTCAATAGACCGAAACGTTTCTTATGTGATAAAATTGCTATTACTATGAAAATTGAATTGTTCAACGAATTTTCATACAAGGTGTTACGATGCAGTGCGGATAATAAAATTTACGAGATAACTTTTTCACAGTCGTAAACTTGACGCTAACTTACAACCGACAATATTAACTTCTTGCATTTCTCGACAAATTGTCATTCGGTATTATCAGCTCGTTTTATCTCTTTTCCCATTTTAAACAATCATAGGGCATACAAACGCTGATGTGCCGATCGTTCTGTGATACGTATGAAAAAGATTACAGACCGACGAACGAGTGGCACCCGTCACCCGTGTTGGTTGAGAACTTAGTTTAAGTGTATGATATGGTAAATTACTTCTATCGCGAGAGAGCAGCAGCGACCGCGCCACCTGACGACCACCGCCCAAACCGAAGTAAAATATTGCTACAAGAGGCGGAACTCTCGTCGAAGATTGTAAACCAGTGATCAAATTTAACGTCTCATGTGTCCGATCGAGATTGGCGAAACAGAGTTGTACTAATTTACTCTACGTGAGTGGCTGCACGGCATTCGTAATATCGCCATGTCATGTGGTCCAGCCCACGTCCAGAACTGGTTATTCTAACAGGCACATGGAGCTGTAATCACGTTGACTCCGTACGACGGCTACGTGCATCAAAACACGTGAGCTGGTAGCGTACAAAATGTATAACCCGAGCGCCTCGGGGCTATCATGGTCCCTCAAAGGCGTCTGGCATTGAACGAACCGCGTTTATAGGCATATTCGTGCATACGTAGTCAGTCGAATGGGTCACGTTGGAACAGAGAAAGCAAATGGTCCCGCGCCCTCAGTCGGGTTTCTGCCTTTCTCTGTTACGCGGCGACCTTCGGCTTCCGTCGAACAAAAGGCTCGTCCGCCCCTTAATTATTTCCGCGAAACAATCGTCTTTTCACACATGCGTCGATAAAAGAAACCTCATTCATACATTGCAGTTATCCACTGTAATTTGTCTTCACCTTGAACCGTAGTATGCGTCGTATCTCAGTTGCTGCAATCAAATTCATTGTACTCTTTATTCGGGTCCGGCCTGTATCAATCGACGCTTTGCAATATGGCGGCGAACAGAACGATCAGCTGATCGGTTGAGAGAAATACCGAGGCACGGCGAAACTCTCGCAAGATCTTAGGCTATCGTTAGATCACGTCGAGTTGATGTACAGTGCAAGATAGGATACGAAACGACTATGCTGCGGAGTTGACAACTTTTTGCAATCTCACCTGATGTTTTCCCTTTTACGAAAGGCAAAGAAAAAGGGGGAGAATGAAGGCGCGCCTGGGAATCGAGTCGATAATACGTAATAGTTAAATTGCTTCGGCAGTCAAGACTTTGGAATGTCCATCATGGAGTATGTATATAATTTCCATTAACGAGGTGGGGCCGACTGTCCAATCGTTGAACAGGTCACAGCAACGTCCTTGATAGGTTATTCCCGCGGTTCTTGGTTCTTTCGACGTGTTTACGAGTTATGTGTGCGCGTGTAGCGTTTACGCATGTATGTAGGCATGAATATGTTGTTGATAAAAACCTGTTTCTGTATGTCCAGCTTACGCACGAGGATTGGCGGCTTATGACGTCACTGAGACCAATCGGCGAGCGGAGATTCTCCAGCGTCTCGACGAAGACGAAGGCAACGACGTCGACGACGACGACGACGACAACGACGACAACGACGACTCAATTCTGAAAAACACGGTCAACGGGCGAACCGTCGAGCAACGTGGAAGTTCCATTTACGTTATAGAGTTCGAATCTGAAACCGACGATGTCAAAGATGCGTTGGCGAACAACACAACTGGTACGTTTTATCATTTTTAATTCGAATACGGCGTTAGCCTGCAGGACTAAGAGGTGCTTCCATCTGAATGCTGAATCACGTGCCTGCTAGACGTTGAAAGCTTGCTCTGAATTCGTCCTATCTCCGCACCTCCAGACGGCACGATTCGGCACGAACGCTAACTCTGAATAACAAAAACGAGGGCCCTCAATATACTCAAGGATCGTTCTCTGATCGGTGCAGGCTGTCAGCTTGCACAACGAATCGATCACAATTACAGCCGAGTTGCGATTTTCATCATTGAGAATTAACTTTCTCGAATGAATTTTCACTGTTTCGTCATCGTCTATTATGCCGAGAAACTGTATAACAACTTTTCATTCAACATACTACATACAAGTCTCCACTCCCTTTGGATCGCCGTGCGTTAGTTGGTACGACCATTTGCTGCTTGCGGTCACCATGGTTCAGAGGAAATAGACATTTCCACTCACTAGATATCCATTGATCACCGGAAACTGGTTATTAGATCCCCACATCCGGCATACAGTCACGATGGGTAACTGTGCAGTCATAATCTACTGGTCTACAAATTTTATTGTCTGCAGTTTCGTTCATTGATCGGTTGAGCGGTTCTTAAGACATTGTCTCTCGCAGAGTTGCGCAATTGCTGCAGAAACTTTCAACATTTGTAAATGCAGAAGGAGGCTGTATTCAATCGATTCTTACAATCTGTAGTTGGGTTCGATTATAAAAATTTCTTTTCTTGTATACGTACACCTCAAGGAAATTTTTTACTCGTTGAATCAAGATCTATGTTGACGCAAATATGCTCTCATGTCCTCGCGCGTACTTGAAACGAGTAGCGTATAATACCTACGCGTTATTCAAGGTCAATAGTTCCCGTGGCTTACTTATATTTTATGTTAGAAAATTTTTAATTTATGTAAATTATTGTTACGTCATCCGCGACGCTTTTTGCATAGACGATTATGTCGAGCTACAGATTACATCAATGAAAGTAATGGAAGAAAAAGTATAAGATATGTAATTGCAGAAGCCTTTAAAAATGATGAAAAGTAGTATATTCTCTTATAATCCTAATTTTGCTGAATATAGCGCAGATATCATTTTCATTACGCGGGTAAAAATAGGCAGTGTTGGATAAAATTTATAACGCTGTATCACGAAACAAACAAACATTAAAAAAAAAAAGTAGACGGTACTGGGAAAAACCCCGCACGAGCACGCGAGAATCCTCAATCTTGAATTCTGAAAAAAAAGCAAACACACCTATATATCTCATTCCAAGTTCTGCAGTAGCATTATTAATCGGCCTACGAGCTTTTCGGAGGGAGGGATTTACACTTGAGCAAACACCGTGACATACGTATTTGCAAGGGATATTTTAACGCGCAACGACATTTATTGTCGCTCACCATGCTGCAAAGGCGCAAATATTAAACTTGCGGTTTCATTTATGTCAACGTCGCGCGATATAAAAGAAAATATACAATGTCGAGGTGACTGCCGCACACGCGCGGCACTTATCAGTATAAATATCACACTTTCACAGGCTTAGTCCTTGTGAAAATCCTCATTGCGCAGACAACAATTGTGCACGTAAAGAAATCGATGGCTAAGATCAACAGAACCCCATATCTGAATTTGGTACAATAACATCGTACATCAGCATTTCGTTCAAAAACTACGTACGTCCTCGGAGATCACTTTGGACATACGATTATATTGAATCACTCTCTAAATTCGAACCAGTAAAAATTTAGTGCATACGCACTGACGATTCAGTGAATTTTCACTGATATTTCACCGATTTTCAGTGAATTCCGGGGGTGTGTTCCGAAATTAACTGGCACCGCTAAAAAGTCCCTAGGACATAAGCAGAGTTACTCACGAAGTCGGCAGCGCAAAAGAGATCAAATATTGTTGACAGCACTGCGATCTAATATCGGAACGCACCCCGGGTTATTTCCATGATGCTGCCCATGGGGATCCTTAATTTTAGGCAAATCAAGGTACAAGTCCACTCCGAGCATCTCCGACCAGCTTTTTTGCCGGGGCAAGATCAGCCACGTGCTAACAAAAGGCCAACGGAGCTGCTCAGAGTGGACTTGTACCCTGATTTGCCTAAAATTAGGGGTCCCCGTGGGGCGCAATATATTTACATGATTCATATTTCGAGAGGACATTCTGAATTGGGGTTCTGTTGAACCAAATTCTGAAATGGGGATTTTTGATATCAGCCGTCGAAATGCAGCAGGAAACGAGGGCAGCAAACTCCAGTATAGTAAAGTGTTTAAAGGATCGTTATTTCGATATTTTCAGAGAGCGTCCAGGCAACGAGCAACAACCCTCTGGATCCCTGGTCGATCGTCTGGTACATCGGATCCTTCGGAGGCCTCGTGGCGTTCTTCCTCGTCGTTAGCTGTTCGGAATGGTGTTGTCGCCGCGGGGCCCGCCCGATGGGCATCACGTACACCCAGCCCGGTGAACCGGACAGCACGTCCTCCGGGGTCCAAGACGCGCCTCCCCCGCCTTATCACCTCTTCGCACCGCCGCCGTACGACTCGATATATTACGGCGGTATCACGGATAAGACCTCGGGCGAGAAATTGGACATATTCGTGATCGCGGTGCCGCAGGTTCACGGGGCACCGCCGAGGCAAACGGACACTTAGTGACTCGTCGAGGATAATCTCGTCGCCTATGGCGAGGCGATTTCTTATACTGACCCTGACCGGGGTTTGACCATATCCTCCACCCTGCGGACGGGCGATCGGGAACTTTGATGAATTTGCCAGCGAGGATCCTTCGGGAATATTCAAGTCTTCTACCCGTTCTTGATCGAACGCGAGATGATGAAGACGCGGAGGTACCTATGTTTGTGTCGAGACGTTGCAGCAGTCGAGTTAATTGAACGCAGTTCGTAGCGAGAGAAGACCGGATGTCGAAGATTTTGATTATTGAGTAATTTAATCAATGACGAAGTGTATCTTGAGCAAATTCTTACCAAGCTGGGTATAACACCTGCAGTGGTTGTGTTATCGAAGAAACTAGTTGTACCTGTACGTATACAGTGATGAAATTCCTGGATCCAATCGTAGGATAGGTCTATGTGTATATATGTGTATACATATATTATAGATAGTTAGGTATACAAACGTATAATGATTTACTAAAAGTAGTATAATACTCGATTGTATAGTATATTAATATCCTAAAATTGACGAAGGTATAGTACAATTCTGGATTTTATTGTGAGATATAGGTATAATACTACGCGAGCAAAGTGTCGTTAAATCAATTCCTATATATCAATTCAGTTTAATTAATCGAGGACATCGGACGTTGTTCGTGTACTATGACAGTCGTATAAACGGAATGTATGCGTATATATACATATATTGAAAGACGTTGAACACACCCTTTTTATAACCCTCCTAATGCCTGCCGTGAAACTTATATACTGCCATAAACAGCCAACGTGTGAACGGAAATAATTTTCGTTGGGGCTAATAAATGTTATACGTATTACCGCAATAAACAATTGTGTGATCGAACGGGAAAATCGAACACACCTTTCTCGGAGCATAACGATTTTTTTTCGTTTTTTTTTTTTCTCTCCTTTTCTAAAACAACCGACCTTCGACGTCGTCGCGCGTGTCAAAAACCGTTGGCAAGGGCCTCGTTGAATACCGTAATGTACGTATGCATACAGATTGGCATATCTATGCATATAAAACGGACTCGAACGAGATTGAACAGAGTTGTATAATGTGATGCGAAATGATTGATTCTGTCTTTGGGTAATAAGAGGGAAAAAATGAATTCTCATTTCGCATTGCGTACATTTTCACAAATATCTGACGAATTGATTAATCTGTTCTCTAAATATCGAGGATACAGTTTCATCGTTCGATCGCATCTTTGATGTTTGTAATACGTTGACGTTCAAACTATTTGTCTGTGAAACACTTTGAAAAAAAACACACATTCTTGTTAGAAAGTGTTTACGATGGAAAAATATCTTCAAAAAATATTTTTTCTGTGTTCCCCTCGAGCTAAATCTTTTTTGCCTCCTCAAGTAAACAATCGTTACGAATTCATGAATTGATATCTCATTTCACGATCTGTTTGATATCGATAAGCGGATGACGAAAACAATGTTTTTTTTGCAAGAATTTTTGTTCGCGGATGGTTTTTAACGCATGTATGAATTATACATAGATTATGTTATGAAAATCATTGAGGAAGGCTCGAAGGGTTGTAAAAAATATTGCTCTCACTTTGCGCGAGCTGAGACTCAGAATTTTGTGTATTATTTACTAAGATTTCGAATTTAATTTACTTTTTTACGCACGCTCGTGAATGCTGTGAGAAGTGTCAAAAAATAAAATTAAACTTTGATTGTACCCTAATAACAACGAATTATTGCCATAACGATTTAATTTGTAATTTTAGGTAAACACATTTATCGTTTGTGATGTAGTATATTACAATCGTTGAGCAGCCTTGCAAAGTATGTCGCGATTTGATCTCAACTAGTCATTGAAATTATATATAATAATTGTGGTTATATTTGCTCCGATACAAGGATAGTTTAAAGGAAGTTGAAAAAAATATATATATATTCTGTAACTTACCCAAATTATTAAGAGAACGTTGTTTCATACATAGACAGTCTAATGTAAAATAACGCAATCATTTTTCTGTCTATCATAATAATGCTAAACAAATTTGTGATTCAGTTACTCCGATAAATGAATTTAATGTACATACATATATATCTGTGTATATATTAGTTTGTCTTAAATAACGTTTAAAACGCGTTTATAAATATGTCGTTCTCAATTAGTCGTTAGTAACTATTTTTCGATTCTTCATATAATAGTAATAATAATTATCATGAGGGCGATGACAATAATCATAATGATAATGATAATAAGTCTATTCGTATTAAGTAGCTAATAATTTATGTATGAATCGTAACGTATTTTCTTAAACGATACTCCGATCTAACAAGTGTTAAACCCAATATACGGGGCGACTTCAGTCGCTATTTATTTTTTTATACTTTTATACACTCTGTTTACGGTAAGCATCGTTGTTGTAAATTGAAACGCAGCTTATAAATGGGACAACAATTCAATACGGTATATAAAATCAATCATTTTACCCGTATCCCTATTCTGTCTAATTATATGCTATATTACTTTACCGCAGTACTGGTTTGTTTTTTTTTTTTTTTATCATTTTTTACTTCTTCACACATTTCTCGCAGATTGTCCGAATTACACCTACGATGAATAGCAACAATTTTTACGGCACGTGAATCACGCGTCCTCCACTGCGAATGTCGGATATAAATATTGAGGGCAATAAAACAGTAAAATTTCAAAGAATCTTCATGATTAATAACAGGAAAAATGAGGTCAGAGTACACCTTTCGATTGTACTATAGGTATACACAATCACGTGTGTATATGTAGGACAATGTTTTAATATTAATCGACGATAATCGTACCGCTGCAGTGAAATGAAATAAAATTCACGTTTGTCCGAAAACATCGTTATCGGGTCAATAAGCGTACAGGTAATATAATACCCACGCGTGACCTTGGAAGAAATGAATGATACATAGTCATCATCTATATGTACGATACTTGGATAGTGCGAAAAGGATTTTTCAATCCCACGCTTGACAATGGACAGAGTAGTATGACTCGCATCTTTGAATTGTAAGCTGTATCTCTACAATCAATCAAGACGACATAATCTAAATTTAGATGCTTTTATCGAGCCGCGATCGGTTCGCATATTATACCTGTCTATACGTGCATAGAAGCTTTAATCCATTTTTGCGACGCGGACGGCGGTAGGTGTTCAAATTCGAAACAGAGCGGATTCTGAAGATGCGACTTTGATCGGAATGAGTGTCACAAAGAGTTATTATTTTTCACGGCGCGAATTCGCTGCAGCTTGGCAAATGAAGAGAGAACAAACCGTGCCAACTTATGCTGTGTATTACACTGATGTAGGTAATACCAAGAGTGACAAACCGTGAATAATTTGATGCTAATTTTCGTACTTCAACGCTGACTTCCTTGAGAAGGCCGTTCGAAACGTTGTCTAGACTAAAAAAAACCAGTTATATTCGTGAATCTTCTCCAAGGTTGGTAGAATATGGAGATATCAAACATCTCGCGAGTCTCGCACGAACATGCCTCGAACACACGTGATATGTTTAGTTTATCACCGTCATTGAGATTTTAATCACGTTGAAATTCTAATTTATTCACATAGTTACATGTGCGCGATGCCATCACGCAGTTTTAGTTTGCTTAATCACGTTTCGCTGTGATCCTTAAATTCTTCTATACTTGATCATATTATTGTACGATCGTTGCGTAATTCATTTTTTCTTAACGTTAGACGCCCATCATCTTGACCACCGTATCTCTGTATATTTAATCATCCGTCCATGTGGTCGGAATTCGTATTTTTTCCCTCACCGCAGCGATGATTCGTCGTCTCTGTTGAAGAACAAAAACCACAATGTTTTATCACCTTTTCAAAATGATTCTTTATGCAGCCTGCCGGAAGTGCCACACACATATATTATTCGTATTATTTGTCATTTTGTGGCGTCGTCGATTTCGCATCACGACGTTCACCGTCCACCGGGATCCTGCTTACTCACCTCATTAAACATGCGAATAATATGTTTCGTCGCGGATCGTTTCGACGGCATAGCAATCGTGCCAAGTAGCCACGTATCGTCAATTTGCAATGTCGTTACAACGTCCCGCCTTTAAACACCTCAGTTCAAACACAGGTATTAGATTGGTTCTAATTCTCGGATCGTTTCTGAAACATTTTCGACTCGACGTCTTGTATTACCGTCGATGACGAGTTCCAATAGTAATTTTCCTACTTATATCGTTATGTACACTTGTGGACTTGAATTCAGAGACGGTTAGTTTTACGGCCTAGTCGATTACGTTGGTAACGCAAATTGTGTCCCTAGCGGCCGGCGAACAGTGGCGCTGCAGGCTGAATCAGCGTTGCCAACGTCATCGACTCGGTCGAAAAACTAGCCGTTTCTGAATTAATCTTCACAAGTGTACATTGCTTTTTATACGCCTTGATTGTAAAAGGAAAAAAAAACTTTATTTTCGTAAATGACGGAATGCACCTGTAAATTTTCAACACATTTCTGAGGCGTATACTAAAAATACTTCCAACGACATCTTTCAAAATAGAAAACACACGTGATGCTATATAGCAGTTGCGTATGTACAATTTGCATAGATTTTCGGATATCTACGTCTTTCATCATCAGTTGCCTGAAGTAATACATCGCCGGCACTCAACGGTCCAAATAATTCCATAATCTGCTTATACGCATCTCCGAGTCTGGTGAAAAAAATTAGGTCAGTCGATGTTGATGGTGGCAAGGCCGAATATATATCCGCACCATAGAATAAGGCGTGATCACAATAGGCCCTATTGTCGGGGCTTGTTATATGGGCTGGTAATCTGTCAATTACCCTCGTAACAGTAACGATGTTACGTCACCAGTAAAAGCTTCTGCTTACACTGATCGGTAAATGGATCACCTATTCCTCCTGCAATGCGTCTGCGATACTTGTTATATAGGTACGTGTAAAGCCATGGTACAATATCAAAGGTATACGGAAATTAACACGATCTGGTAAAATCTCGGACGATATACTTTAACGGCGGTGAATGTATGTATATTGCGTATATATGTATATATGTGTATATAGTCAAATATTATACAGTCGTGACAATTTTTATTATACACAGATATGTATGTATATGAGTATAATATTTGACTTGCAGATTAGACATAAATTATATACATTGAATGTCACGTACGAGCGGATGATTTTTATGCCGCAACGTATGTACGTACTATTGGCGAATAAATGATCTGAATATGGTGATTACTCCAACGGATACGATCTTCTCAGTTTTTTCAGATCTCAAAACAAGTATGTATACCGCGTAACTTGGCGGTGTGTACGCGTTATCAAACGATTATATCAGTTTCTTACAGGTATAGTAATAACAGCTATTCTCGAAAACACGCCGAGTCATTCTATGTGTGCTATCGACGAGAATGTTGTGCAGAATTTAATATTTACGACGACAGAAAAATGCATCGCAAAGAACCCGTATACACAAGATCGTCGATGTTGAAATATCAGAAAAACTAGTAATCAATGCTCAACTGTCAAAATCACAGCTGTACTCCCAGATGATCGATCGATTGGTAATCTTTTTGCGCGGTATGCCCGGAGTAAACAGATTGCAGGAGAAGTTGTAGAAGGAAGCCTCGGTAATTGTATTGCGAAAAATAAACCAACGTTGAGAAATTGTACGATCGGTGAGAATTTTCCACCCCAATTCCTCGGATCGGTACCGATTTTCAGCGCAGAACCTTGTCTGTCGATCAAGCTGAGGAATGTCTCGAGGTAAAAAAACGAAGAAAAAGGTACCTCGGCGAAGACAGGAAACGTCGTCGTTGCTTACCACGAACCGTCATACCGAAATACACACGGCCACTTTTCGTGGAGGAGTTGCAGGTTGGTATGAGAAACGTAATGCCTCGTTTAACTTATACCTTGTTATTCTTTACCTAACGATGGAATAACCACATTTCTTGCAAAAATTATATAGTGAACAATATTGTTCAGAGAAATATGTTGAACGACTAGTGGTAGGTAGAGTTTCATGGAACTTCTTAGAAAAATACCGATTTGTATAAAATTGTTTTAGAATCTATTTTCAAATGCCGGTCAATTTCTCAACACTTGAGTGGAGGATGAATTTTTTTCCTGAAATGTACAGAAACTGATAACAACTGAAATTATACCTAATTTGCTATAAATCACTCGCGACTGCAATCGAAGGTCAGAATTACTCGGTAATCGGTACTGAATTCTAAGAAACCAGTCGGATGTCGTTCTTGCGATTATTTCTTATTTCGTTGAATCTTTTATTGCGGTAGACACATACTGCCGAATTAGGTATTCCGAGCATGTATTTTTTTCAGAGTTACTTATGTATGGAGTAATCACGTTACAAGTTAGTCCGACTCGAAGTAGCTATAGGTAAAGACGAACGAGTTGAATGAGAATTGGTCAAAATAACAGAGCAGTATAAGTCCAACCTGTTACAATATCGTGTCATTCGTATGTATTACATATGCGGACCTTTCGCAATTCACAGTCTGCCGACGAAACTAAACGATACGTATGTACGTCTCTTATCACAGATTATGTAACAATCCCAAGTATGCAATATATTACATACGAAAGACAAACGGTAAGTTGTTACCCTGCTCGACTTGCTGTGTTGAATAGATAAATTATCATCACTATCGTGGTTTTCGCTTGTTACTCGATGCAGGCGAACTTTTATCGTTAAAGTGCCGAATTCTCCTCCAGGTACCAGCAAGGCTGCATCGTTTCTGAGATTTCCACTCGAAGGCAAAAAGCTCCGAGCTCAACCTCGAAGTCCCTTCAATTTTGGCAATGGGCAAGTAGACGTGGAATCTTGCTTCCCGACCCTAAATCAGCCATCCCCGAAGAGCCTGAGCACCGTGTTCAACGCAGCGGAACTTGAAAAACTGAAAGAAACGTTGCACGTGTCAGATTTGGTCGGTTATAATGAAAAGTGGCGAGAACTGTGCGTTGGAAGTGTATAACGACGAATTATATGCGAGTGTGTTTCTTTCGTGTTACAGTCCTACACGCCGTTACTCCTTGGCTCGGTTGTTCTAGAGAAAAGTGATACCGTAAAAAGACTACTGCGAGATGGACACCGGGTCGATTGTTGTGCGGAAGACAAGTCGACCCCGCTGATGTGGGCGGTTAGGAAAAAAAACCTAGAGATGATCAACGTGTTGATGCAACACGACGCTGATCCAACTTTACTCGACAATAATACGGACAACGTTGCCTTGATCGCTATCCAGTCGACGACTTGGGATGAAAATGACTTTCTAGACTTCTGGAAGACCATTAACTACAGAATGGATCTTGACCATGCGAATGTCACCGGGAACACCGTGCTTCACTATGCGATTAAGCGCCAGTGGAACGTTCTGGTTGAACAGATATTGAAAACTGAGGCTAACGTTAATTGCGCAAACGTCAAGGGGGTCACTCCGCTGATGATGGCGGGTATCAGGGTGAACCCCTCTATGGTGAGCGCTCTTCTTCGATGTCACGCCGATATTTCTCGGGAGGATTCCCGAGGGTGCACTGCTCTGTGCTACTTCATTGCTTGTAGCATGCAAAAGAAACTCGACACACCCCATCCGTCGCTACAGAAGCTCGTCTGCGCGGTCAACGCGGAAGAATCAAATTTCACAATTGAAAGCTACTTGAGGGTGAGCTTATATAATCTAGACTCGTACGCTGGATGTAATAATTAACCGATTGAACCACCAGCAATTACTTCAATTCACTTTTCAGAGACGCCTGGAACTTTTGATCTATCCACCCGAACAAGCGGAAAATTTTACGTCGACAATAAACTCCATCATCAGAAACGTATTCGGATTCTTCATTCAGTGCACGCAGTCTGGTCTTAAGATATTCCTGCATCTCGATGTCTTCGAACAGATTCGAAAGGTAATTGAATGAGTTATATTCGTGACTCACGATATTGACTCATGGTATGGCGGTATATACATGTAAACATGGTTCACTATACTTTCCTTTGCGAAATGTAAGTACTGATAAATTCTGTCGCATTGTAATACAGGCAGTAGAGGAACACATGGAGAATTGGAATTACCTTGAAGCTGTACTGGGAATTCTGATTGATTTACTTTGTTACTGCGACTGCTCCACCAATGGTGATACCGCCAAAACACCAGAGACTGACTTGATGGATTCATTTGCAATCGCTGATCTGCCTAATGCTTGTCTCCGAGTATTAAGACGGTAATATCCGATGACCTTTAGCCAATTAACTTCCGGTCATAAGTGTATAAGAATTGATTTTTTAGTAAACGTGTATGTATGACTTAAATTAGCATCTACCGACAGATATGCGGCAGATCGAGCCGCGAATTGCACAGTATCATCGGGATTAGAACCTATTTTTGCTAAATGTACAACACATGGAAAGACTCGCGAGTGGTTGGAAGAAAATCATGATCACATTGAACCGTACTATTCAAATTTGCTACAGGAGAACCATAAGGCGCAGTTACAAACACTGGCCAAAGATCAGAAACATCGTCTATTTAGTACGATTATGCAATTTCGTTATCTGATGAGAAACTTTAAACAGCGCAGTGACACAGCTCTGGAATCATTACCGGATTCTAGCTTCAGCAAAAGTGATCGGTCACTTAAAATCAATCAGTCGTCAACAAGTCCCGAACATTCTCCCGCTCCGAGCGTTGGTTCATCGAAAAAACAACGTCGTAAAATTAAAACCCTACGAATGAAGTTGGCCAAGATGAGAGGGCTGACATTGGTTGAGCATAATGGTTCATCGTGTGTTCAGCGCGAGGCTGGTGGTAAATATTTTCCAAAAGGTACGCGACCACCGATGTCACATCACGGGAACCCCGCAGTTCGGATCGAACATCAAAGTCCTCGGTCGATGTTTCGGCGACAGCATCAATCGTTGTGTAGAAGAAAAAATTACGCTTCTTGGAAGCCAACGGAAAGGAGTGAGACCGAGGATTCGATGAAGGTTTTCAATTCTAATTTCTCAACTGGCAACGTCGAACTTAAACCGAAAATTGATGAAGAAAATTCCGCAACGAATGGAAAGGAACTATCAGTAGCTGGAGATGTCGGAGGGTTTAAAACCCCACTCACCACTTTGGAGACCTTGGAGTGTGTTTCGCGAGTCTCGAATCCGGGTAATTTCCTAGACGATGCTATGCTTTCTCAGACGAGGCGTGAATTGGAAGACAATAACAATTCCTGTAATAATGATCCACCGTACCAACCTTATACCAGCCAAGTGGACGAAAGTAATAATTCAAGTGTCCGTAATTTTGAGAAATATGTCTCTAACTGTCGTGTAAATATGTATCTAATCCTTACTAATTCGCACCCTTGTTGTGTGTGCAATACAGGAATATGTGCCCGACAACGTGGAGGCAACGATTTCCTACCTTTCAAATTTGTTTGAAGAAATTATATCATGTTACCGAAGAAATTGGCAACATGATAGAGAATCGGGTTACCCAGGCTACAAAGGAGGTCAAGGTGATCTTGTGGCTGCCACAGAGGAACAAATTGAAATAAGAATCGAAGAAATAGCAAGGCTTAATGCCATATTACCAAAGCTGGAAGATTCTTGCATAAAAAAGTTAACGGAAAGTTGGTTGTCCTTGATCTCGAAGGTGCGGGAAACTGCAAATCGTGATTTCAAAAAATACAAGAGCGTCGTCACTCTGCTCCAGCTGCACCTGCTGATGCATCAAGCGTCTCCAGCGAATGATTTTGATAAAAGCAAAGACAAACCTACGATTGGTAAACCTTTGAAGAACGATGAACTTAATAAAAAACTGGGAACTATAGGTGACGGAGGAATGAGAAAGGAAAAATGGAGAAAATCCGATTTCCTCAGCAAATCGTCAACGGAGATGCATTGCGGGGGATCTTATGAAACCGAGGAAACGCAATACCGTTTGATTCATCATCGCGTGCAGAACACATTGCTCGATACTGATTGTGAGTCTACTGATAGCGACGGTGAAGCGTCGGCTCGGGTTCCTGGTAAACAAAACCAGCTGCAAACTACCACGTACCAATGCTGTGAACAAGGCATGCTGGAGCAGAGCCCGAATCCAATGACCCCTGATGATACAGCAACCGTTGTGTACACGACTCAAATAATAGAGGCTCGTCGTACCCAAGTTAACGTCAACTCCACGACGCATACATTCGCAGAATTATTGCGAACACGTAGCGCCGACGTGTTTTCTACCATCCCGGCGCTGCCACCGGTAATTCAATTGCGAACAACCAGGGCGACGGCTTTGACACTCGCCGAAAATCCATCGATGCAGTCCAAAAATCGGCGGTCACTCAACCCCCGAAAGGGTGCTCCAGCAACGCAGGCGTACGTCAGCCGATGGGACGTCTTACTGAAGGGATTCAGAGCGCATTTGAAACACAGAACAAACGGACCAGGAGATGCCGTGCTTGTCAGCGCGTCGGAACAGCGAAAACATTTCACTATATCGTTGGGCGGCAACTTTGGGCCGATCGAATTGGGCCTTGACACAGACGGGAGACCTCTTGCTGTAAGAAGATTGCGCAGAGAAGACAGTGCGCTCATTCTGTCTTCGCTGACTCATCTACTTGCCATTAGACACGTTAACATTTTGCCCTTCTTCATTTCTGCCGACAATGGTGCGGATGTGATCCTCAGCACACCCCTATGCGAATATAACCTTGGAGAGTACCTGATGTATTTGAAAATCGGCAAAGGACTTGAGGAGCGATCGCTTGTTCTCGTTAAACAATTTTTGGCGGGATTGTACTTTTTGCACAACAACGATGCGCCCGTTGTTCACGGTAACATCAAGCCATCAAATTTGATGATCGATCGAGCTGGCGTTTTGAGATTGGCTGAATTTGGCTTGTGGAAATCGCTCTACCGTTCCAGCCGTCCGCCGAGCTCATCGATGATTTGGTTTTCACGCGAAAGTTACGAAAATTACGAAGAGAATGAAGTACTCGACTGCACTTGCGCCTCTGACATTCAGATCGCCGGGATGGTCGTTCACTTCATATTAACCGGAGGCCTTCACCCCTATGGGATTCAGACCAGCGATATCCTCGATAACATTCGACGTGGTTATCCGACAATTCAATGTCAAGGCTGTGAAATCGTTGATCTGATATCGTGGATGCTGGTAATTGACCCACTCGAACGTCCGTCCATTAATCAAGTCCTCACGTAATATGATTTTATTATTTCTCCGTTTACTTGTACGCCATTCGCGTTCTTCTGAGTTACAATATGATTTGTAAATTAGGCATGTATTTTTCTGGGATGCGAACAAGAAATGGTCCTTCCTATTGGCTTGCGCCGGAATAAACGCCAACGGTGAAGCTCTTCCACTGCCGTTAGAGTCATTCCACAAAGATTTAGAAGCCAAGGCAATATCCGATCAAGTTAAAGGTGATTGGGTGAGCAATATTGTTACAATCTCCTTTCGCAAAAACTCATCAAATTTTTACAAATTATTTCCGCCAAAATGTTCACATCGTTCCGTCCAAGGGGTAATTCTATACCTCCTACGCAGTTGTCAATAGTTCGGACACAATTTCCTACTTTGGCGTTGAATGAAGGTCAGTACTCGACTTCGCCAACTGGACTTTTGGTATTCGTGCGACGATTATTGGAATCGGAACCAGCTGCTTTCCAGTCTGCCGTGTCGCAATTTATCCTTAGCGCCTTCCCCACGCTAACTCTGTCGCTCTATCGCCTTCTCGAAGCAACACGTTGGCACTCTCATCCTGTGTTTTCGTCCTATGTGAGAATGAATCGAGTTTGATGTCGGTTGTGATAATAAAACATTCACCTGTCATCAGGCATAAATCAAAGTAATGCACGTTTTACATATATTTTCAGAAACATTTATTTTACATTCTTAAGACAGTGTTCAATAGTGTATACTGTGTAAAACGTCCATGTTTTATAACTTACAATATATATATGTTACAATTTGTAAGTATTATTATGTTACGTACGAGTATTCGATTATTATTTCTCAACTCGCATTCTTGATCGCATGTTAGTTTAATCCTCTTATAAAGCATATTATTTTGCACGCGTAGTTTTCTCGGAGCTGAATATTCTGTATAAAAATGATTCAAAACATGACATATAATATACTTGCAAGACGGTATAGATAACTCGTGCCAAAAAAAAAATTTTTTTTTTTTCACGAATTGAATATTCGCTTGTTTTATAACAAGGTTTTAGGGCCTCCACGACATGAGTGCAGTCAGTGCATCAGGTGGTGGTTACACTTACTTCTTTGGTGCTTTAGTGTAATTGTTCATTACGTATACACGTATATATTCTAGTCACGCAATTCCTTCGGTTGCAGTGATCAATTTACAATATATTATTAGTAATTTATCAATACCAAATTATTATACATTTCCTATCGTATCTTTCAAAGCCGGCAATTTAAGCTCTCATTTGGGACATGATTACTTAAGAATTAAACATAATTGATCGATATTTACGTATGAAGGCCGTTATAGCGGATCAAGAATTGCAGTGAATCTACAGATAGTTGATTAAAAATCGCCACAGAAATATTCTTTACAAATTGTTTTATTAAAACTCGATCGGGTCTTCAAAGTGTCGAGTTTTATACTACTGCAATAATGCAATCAATCATAGTTGACATTACTGTACACTTGGCTAAGCATTCCAATTCAATTTTCGGACAAAAATACCTCAGAATATAGATGGCTATATATTTTACTTCAAAAATTAAACGAAAATTATTAAAATATAACGTTATTTGATAATACTTTACTATCACAGATTGTTGGCAATTTGACGATGCAATTTATTTTATGAATATGATGATTAATGATCATGGTGAACATTTAACAGACGACGGACTGCTCAAGACGTTTACGATTGTGTAAAAGATGGTTTTCCGAGATTCACTTAACATGCACTTTTCAAAGTCAAGATAATTCATGAATGAAACTTATCGAGGATACTTCTGTTTCTGACTACACCAGACGGTGAATGAAAAATAAAAAATCAGTAGTAATGTGACTTGATGAACTTGTAGTTTGTGAATTTCAGAAGACAATGTATTACTAGTAAGTGAGTTTGAGTCAAGCAACAGCCAATTATAAAGCTGATTATTGCAGTAGATAGGGCAAAGTAATATGTATTGGGTATTCTCTATACGGCGCAAATTAACCGGTAATGAATAGTAATGAAAACAAAATTATTATAAAATTGCACATAATATTGAGATGGCAATACTCCGTTACTGAGATTATTGCAGATCATAAGTATACATGCTGTGTGAACGTAAGTAGCTAAAACCGGTTTAAAATACTATATACTTTGTGTATAAAAATTTTTATGAATATCTGATTTTAAAAGAAAATTTTTTTTTTCCTGTCATATATTCTATTGTCTCTATTATTTTGTACACCATTAAGTGCACCCTTAATATAAATCTTAATTATAATTTTTTTTACAGATTATACGTACATATGTATTACGAAGTAGTTACATTCTCAATCTCTCTCATTATTAGTTTTTTCTTTTTCTCTTCCTGATGAAATTAAAAGTATGCAAGTTTTAGTACTTTTATTTTTTTGCTGTTTGGCTAGTATGTATTTCATATAAGTTGATATCTTCGTATTAACTTGTCATTCTTCAGACTGCATTGAAGAAATTAAAATATGACGCCCCCCCCCCCCTTCCCTCTCCCTCTTCCTCTCTTTTCGTTGAAAGCTCCACATCGTTAATACACTTGTGTTGTCCTTAGGGAGCACGCTGCTCCAGAACAGCTTATATGAATGCTTTTCTCTGTCTCTCTCTCTCTCAGATACAATTTCTCTCCCTTTTGCACACGTAACAGATTACAAATTACGCATGTTTACTGTGAAGCCTCACTTAAAGGCTACTAGCGATAAGTAACAAGCACACGATTCACGTAATATCATTTGGCATGCCTACCAAAGCTTAACTTGAAGTTGACTAAGAAGAATATATATGTCTATTCAACCGCAATGAAAAGACTGTGTATCTCATTATCAGTAAGAAAAACATATGTATAGCGGTTATGATAGCCAATTTGTTATTGTTTTAGGAGATAAAAATCGAAGACGATAAAGAGATAATTCTTGGACAAATTTGCATTAGAAACCAGGAAGCATAAGCCATTGCTGTACAATGTTATGCCCGTGTTTAGTGATTTTTGCAAAGTTCATGAGCTTGAATTGAGATTATATGTAGTAAAAATATATCACAAGCTGACGTGACCGTGATAAAATACGTAATCCAGAAATTCCGAATCGTGTGAATGAGAACGTTAACCTTATGCCTAATGAAATATTTACGCACAATATCCACTTGGAAAACAATTGTTTGTCTCACTCTTTCTTATTTTAGGACAGCACACAACGGAAAATTTTATCTTACCCATGAAACACAGACTCTGTTACCGCTTTGGAAAGCAAAGATAAACCAAAGAAACCCACTCAACAAGTTTGCATTAAATCCTGAGAGTTTGAAATCGAAAATCTAAATCTAACTGGTATTAAATTATAATCAGAAGGGTGCAATAATTGCTGCAGCTTCGCCTCTGCTTGTTGGTAGAGAAGCGCATTCATGCCATGCGTTCGAATGCGGATCGTAGCATTCGACTGTTGAGATTGTTATTTGTGTCCGATAAAAGTTTATTTCCCGTGACTGATCACCACCTATCACATATAGTCGACCGTCAGCTGCAGCTACGGCAGGGTACGATCGCCCCACATTCATCGGAGCAACTGTACTCCATTTATTCTGAAATGTATATAACAGTCTCAATTTATAATCAATAGTGACAATGATCAGTAACAGCAAGACAGTTTCAAGTGTACAGTTCACTCACCTTATCAAATGAATATCTCTCAACTGATGTCAGGACCTCCTGATTTTTGTTTATGCCACCGACAACGTAAATATAGCCATCGAGTATAGCTATGCCCATTTGCATCCGAGGAGTCAACATGGGAGCAAGATAACTCCATTCCCTGGTGACTGGGTTGTAACTCATAACATCTTGACGATGTCTGCTATTGTGGGTACATCCGCCAACGATATATATCAAACCTAAATGTAATAAAATTTAATAATGACTCAAACTAATTGCAAAACACATAATATTCAAAAGTTCTATTACAAGGTAAAATAATTGGTCACCCATCTTGATATAAAATGAAATTGTGCTTACCTTCGTATGCGACAACGCCCATGCTGAATCGAGGTTCAGGCAGTTCTCCATCCAAAGTCCATGAGTCGGCAATTGGATCATACACCTCGATAGAACCACCAATGTCTTCGCCCACCCAGCCGCCAAAAGCGTACAGGCTGTTTTCTATTGCACAGAGACCTAACGCACAGCGTGGTTCTATCATGCAAGCAATGGTTGTCCAAACGTCATCCCGAGGATTGTAGCACTCTCCATCTCCGATTATACATGATTCCAGTTCACCACCGACCACGTACACTTTCCCATCCAGTAATGCTACACCAGGTAATATTCTTCCGATACCGATCGGCGCGACTTTACTCCATTCTCTATAAATTTAGTATGTTTGTTATATATTGTCGTCAGCTTTATCCTAATGACAAATTTCCTTTCAGAAGTTTTCAAACTAATTCAGAGTTACTGACGACTGGTAAGATAAGAAATTTATTCCATGATTATTATTCTTATTACTGTTATCACATGAGAAGTTTACAATGTCATACCCAGTAAATGTGTCATATTTTTCAATTGTGTCATAAGTACTTTCTGCAGCTCTTCCCCAACTGTCGGCAGAAGGTTCTCGCTTCGAACCACCAATAACCAAAATATTTTTCTTAGCGCAAAGTCGAGGTTGCTCATGAAGCGGCACCAGGCAACCTTTGTTGGTTATTAAGTCTTTTAAAATCGATCGCAAGGCTACACTCAGGCTCGCATCTTTACTGTCCAAGATAACTCTTTCCAAACGTGCGACTGAACAAAGACGCAGCCTTACATAACGCAGCACCTCAAATACATAACAACGCCTCGCTGGTATATCATGAACAATCCAGTTATGAGCTGCTTGAAATACCTATTGAATCAAATCAAGTATTTATATACTTTCTTCGAACCTCTTTGGTAATGGTTAGCTAAATATTGTTCAATTCACGCGGTACAAATGAAATGAGATGAATATCATTGAAATTTATCGTGAAGCTGTGTTCACAGAACAGTATAAACGGGAATGTAAGGCTTGTGGTGAGAAAATTCTTCATTGTTATTATTATCATGAGTATTATGTTTCGTTGTTGAGCCACATTCATTTAATGGCAGTCACTCGCAGTAATAATAAACATCGTCTTTGACTGATTATCAGAGAAACCACATAATTACCTGGAATTCAGTATCAACATGAATGTATTCACTGGAAATGAGTTTCACAATTTGTTCCTTAGGAAGGTCTAGGAATTCCTCTTCTTGGGATACTTGAGGAAAGTTAATTTCAATAAAACGTAAGGCAGTCATCAGCAGATTAGGCGTATTGTGTGCTTCAGCAAACCTATGCGATGGGAAAAATCGCTTATTATAAATCAACTATTGGGTTGAGGTAAAAGCAATAACAAATGTGTTGGCCAAAGATTATTACTTCCATTAAAGAGACATTTTTGAATAAAAATGTAGATGGTATTGTCATGGAAAGCTATAAACTTTACCTATAAATTCCAAGTGCATTGCTAGAATGAAGTTGTTGTTGTAAATAGGTAATACAGCCTGAAACAACCTCATCTAATTCCAGCATATCTGCAGCAGCAAACAATTCTTGAACATTGTCCTGAGTAATTTCTACATTTCCAGTGTATACAAAATCTATAAGCAGGGACAGGATTTTAGCAGAGATTGAATGTATCTCTACTAACTCTTGTTGTTCTTCAACTAGACCTCCAGTGAACATTGCGTTGAAATAAGCACTACCAGCAGCCAGAACTGATCTATGAGCTCTGATAACAATTCCACCAGCGACTAAGCCGACATCGCTAAACTGATTCTTCAATCTTTGAGCATTCAAATTTTTCAATACTTTCGGCGCATACTGTCCGACTGCATACACAGTACTGGAAACATCCGTCGCCTGTTTAACTGGCTGAACTCCAGCCTGTTTAACTGACTGAACTCCAGCCTGTTTAACTGGTTGAGCCACGTATCCCATAGTTTTAGAATTGTGGCCACTTTTTAGTGGAGGCACTGCACCATCAGCCATGAAACCATCGAGTTGGCCTTTATCAACAGCTCCTATAAAATCGAACGTGTTGAAACATCTTTTCGGAGGCATAATTAGAGTTTCACGTGTTATGAATTCGATAACAATTAGAATGATTATAAACATATTCAAGTAGAGAACCATAACTAGGAGTTTGTTTGGTATATGTTGTTACGATGTCATAAATTATGGAATCTGTGATACTCAACCTGTGCACCAACTTAAGACATACTCTGAGCAAATGAATTATGTCATAACATGTAAGCCATGTTGTACGCGATCTTTCAAAATTTTTGAGTATCTTATCAATTTTTATTGCCAAGATGTATGACGAAGTACATGTTTCGATAGTTTATTTCACATCTGATATACAGAGTTTTAATCGAAACGAGTTAATAGTCTGATATCATTTTTCATTTTAAGAATCCAATGGAACCAATTGATATACTACGATGTTTCCATCAAAACAATACTGGCATGCTAATTAATCCCTTTGCCTGCAATATTGAGTGAGAGCCGTGCTACGTCGATCGAGTGAAGCGTGAGAATCACGGAGTAAGAGCCATGGTATTTACACGTTTGACTAACTTAGTTATTGATTAGGAGCCCGCGTGATCGAAACTTAAATCATAAGCCAAGGGGTTAATTGTAAAATTTGTGTGGATGTTAGTATAAGCGGTTCAAATTGAGTTGAATACTTTGTAAGTAAAAAGGGGTTACTGTGTGAATAATCCGATACGACAATAAGTCGCGATTTCTTTTAAATAAGTATCCGGTTGGATATAGTAACAGGTGCAGAGAATCACAGGATGAAAACTAATCGTGATGAGGTATGTTAGAGTTGGTATAGAATAATTTGAAACTTACGACATATACGCGAAAGCACCCTGTAGACGCTGTTGAAAGACTTGTTGTTGTTTTTCCCCTTCAAACGCATCGTTAAAGCAACATTTTCAATTATTCATTAATTGACCAGATACGAGTTATCGTATAATTGTTTTAGTATTGAACTTAAGAAAATTGAATTACTTTTTAATGGTTTGATAATCAAGAATTTGACATATGTCAAATAACCTATCTAAGCTACGTGAAGATGGCTGTGAAGTGATCACCCAGCTGTTTTCGAACCACACCTATCAACTGGAAACTCGAAATTCAAAACACCGCGGCAAAATGTATCAATGTAGTATATATTTTGCCAACAAACAACGCGCCAGAATATTTGGTGGGAATAATATCTGGGAATAAAACGTGAATTGAAAAATTATCAGACTTTGGGATAGGTATGAAATATAGTTTCAAGTGAAATTCGTCTGCAATCGCAATAAAATTTATTACTTGTGAATGTTCAGGCAACCGTTGACTACTGAAGCTATTCGATTCGATTATATCGAATCAACCATTTTCTAATTGGTCTCATTTCATGTAGCTTAAAGGACGATAAAAAACTCAGTGGGAAAAACCATAATGTCTACACATCATGGGAAAATGATTGGAAATATGCGAGCATGGCCCGTAGATAGACGGGACCACTAGGTGGTGAAACATCCTGAACAGAGATAGCCATACGGAAAAAGAAGAAGACGAAAAAGACGATCCAAAGTGATAAGATAGTATTTCCACCAAAGACTACAGAGAAGAGTAGTGTATAACGAGTAACCGACGAGTAACCGACGACTATGTGGTTGCAAAAAAATTTATAGTTTGGCAATACCGCTGTAGCGAAGATCCTCCATCTTCGCTGATGGAGAAAAAAATTGGAAGCATTAGAGTAACGAAAAATTTCTGTAGTCTAGTCCTCTTTGAGTTTTTGAAAAATTTAACATCGCAATCGGATTGAAATTTTCACCCATTGCCAGTCCTCATTCCCCCGAATCATTTAAAAGCAATTTTGTGCAAGTTGTGAAGCTTTAGTTATTCAACAAGGAATCAATGTACCGCAAAAAATACGACGAAAGAAGTCTTTCAAAATGAAATGTGGCCTACTTAGAAGAGCGCATTATTCTGCCAGCAGATGTCACAACGCCATATTTTCGTTTCCATTGCAATACTTAATTATTACGGCAAATTGAGAAGTAGTGCGAAATGCAATAATAGTTCCAAACATAAGCACAGGATATCAGAATTAGAGCTGAGCTGACTGCAAACAGAAAAAAAAGCTCCTATCAATATTTTGTAAACCTAGATATACACACTATAAATATTAACAGTCTCCTTACATCGTGCATGCAGAGAAGAAATTCTTACTCATATAAATATTAACATTTGAAATAGCTCATATTCAATAATTACCAATTGATCCGGCTTTATATCAAGTATTTTAAATTAATAATTGGTTGATTAGTAAACTCTATTTTTAAGTAGTAGATTGAGAAGATTCTGGTTGTGACAGTCAGTATTGCAAGATTCACAGGTACTTATAATTGGAGAAAGAATATTTTGTTTAAAAAAATAATCGCGATCAAATTTCTAGAGAGTTAATAGTGTTTATTCAGAAACAAATTGTTTTTACATGTATAACTTAATACTTGTACATAGATCTACATCTCTCTCAAATAGACTATGGTGCTACTCATGGTAAACACTGGAATACATTTTCATTAATTTCTACCATGTGCTATCTATAATATATTTATAACATCAGTATCGAGCCTCGAATTATTTGACTTGCTGCAAAATTTTGCAAGGAACTAAGTATTATTCTAATTTTTACTTCTATATTAATAATAAAGCAGTTATGTAATTGGAATTGTACACATCATACTGTATGCACTAAAGGTACTTTTATTTATAATTAGGTACTTGGTTTACAAGTTCTCAAAAATGTTTAAAAAATTTTTTTCTTACAGCCGAAATAACAATATTATTTATATAACGTATTGTCTGCCATTCATGAGCTTATTACTGGTCGCAAAATGTGCTCTATTTACTAAAAAGGCACTAAAACATAACAAATTTGTCAACAGTATGAACATTGAGTTCCACCCGTAAGTTTCGATCACAAATGTGACGACAGCCCTTTCAAACACTTCTCCAAAACCACCGAATCCGCTTACTACTCCAACGACTGCTCCTCCAGACTTCCAACCATCCAATTCACCCAAAGAAACTGCAAAAGAGGCACTGAGGGCTGCAGTGGGACCACCGATTGCAAAACCAACCATGGCAAGCAAGTTAATACTCCACAGGAATCCCCAGGAAATCGTTAGCCAGAATATAACAAATCCTAAGGTCCCTATACCAAGTAAAATAAGACTCTGTATCAGGACAGTCTCTTTTCGTGCCATCCACCCCAGCCCAATGCAACCGAACAAATGACCGATTTTGTAAATACTTAAGGCTACCTGGGCTTTGTAAGTGTCATATCCAACCTTTTGCACAAAGAAATTTGGAACCCAGAACACGATTGCGCTCCTGACCAGTCGAAGAGTAAAAACTGCAATTGAAAGATCTGAGACCCCGGGCAGTGTCCATATTTCCATCCACGAGGTTCGGCGAGACAACTTATTCTGTGTATTTCTACCTGGTACATCAATATGAAGTTCCCAAGGAAGGTACAGGCTCAAAAGAGCAAGAAGAGAAACGATAATGACAATGGTACTTAAGGGGGGATAGACAAAAGTCCAAGAAAATTTTTTAAGTAAAAAGATAGCCAGATAATTGGCCATCAAGCTACCGAAATATTCGGCTAGCGAAAGAAGTCCAAAAAACGTATTTAATCTTGAATCTTGGATCCAGAAGAAAAATACCTTGCATAAAGATGGCCATATAAGTCCTTGAAACAATCCTGAAACCACTAGCAAGAGGACCATCACATCGTAATTATCTGTTTTTCCAAAAAGTAACATTATTCCTCCTGAAACTATCAGGCATGCTGCGATCAACTTCCGTGGTAGAAGACTGTCTGCGTAACGAGCAAGATATATTTGGGTAAATGCGATCGAGAGCTTCATCGAGTTTTCTAAAAAGTTGTAATCACCAGGCGATATCAGTAAGTTTATTTCTAAGCTATTGCGAAGCAACGCCAATGGATACCTCAAAAGACAGGTACTCGCATGGACCACGAACACTGCGATGAAAATTGTGATTTGTATTACGTTTAAGGACGCCATGATTTTCTTTACTTGTTTTTTTAAGATGGATTATAAACAGAATGAGGGCTAATGAACTAAAAATCAAAATAATTTATTCTAAAAAAACGTTACACCACGCTAACATGAATAATACATGAATAACAATTAAAATGAAAGATATGATTGATTTTCCGATAAATATTAATCTATAATTTTACGCGCCTCTTTAGGGTCGCATATGACAATTGATTTTAATTATATATAGGTACCTGCAGATATTTATTATTGACAATGAAAATGAAAATTTATCTGTAAAAGATTTTTCGGCATATATATTTTAATGTATATATATATATATATATATATATATATATATCTGTATGTATCATTGTGATACACGTTGGGATGTGTGTGTATGGAAATATAAATGTAAAGTGGCTATTTTTAAATTTATATCACTACCGTTAATAAATCACACGTTGTTATTTCACTATTATTATTATTTGTAAACGGTGATTATTTCTCATTATTCATCGTTATGTCAATTTCTCACTTTACACGATATAATCTCAGTTACCATACCTTAATTCCTTTCTTTCCGGAGCTTAATTCTCATAAAAAAATTGACAATAATGAAAGTCACTCGTTATCGAATGTGAGTGTAAGTCTTCATATCGTACTATTAATAATAAATGAATGAAAAAAAAAAAAACATTGTCAGCAAGAAACATAGCTTAGAATCTGGCTCTGATTCTACGATTTATACACACCAACAAGTACTCCGTTTGTGACAATGTCTGGAAGACTGGACGTAGTATTTGCCTGAATATATGGATCACATTGAAAAGTCAATATGGGATGATGTCTCAATGTGAGAGACCGGACCTGTTTCGGATCACCGATACCTACTTGGCCATTCATTCTGGAAAAGAAAATCTTGGGTAATAAAAAAAGAAATGGTACAACTACGAAATCCTGAAAAGTTATTGTTTACGAGGCTACTGTAGTTCAAATTCAAGTCTCTTATTTTTCTTACTCAACAGATATTGTGTCGATCAAATTCGAATTAATTCAATTTAGTTGCAGTTCTCAGAACAATGATACTGATTATTTGCAGGATGAATTTCAATCAATTTAACCGAAGGAACTCACTTTTCTCATGCATATTTCTAGCTGTATTTTATTGTACGTGTATGATACATCCAAATAGCATTATTATTATAATCATACCTTTCACTTGTGTTTTGAGCACGGTTTTCAATTCCTAAAAAATTGAGAACTTGCTGTTTTGTAGAGGAAAGTCTGAGCATCTTTTGCATATACGATTCTAACGCCGATCTTCTCTGTTCCAATACTTTGAGTTGCGAATTTCTGACACGTTTTGGGGGAAAAGGTGCAGTGTCCTCTGTATCTTTTTTCAGCTGAAAAGTGACGAGTGTATTATGAAGCTATAAGCAACATAGGTAATAATCTAGGACTGGTTTCTTCTTTTAGTAAATAGATCTCAGCTTTATAGTTATACTTATTCCCAATTCAACTTTATAATATAGTATAATTAAGTGATTCTGTTTACCATACGATGAAGGGTGTTGAACTCACTGTACCTCTTCTCGACGATGTGCCTGAGACTTGAATTTGGCTGTAAAACCTCGATTGTGTAAACGTGGTACGGTTTAGTGTACGATACTTCGACCAAGCGATATCCGGTGATAAAAACTTGATACATCGCATCTCTGGCAGCCTCTCCCGCCTCTGCTACACAATGACGTCACTCTAGTGATGATGGTAGCAAAGTGATAACAAGAACGAAAACCAAAGCAAACAATAAACTGGACAATCAAACAGGTATAACATAATGACAATCGACACGCAGTCTATGACTGCTGCTTGTCGTATGTATTGATATATATATATATATATTACCAAAGAGCAGAGATATTGAACAAAGTATTTGATAGCACCCAACAATTCACGAAGAATAAATACAATGTAAGTTTCAGAATTGTACACGGCATATAACAATTGAAGTGAACACATGAACGATTAAAAAAGAAACAATGAAGACAAAAAGCGGAGCTAACAGGAAAAAGAATGAACATACGTACACCCAGGGCACAACTCTGTCAACGTTGTTCGTTTACTCCGTGCTGCTGACAGCGACGAGATAGTTAAAATGTTACGTCATCTTTCTGTATCGGTAAATCGTTCATTCAGAGTGACGATCACTTCAGTCCTGTCGATTACGTGATGATTCAACGCTCTCTTAGTCCTTATTGTGAAGTATAACAGACTACAACTGTAGCGTCAACCTGCATCGGACATGTTAATGCCCGCATTCCAGCAATTAACGGCGTCTGTTCACTGGTGATATCTGGTGGCCCTAGTTGGAAACTACCGAACACACTACTAGCTAGTTAATTCATGGAAGGCACAGTCTTAGCATCAAACTGTAAACAAGCCAGGAAAATTGTCGGGCGGGGGTTGAGTCACAAACAGTTAGTGAGACAGTAATGTAGAAGTGTGATAAATAAGTGTTTCTGATGATACGTGCTTTTGTAATTTATTATGTGATTTTTTGTATATCTTGGCGAATTGACAAAATAAAACATGTAATGAATTACCCATGAATTTCAGTCACAATGTTTTATAATTTAACACATGATCATTTTCAGTAGGGTTAGTATGTGTACTGCAATAGAATTATTTTGTGGTAATATAAATATGAGACCTGTCCTTAATAAGAGTAAAATCGGATTTTATTGGTCTCACCCCCAAATTGGTTCGAAATAATTCAAAAGACATGTCAGATTTTCAAAAAGATTTTCCCGTGATATTTACCCACCCCTGAATGCGTTACTTTTTGCCGTACGAAAAGCAGTGGTTTTTCGAGGTTTCTGATCATAAATTCGTACGGGCCCAAGAATCATCGTAAAAATTTTTGTAAAAAAGGAAAATAAAGGTGAATTTGCCCCCTTTCGAACGCCGCTCGGGAAATGTAGCTATCTTTATTTTTGACTCCGCTATCTAACTTTTAGTGCGGTAAAAAATTTCGACTAGTGAATCCAAACTTTTGAGCGGTAAAGGAACTCAATGGAATTTGTCTTGAATAAAAAGGTGATTCTTGGCTGGATATAACTTCGATCACCTCATCACCTCATCTTCCTTCATACTGTCTGAAAAACCGCTGAAAAAACATTTTGAAAATGTCGAAACACATCATTTGAAGAACTAAATATCAGAAGAATTGAATCGGAGTAGTCGTACCCTTTGCATTTTTGGCGAAAATTCTCGCGATTTTGAAAAGTGCTGGAATCAATTCTTTCAGGCACTATTCCTACGTAATTTTGCGAGAGAAATCGACTGGGCGCAGTCCCAATACGCTGCGATCAACGCATCGAAAGTTACAGCCTAAAAACGAAAACCTGAGTTTATCCCATTTTTTAGCTGGTGCTTTTTCCTTCGTAACTTCTTTCCTGTTGATCCCACGCTCTTTTCGCTGCGTTTTCTGGGTTCCTTGGGGTCCAATTGGTCGGGAAAGAGTCATACGAATCAATTCTGAGTCGAAAAATTTTTTGGTAAAAAAAGAAGGAAGGTTAACCCCTTTGTATTTTTGGCGAAAATTTTCGCGATTTTGAAAAGTGCTGGAATCAATTCTTTCAGGCACTATTCCGACGTAATTTTGTGAGAGAAATCGACTGGGCGCAGTCCCAATACGCTGCGATCAACGCATCGAAAGTTACAGCCTAAAAACGAAAACCTGAGTTTATCCCATTTTTAGCTAGTGCTTTTTCCTTCATAACTTCTTTCCTGTTGATCCCACGCTCTTTTCGCTGCGTTTTCTGGGTTCCTTGATGTCCAATTGGTCGGGAAAGAGTCATACGAATCAATTCTGAGTCGAAAAATTTTTTGGTAAAAAAAGAAGGAAGGTTAACCCCTTTGTATTTTTGGCGAAAATTTTCGCGATTTTGAAAAGTGCTGGAATCAATTCTTTCAGGCACTATTCCGACGTAATTTTGTGAGAGAAATCGACTGGGCGCAGTCCCAATACGCTGCGATCAACGCATCGGAAGTTACAGCCTAAAAACGAAAACCTGAGTTTATCCCATTTTTAGCTAGTGCTTTTTCCTTCATAACTTCTTTCCTGTTGATCCCACGCTCTTTTCGCTGCGTTTTCTGGGTTCCTTGGGGTCCAATTGGTCGGGAAAGAGTCATACGAATCAATTCTGAGTCGAAAAATTTTTTGGTAAAAAAAGAAGGAAGGTTAACCCCTTTGTATTTTTGGCGAAAATTTTCGCGATTTTGAAAAGTGCTGGAATCAATTCTTTCAGGCACTATTCCGACGTAATTTTGTGAGAGAAATCGACTGGGCGCAGTCCCAATACGCTGCGATCAACGCATCGAAAGTTACAGCCTAAAAACGAAAACCTGAGTTTATCCCATTTTTAGCTAGTGCTTTTTCCTTCATAACTTCTTTCCTGTTGATCCCACGCTCTTTTCGCTGCGTTTTCTGGGTTCCTTGATGTCCAATTGGTCGGGAAAGAGTCATACGAATCAATTCTGAGTCGAAAAATTTTTTGGTAAAAAAAAAAGGAAGGTTAACCCCTTTGTATTTTTGGCGAAAATTTTCGCGATTTTGAAAAGTGCTGGAATCAATTCTTTCAGGCACTATTCCGACGTAATTTTGTGAGAGAAATCGACTGGGCGCAGTCCCAATACGCTGCGATCAACGCATCGAAAGTTACAGCCTAAAAACGAAAACCTGAGTTTATCCCATTTTTCAGCTGGTGCTTTTTCCTTCGTAACTTCTTCACTGTTGATCCCACGCTCTTTTCGCTGCGTTTTCTGGGTTCCTTGGGGTCCAATTGGTCGGGAAAGAGTCATACGAATCAATTCTGAGACGAAAAATTTTTTGGTAAAAAAAAAAGGAAGGTTAACCCCTTTGTATTTTTGGCGAAAATTTTCGCGATTTTGAAAAGTGCTGGAATCAATTCTTTCAGGCACTATTCCGACGTAATTTTGCGAGAGAAATCGACTGGGCGCAGTCCCAATACGCTGCGATCAACGCATTGAAAGTTGCAGCCTAAAAACGAAAACCTGAGTTTATCCCATTTTTCAGCTGGTGCTTTTTCCTTCGTAACTTCTTTCCTGTTGATCCCACGCTCTTTTCGCTGCGTTTTCTGGGTTCCTTGGGGTTCAATTGGTCGGGAAAGAGTCATACGAATCAATTCTGAGTCGAAAAATTTTTTGGTAAAAAAAAAAGGAAGGTTAACCCCTTTGCATTTTTGGCGAAAATTTTCGCGATTTTGAAAAGTGCTGGAATCAATTCTTTCAGGCACTATTCCGACGTAAATTTGCGAGAGAAATCGACTGGGCGCAGTCCCAATACGCTGCGATCAACGCATCGAAAGTTACAGCCTAAAAACGAAAACCTGAGTTTATCCCATTTTTTAGCTGGTGCTTTTTCGTTCGTAACTTCTTTCCTGTTGATCCCACGCACTTTTCGCTGCGTTTTCTGGGTTCCTTGGGGTCCAATTGGTCGGGAAAGAGTCATACGAATCAATTCTGAGTCGAAAAATTTTTTGGTAAAAAAAAAAGGAAGGTTAACCCCTTTGTATTTTTGGCGAAAATTTTCGCGATTTTGAAAAGTGCTGGAATCAATTCTTTCAGGCACTATTCCGACGTAATTTTGCGAGAGAAATCGACTGGGCGCAGTCCCAATACGCTGCGATCAACGCATTGAAAGTTACAGCCTAAAAACGAAAACCTGAGTTTATCCCATTTTTCAGCTGGTGCTTTTTCCTTCCTAACTTCTTCACTGTTGATCCCACGCTCTTTTCGCTGCGTTTTCTGGGTTCCTTGGGGTCCAATTGGTCGGGAAAGAGTCATACGAATCAATTCTGAGTCGAAAAATTTTTTGGTAAAAAAAAAAGGAAGGTTAACCCCTTTGTATTTTTGGCGAAAATTTTCGCGATTTTGAAAAGTGCTGGAATCAATTCTTTCAGGCACTATTCCGACGTAATTTTGCGAGAGAAATCGACTGGGCGCAGTCCCAATACGCTGCGATCAACGCATCGAAAGTTACAGCCTAAAAACGAAAACCTGAGTTTATCCCATTTTTTAGCTGGTGCTTTTTCGTTCGTAACTTCTTTCCTGTTGATCCCACGCACTTTTCGCTGCGTTTTCTGGGTTCCTTGGGGTCCAATTGGTCGGGAAAGAGTCATACGAATCAATTCTGAGTCGAAAAATTTTTTGGTAAAAAAAAAAGGAAGGTTAACCCCTTTGTATTTTTGGCGAAAATTTTCGCGATTTTGAAAAGTGCTGGAATCAATTCTTTCAGGCACTATTCCGACGTAATTTTGCGAGAGAAATCGACTGGGCGCAGTCCCAATACGCTGCGATCAACGCATTGAAAGTTACAGCCTAAAAACGAAAACCTGAGTTTATCCCATTTTTCAGCTGGTGCTTTTTCCTTCCTAACTTCTTCACTGTTGATCCCACGCTCTTTTCGCTGCGTTTTCTGGGTTCCTTGGGGTCCAATTGGTCGGGAAAGAGTCATACGAATCAATTCTGAGTCGAAAAATTTTTTGGTAAAAAAAAAAGGAAGGTTAACCCCTTTGTATTTTTGGCGAAAATTTTCGCGATTTTGAAAAGTGCTGGAATCAATTCTTTCAGGCACTATTCCGACGTAATTTTGCGAGAGAAATCGACTGGGCGCAGTCCCAATACGCTGCGATCAACGCATCGAAAGTTACAGCCTAAAAACGAAAACCTGAGTTTATCCCATTTTTTAGCTGGTGCTTTTTCCTTCGTAACTTCTTTCCTGTTGATCCCACGCTCTTTTCGCTGCGTTTTCTGGGTTCCTTGGGGTCCAATTGGTCGGGAAAGAGTCATACGAATCAATTCTGAGTCGAAAAATTTTTTGGTAAAAAAAGAAGGAAGGTTAACCCCTTTGTATTTTTGGCGAAAATTTTCGCGATTTTGAAAAGTGCTGGAATCAATTCTTTCAGGCACTATTCCGACGTAATTTTGTGAGAGAAATCGACTGGGCGCAGTCCCAATACGCTGCGATCAACGCATCGAAAGTTACAGCCTAAAAACGAAAACCTGAGTTTATCCCATTTTTTAGCTGGTGCTTTTTCCTTCGTAACTTCTTTCCTGTTGATCCCACGCTCTTTTCGCTGCGTTTTCTGGGTTCCTTGGGGTCCAATTGGTCGGGAAAGAGTCATACGAATCAATTCTGAGTCGAAAAATTTTTTGGTAAAAAAAGAAGGAAGGTTAACCCCTTTGTATTTTTGGCGAAAATTTTCGCGATTTTGAAAAGTGCTGGAATCAATTCTTTCAGGCACTATTCCGACGTAATTTTGTGAGAGAAATCGACTGGGCGCAGTCCCAATACGCTGCGATCAACGCATCGAAAGTTACAGCCTAAAAACGAAAACCTGAGTTTATCCCATTTTTAGCTAGTGCTTTTTCCTTCATAACTTCTTTCCTGTTGATCCCACGCTCTTTTCGCTGCGTTTTCTGGGTTCCTTGATGTCCAATTGGTCGGGAAAGAGTCATACGAATCAATTCTGAGTCGAAAAATTTTTTGGTAAAAAAAAAAGGAAGGTTAACCCCTTTGTATTTTTGGCGAAAATTTTCGCGATTTTGAAAAGTGCTGGAATCAATTCTTTCAGGCACTATTCCGACGTAATTTTGTGAGAGAAATCGACTGGGCGCAGTCCCAATACGCTGCGATCAACGCATCGAAAGTTACAGCCTAAAAACGAAAACCTGAGTTTATCCCATTTTTCAGCTGGTGCTTTTTCCTTCGTAACTTCTTCACTGTTGATCCCACGCTCTTTTCGCTGCGTTTTCTGGGTTCCTTGGGGTCCAATTGGTCGGGAAAGAGTCATACGAATCAATTCTGAGACGAAAAATTTTTTGGTAAAAAAAAAAGGAAGGTTAACCCCTTTGTATTTTTGGCGAAAATTTTCGCGATTTTGAAAAGTGCTGGAATCAATTCTTTCAGGCACTATTCCGACGTAATTTTGCGAGAGAAATCGACTGGGCGCAGTCCCAATACGCTGCGATCAACGCATTGAAAGTTGCAGCCTAAAAACGAAAACCTGAGTTTATCCCATTTTTCAGCTGGTGCTTTTTCCTTCGTAACTTCTTTCCTGTTGATCCCACGCTCTTTTCGCTGCGTTTTCTGGGTTCCTTGGGGTTCAATTGGTCGGGAAAGAGTCATACGAATCAATTCTGAGTCGAAAAATTTTTTGGTAAAAAAAAAAGGAAGGTTAACCCCTTTGCATTTTTGGCGAAAATTTTCGCGATTTTGAAAAGTGCTGGAATCAATTCTTTCAGGCACTATTCCGACGTAAATTTGCGAGAGAAATCGACTGGGCGCAGTCCCAATACGCTGCGATCAACGCATCGAAAGTTACAGCCTAAAAACGAAAACCTGAGTTTATCCCATTTTTTAGCTGGTGCTTTTTCGTTCGTAACTTCTTTCCTGTTGATCCCACGCACTTTTCGCTGCGTTTTCTGGGTTCCTTGGGGTCCAATTGGTCGGGAAAGAGTCATACGAATCAATTCTGAGTCGAAAAATTTTTTGGTAAAAAAAAAAGGAAGGTTAACCCCTTTGTATTTTTGGCGAAAATTTTCGCGATTTTGAAAAGTGCTGGAATCAATTCTTTCAGGCACTATTCCGACGTAATTTTGCGAGAGAAATCGACTGGGCGCAGTCCCAATACGCTGCGATCAACGCATTGAAAGTTACAGCCTAAAAACGAAAACCTGAGTTTATCCCATTTTTCAGCTGGTGCTTTTTCCTTCCTAACTTCTTCACTGTTGATCCCACGCTCTTTTCGCTGCGTTTTCTGGGTTCCTTGGGGTCCAATTGGTCGGGAAAGAGTCATACGAATCAATTCTGAGTCGAAAAATTTTTTGGTAAAAAAAAAAGGAAGGTTAACCCCTTTGTATTTTTGGCGAAAATTTTCGCGATTTTGAAAAGTGCTGGAATCAATTCTTTCAGGCACTATTCCGACGTAATTTTGCGAGAGAAATCGACTGGGCGCAGTCCCAATACGCTGCGATCAACGCATCGAAAGTTACAGCCTAAAAACGAAAACCTGAGTTTATCCCATTTTTTAGCTGGTGCTTTTTCGTTCGTAACTTCTTTCCTGTTGATCCCACGCACTTTTCGCTGCGTTTTCTGGGTTCCTTGGGGTCCAATTGGTCGGGAAAGAGTCATACGAATCAATTCTGAGTCGAAAAATTTTTTGGTAAAAAAAAAAGGAAGGTTAACCCCTTTGTATTTTTGGCGAAAATTTTCGCGATTTTGAAAAGTGCTGGAATCAATTCTTTCAGGCACTATTCCGACGTAATTTTGCGAGAGAAATCGACTGGGCGCAGTCCCAATACGCTGCGATCAACGCATTGAAAGTTACAGCCTAAAAACGAAAACCTGAGTTTATCCCATTTTTCAGCTGGTGCTTTTTCCTTCCTAACTTCTTCACTGTTGATCCCACGCTCTTTTCGCTGCGTTTTCTGGGTTCCTTGGGGTCCAATTGGTCGGGAAAGAGTCATACGAATCAATTCTGAGTCGAAAAATTTTTTGGTAAAAAAAAAAGGAAGGTTAACCCCTTTGTATTTTTGGCGAAAATTTTCGCGATTTTGAAAAGTGCTGGAATCAATTCTTTCAGGCACTATTCCGACGTAATTTTGCGAGAGAAATCGACTGGGCGCAGTCCCAATACGCTGCGATCAACGCATTGAAAGTTACAGCCTAAAAACGAAAACCTGAGTTTATCCCATTTTTCAGCTGGTGCTTTTTCCTTCGTAACTTCTTCACTGTTGATCCCACGCTCTTTTCGCTGCGTTTTCTGGGTTCCTTGGGGTCCAATTGGTCGGGAAAGAGTCATACGAATCAATTCTGAGACGAAAAATTTTTTGGTAAAAAAAAAAGGAAGGTTAACCCCTTTGTATTTTTGGCGAAAATTTTCGCGATTTTGAAAAGTGCTGGAATCAATTCTTTCAGGCACTATTCCGACGTAATTTTGCGAGAGAAATCGACTGGGCGCAGTCCCAATACGCTGCGATCAACGCATTGAAAGTTACAGCCTAAAAACGAAAACCTGAGTTTATCCCATTTTTCAGCTGGTGCTCTTTCCTTCGTAACTTCTTCACTGTTGATCCCACGCTCTTTTCGCTGCGTTCTCTGGGTTCCTTGGGGTCCAATTGGTCGGGAAAGAGTCATACGAATCAATTCTGAGACGAAAAATTTTTTGGTAAAAAAAAAAGGAAGGTTAACCCCTTTGTATTTTTGGCGAAAATTTTCGCGATTTTGAAAAGTGTTGGAATCAATTCTTTCAGGCACTATTCCGACGTAATTTTGCGAGAGAAATCGACTGGGCGCAGTCCCAATACGCTGCGATCAACGCATTGAAAGTTACAGCCTAAAAACGAAAACCTGAGTTTATCCCATTTTTCAGCTGGTGCTTTTTCCTTCGTAACTTCTTCACTGTTGATCCCACGCTCTTTTCGCTGCGTTCTCTGGGTTCCTTGGGGTCCAATTGGTCGGGAAAGAGTCATACGAATCAATTCTGAGACGAAAAATTTTTTGGTAAAAAAAAAAGGAAGGTTAACCCCTTTGTATTTTTGGCGAAAATTTTCGCGATTTTGAAAAGTGCTGGAATCAATTCTTTCAGGCACTATTCCGACGTAATTTTGCGAGAGAAATCGACTGGGCGCAGTCCCAATACGCTGCGATCAACGCATTGAAAGTTACAGCCTAAAAACGAAAACCTGAGTTTATCCCATTTTTCAGCTGGTGCTTTTTCCTTCGTAACTTCTTCACTGTTGATCCCACGCTCTTTTCGCTGCGTTCTCTGGGTTCCTTGGGGGCCAATTGGTCGGGAAAGAGTCATACGAATCAATTCTGAGACGAAAAATTTTTTGGTAAAAAAAAAAGGAAGGTTAACCCCTTTGTATTTTTGGCGAAAATTTTCGCGATTTTGAAAAGTGCTGGAATCAATTCTTTCAGGCACTATTCCGACGTAATTTTGCGAGAGAAATCGACTGGGCGCAGTCCCAATACGCTGCGATCAACGCATTGAAAGTTACAGCCTAAAAACGAAAACCTGAGTTTATCCCATTTTTCAGCTGGTGCTTTTTCCTTCGTAACTTCTTCACTGTTGATCCCACGCTCTTTTCGCTGCGTTCTCTGGGTTCCTTGGGGTCCAATTGGTCGGGAAAGAGTCATACGAATCAATTCTGAGACGAAAAATTTTTTGGTAAAAAAAAAAGGAAGGTTAACCCCTTTGTATTTTTGGCGAAAATTTTCGCGATTTTGAAAAGTGCTGGAATCAATTCTTTCAGGCACTATTCCGACGTAATTTTGCGAGAGAAATCGACTGGGCGCAGTCCCAATACGCTGCGATCAACGCATCGAAAGTTACAGCCTAAAAACGAAAACCTGAGTTTATCCCATTTTTCAGCTGGTGCTTTTTCCTTCGTAACTTCTTCACTGTTGATCCCACGCTCTTTTCGCTGCGTTTTCTGGGTTCCTTGGGGTCCAATTGGTCGGGAAAGAGTCATACGAATCAATTCTGAGACGAAAAATTTTTTGGTAAAAAAAAAAGGAAGGTTAACCCCTTTGTATTTTTGGCGAAAATTTTCGCGATTTTGAAAAGTGCTGGAATCAATTCTTTCAGGCACTATTCCGACGTAATTTTGCGAGAGAAATCGACTGGGCGCAGTCCCAATACGCTGCGATCAACGCATTGAAAGTTACAGCCTAAAAACGAAAACCTGAGTTTATCCCATTTTTCAGCTGGTGCTTTTTCCTTCGTAACTTCTTCACTGTTGATCCCACGCTCTTTTCGCTGCGTTCTCTGGGTTCCTTGGGGTCCAATTGGTCGGGAAAGAGTCATACGAATCAATTCTGAGACGAAAAATTTTTTGGTAAAAAAAAAAGGAAGGTTAACCCCTTTGTATTTTTGGCGAAAATTTTCGCGATTTTGAAAAGTGCTGGAATCAATTCTTTCAGGCACTATTCCGACGTAATTTTGCGAGAGAAATCGACTGGGCGCAGTCCCAATACGCTGCGATCAACGCATTGAAAGTTGCAGCCTAAAAACGAAAACCTGAGTTTATCCCATTTTTCAGCTGGTGCTTTTTCCTTCGTAACTTCTTTCCTGTTGATCCCACGCTCTTTTCGCTGCGTTTTCTGGGTTCCTTGGGGTCCAATTGGTCGGGAAAGAGTCATACGAATCAATTCTGAGTCGAAAAATTTTTTGGTAAAAAAAGAAGGAAGGTTAACCCCTTTGTATTTTTGGCGAAAATTTTCGCGATTTTGAAAAGTGCTGGAATCAATTCTTTCAGGCACTATTCCGACGTAATTTTGTGAGAGAAATCGACTGGGCGCAGTCCCAATACGCTGCGATCAACGCATCGAAAGTTACAGCCTAAAAACGAAAACCTGAGTTTATCCCATTTTTAGCTAGTGCTTTTTCCTTCATAACTTCTTTCCTGTTGATCCCACGCTCTTTTCGCTGCGTTTTCTGGGTTCCTTGATGTCCAATTGGTCGGGAAAGAGTCATACGAATCAATTCTGAGTCGAAAAATTTTTTGGTAAAAAAAAAAGGAAGGTTAACCCCTTTGTATTTTTGGCGAAAATTTTCGCGATTTTGAAAAGTGCTGGAATCAATTCTTTCAGGCACTATTCCGACGTAATTTTGTGAGAGAAATCGACTGGGCGCAGTCCCAATACGCTGCGATCAACGCATCGAAAGTTACAGCCTAAAAACGAAAACCTGAGTTTATCCCATTTTTCAGCTGGTGCTTTTTCCTTCGTAACTTCTTCACTGTTGATCCCACGCTCTTTTCGCTGCGTTTTCTGGGTTCCTTGGGGTCCAATTGGTCGGGAAAGAGTCATACGAATCAATTCTGAGACGAAAAATTTTTTGGTAAAAAAAAAAGGAAGGTTAACCCCTTTGTATTTTTGGCGAAAATTTTCGCGATTTTGAAAAGTGCTGGAATCAATTCTTTCAGGCACTATTCCGACGTAATTTTGCGAGAGAAATCGACTGGGCGCAGTCCCAATACGCTGCGATCAACGCATTGAAAGTTGCAGCCTAAAAACGAAAACCTGAGTTTATCCCATTTTTCAGCTGGTGCTTTTTCCTTCGTAACTTCTTTCCTGTTGATCCCACGCTCTTTTCGCTGCGTTTTCTGGGTTCCTTGGGGTTCAATTGGTCGGGAAAGAGTCATACGAATCAATTCTGAGTCGAAAAATTTTTTGGTAAAAAAAAAAGGAAGGTTAACCCCTTTGCATTTTTGGCGAAAATTTTCGCGATTTTGAAAAGTGCTGGAATCAATTCTTTCAGGCACTATTCCGACGTAAATTTGCGAGAGAAATCGACTGGGCGCAGTCCCAATACGCTGCGATCAACGCATCGAAAGTTACAGCCTAAAAACGAAAACCTGAGTTTATCCCATTTTTTAGCTGGTGCTTTTTCCTTCGTAACTTCTTTCCTGTTGATCCCACGCACTTTTCGCTGCGTTTTCTGGGTTCCTTGGGGTCCAATTGGTCGGGAAAGAGTCATACGAATCAATTCTGAGTCGAAAAATTTTTTGGTAAAAAAAAAAGGAAGGTTAACCCCTTTGTATTTTTGGCGAAAATTTTCGCGATTTTGAAAAGTGCTGGAATCAATTCTTTCAGGCACTATTCCGACGTAATTTTGCGAGAGAAATCGACTGGGCGCAGTCCCAATACGCTGCGATCAACGCATTGAAAGTTACAGCCTAAAAACGAAAACCTGAGTTTATCCCATTTTTCAGCTGGTGCTTTTTCCTTCCTAACTTCTTCACTGTTGATCCCACGCTCTTTTCGCTGCGTTTTCTGGGTTCCTTGGGGTCCAATTGGTCGGGAAAGAGTCATACGAATCAATTCTGAGTCGAAAAATTTTTTGGTAAAAAAAAAAGGAAGGTTAACCCCTTTGTATTTTTGGCGAAAATTTTCGCGATTTTGAAAAGTGCTGGAATCAATTCTTTCAGGCACTATTCCGACGTAATTTTGCGAGAGAAATCGACTGGGCGCAGTCCCAATACGCTGCGATCAACGCATTGAAAGTTACAGCCTAAAAACGAAAACCTGAGTTTATCCCATTTTTCAGCTGGTGCTTTTTCCTTCCTAACTTCTTCACTGTTGATCCCACGCTCTTTTCGCTGCGTTTTCTGGGTTCCTTGGGGTCCAATTGGTCGGGAAAGAGTCATACGAATCAATTCTGAGTCGAAAAATTTTTTGGTAAAAAAAAAAGGAAGGTTAACCCCTTTGTATTTTTGGCGAAAATTTTCGCGATTTTGAAAAGTGCTGGAATCAATTCTTTCAGGCACTATTCCGACGTAATTTTGCGAGAGAAATCGACTGGGCGCAGTCCCAATACGCTGCGATCAACGCATTGAAAGTTACAGCCTAAAAACGAAAACCTGAGTTTATCCCATTTTTCAGCTGGTGCTTTTTCCTTCGTAACTTCTTCACTGTTGATCCCACGCTCTTTTCGCTGCGTTCTCTGGGTTCCTTGGGGTCCAATTGGTCGGGAAAGAGTCATACGAATCAATTCTGAGACGAAAAATTTTTTGGTAAAAAAAAAAGGAAGGTTAACCCCTTTGTATTTTTGGCGAAAATTTTCGCGATTTTGAAAAGTGCTGGAATCAATTCTTTCAGGCACTATTCCGACGTAATTTTGCGAGAGAAATCGACTGGGCGCAGTCCCAATACGCTGCGATCAACGCATTGAAAGTTACAGCCTAAAAACGAAAACCTGAGTTTATCCCATTTTTCAGCTGGTGCTTTTTCCTTCGTAACTTCTTCACTGTTGATCCCACGCTCTTTTCGCTGCGTTCTCTGGGTTCCTTGGGGTCCAATTGGTCGGGAAAGAGTCATACGAATCAATTCTGAGACGAAAAATTTTTTGGTAAAAAAAAAAGGAAGGTTAACCCCTTTGTATTTTTGGCGAAAATTTTCGCGATTTTGAAAAGTGCTGGAATCAATTCTTTCAGGCACTATTCCGACGTAATTTTGCGAGAGAAATCGACTGGGCGCAGTCCCAATACGCTGCGATCAACGCATTGAAAGTTACAGCCTAAAAACGAAAACCTGAGTTTATCCCATTTTTCAGCTGGTGCTTTTTCCTTCGTAACTTCTTCACTGTTGATCCCACGCTCTTTTCGCTGCGTTCTCTGGGTTCCTTGGGGTCCAATTGGTCGGGAAAGAGTCATACGAATCAATTCTGAGACGAAAAATTTTTTGGTAAAAAAAAAAGGAAGGTTAACCCCTTTGTATTTTTGGCGAAAATTTTCGCGATTTTGAAAAGTGCTGGAATCAATTCTTTCAGGCACTATTCCGACGTAATTTTGCGAGAGAAATCGACTGGGCGCAGTCCCAATACGCTGCGATCAACGCATTGAAAGTTACAGCCTAAAAACGAAAACCTGAGTTTATCCCATTTTTCAGCTGGTGCTTTTTCCTTCGTAACTTCTTCACTGTTGATCCCACGCTCTTTTCGCTGCGTTTTCTGGGTTCCTTGGGGTCCAATTGGTCGGGAAAGAGTCATACGAATCAATTCTGAGACGAAAAATTTTTTGGTAAAAAAAAAAGGAAGGTTAACCCCTTTGTATTTTTGGCGAAAATTTTCGCGATTTTGAAAAGTGCTGGAATCAATTCTTTCAGGCACTATTCCGACGTAATTTTGCGAGAGAAATCGACTGGGCGCAGTCCCAATACGCTGCGATCAACGCATTGAAAGTTACAGCCTAAAAACGAAAACCTGAGTTTATCCCATTTTTCAGCTGGTGCTTTTTCCTTCGTAACTTCTTCACTGTTGATCCCACGCTCTTTTCGCTGCGTTCTCTGGGTTCCTTGGGGTCCAATTGGTCGGGAAAGAGTCATACGAATCAATTCTGAGACGAAAAATTTTTTGGTAAAAAAAAAAGGAAGGTTAACCCCTTTGTATTTTTGGCGAAAATTTTCGCGATTTTGAAAAGTGCTGGAATCAATTCTTTCAGGCACTATTCCGACGTAATTTTGCGAGAGAAATCGACTGGGCGCAGTCCCAATACGCTGCGATCAACGCATCGAAAGTTACAGCCTAAAAACGAAAACCTGAGTTTATCCCATTTTTCAGCTGGTGCTTTTTCCTTCCTAACTTCTTCACTGTTGATCCCACGCTCTTTTCGCTGCGTTTTCTGGGTTCCTTGGGGTCCAATTGGTCGGGAAAGAGTCATACGAATCAATTCTGAGACGAAAAATTTTTTGGTAAAAAAAAAAGGAAGGTTAACCCCTTTGTATTTTTGGCGAAAATTTTCGCGATTTTGAAAAGTGCTGGAATCAATTCTTTCAGGCACTATTCCGACGTAATTTTGCGAGAGAAATCGACTGGGCGCAGTCCCAATACGCTGCGATCAACGCATTGAAAGTTACAGCCTAAAAACGAAAACCTGAGTTTATCCCATTTTTCAGCTGGTGCTTTTTCCTTCGTAACTTCTTCACTGTTGATCCCACGCTCTTTTCGCTGCGTTCTCTGGGTTCCTTGGGGTCCAATTGGTCGGGAAAGAGTCATACGAATCAATTCTGAGACGAAAAATTTTTTGGTAAAAAAAAAAGGAAGGTTAACCCCTTTGTATTTTTGGCGAAAATTTTCGCGATTTTGAAAAGTGCTGGAATCAATTCTTTCAGGCACTATTCCGACGTAATTTTGCGAGAGAAATCGACTGGGCGCAGTCCCAATACGCTGCGATCAACGCATCGAAAGTTACAGCCTAAAAACGAAAACCTGAGTTTATCCCATTTCTCAGCTGGTGCTTTTTCCTTCGTAACTTCTTCACTGTTGATCCCACGCTCTTTTCGCTGCGTTCTCTGGGTTCCTTGGGGTCCAATTGGTCGGGAAAGAGTCATACGAATCAATTCTGAGACGAAAAATTTTTTGGTAAAAAAAAAAGGAAGGTTAACCCCTTTGTATTTTTGGCGAAAATTTTCGCGATTTTGAAAAGTGCTGGAATCAATTCTTTCAGGCACTATTCCGACGTAATTTTGCGAGAGAAATCGACTGGGCGCAGTCCCAATACGCTGCGATCAACGCATTGAAAGTTACAGCCTAAAAACGAAAACCTGAGTTTATCCCATTTTTCAGCTGGTGCTTTTTCCATCCTAACTTCTTCACTGTTGATCCCACGCTCTTTTCGCTGCGTTTTCTGGGTTCCTTGGGGTCCAATTGGTCGGGAAAGAGTCATACGAATCAATTCTGAGACGAAAAATTTTTTGGTAAAAAAAAAAGGAAGGTTAACCCCTTTGTATTTTTGGCGAAAATTTTCGCGATTTTGAAAAGTGCTGGAATCAATTCTTTCAGGCACTATTCCGACGTAATTTTGCGAGAGAAATCGACTGGGCGCAGTCCCAATACGCTGCGATCAACGCATTGAAAGTTACAGCCTAAAAACGAAAACCTGAGTTTATCCCATTTTTCAGCTGGTGCTTTTTCCTTCGTAACTTCTTCACTGTTGATCCCACGCTCTTTTCGCTGCGTTTTCTGGGTTCCTTGGGGTCCAATTGGTCGGGAAAGAGTCATACGAATCAATTCTGAGACGAAAAATTTTTTGGTAAAAAAAAAAGGAAGGTTAACCCCTTTGTATTTTTGGCGAAAATTTTCGCGATTTTGAAAAGTGCTGGAATCAATTCTTTCAGGCACTATTCCGACGTAATTTTGCGAGAGAAATCGACTGGGCGCAGTCCCAATACGCTGCGATCAACGCATTGAAAGTTACAGCCTAAAAACGAAAACCTGAGTTTATCCCATTTTTCAGCTGGTGCTTTTTCCTTCGTAACTTCTTCACTGTTGATCCCACGCTCTTTTCGCTGCGTTTTCTGGGTTCCTTGGGGTCCAATTGGTCGGGAAAGAGTCATACGAATCAATTCTGAGTCGAAAAATTTTTTGGTAAAAAAAAAAGGAAGGTTAACCCCTTTGTATTTTTGGCGAAAATTTTCGCGATTTTGAAAAGTGCTGGAATCAATTCTTTCAGGCACTATTCCGACGTAATTTTGCGAGAGAAATCGACTGGGCGCAGTCCCAATACGCTGCGATCAACGCATTGAAAGTTACAGCCTAAAAACGAAAACCTGAGTTTATCCCATTTTTCAGCTGGTGCTTTTTCCTTCCTAACTTCTTCACTGTTGATCCCACGCTCTTTTCGCTGCGTTTTCTGGGTTCCTTGGGGTCCAATTGGTCGGGAAAGAGTCATACGAATCAATTCTGAGACGAAAAATTTTTTGGTAAAAAAAAAAGGAAGGTTAACCCCTTTGTATTTTTGGCGAAAATTTTCGCGATTTTGAAAAGTGCTGGAATCAATTCTTTCAGGCACTATTCCGACGTAATTTTGCGAGAGAAATCGACTGGGCGCATTCCCAATACGCTGCGATCAACGCATTGAAAGTTACAGCCTAAAAACGAAAACCTGAGTTTATCCCATTTTTCAGCTGGTGCTTTTTCCTTCGTAACTTCTTCACTGTTGATCCCACGCTCTTTTCGCTGCGTTTTCTGGGTTCCTTGGGGTCCAATTGGTCGGGAAAGAGTCATACGAATCAATTCTGAGTCGAAAAATTTTTTGGTAAAAAAAAAAGGAAGGTTAACCCCTTTGTATTTTTGGCGAAAATTTTCGCGATTTTGAAAAGTGCTGGAATCAATTCTTTCAGGCACTATTCCGACGTAATTTTGCGAGAGAAATCGACTGGGCGCAGTCCCAATACGCTGCGATCAACGCATTGAAAGTTACAGCCTAAAAACGAAAACCTGAGTTTATCCCATTTTTCAGCTGGTGCTTTTTCCTTCCTAACTTCTTCACTGTTGATCCCACGCTCTTTTCGCTGCGTTTTCTGGGTTCCTTGGGGTCCAATTGGTCGGGAAAGAGTCATACGAATCAATTCTGAGACGAAAAATTTTTTGGTAAAAAAAAAAGGAAGGTTAACCCCTTTGTATTTTTGGCGAAAATTTTCGCGATTTTGAAAAGTGCTGGAATCAATTCTTTCAGGCACTATTCCGACGTAATTTTGCGAGAGAAATCGACTGGGCGCAGTCCCAATACGCTGCGATCAACGCATTGAAAGTTACAGCCTAAAAACGAAAACCTGAGTTTATCCCATTTTTCAGCTGGTGCTTTTTCCTTCGTAACTTCTTCACTGTTGATCCCACGCTCTTTTCGCTGCGTTTTCTGGGTTCCTTGGGGTCCAATTGGTCGGGAAAGAGTCATACGAATCAATTCTGAGTCGAAAAATTTTTTGGTAAAAAAAAAAGGAAGGTTAACCCCTTTGTATTTTTGGCGAAAATTTTCGCGATTTTGAAAAGTGCTGGAATCAATTCTTTCAGGCACTATTCCGACGTAATTTTGCGAGAGAAATCGACTGGGCGCAGTCCCAATACGCTGCGATCAACGCATCGAAAGTTACAGCCTAAAAACGAAAACCTGAGTTTATCCCATTTTTTAGCTAGTGCTTTTTCCTTCGTAACTTCTTTCCTGTTGATCCCACGCTCTTTTCGCTGCGTTTTCTGGGTTCCTTGGGGTCCAATTGGTCGGGAAAGAGTCATACGAATCAATTCTGAGTCGAAAAATTTTTTGGTAAAAAAAAAAGGAAGGTTAACCCCTTTGTATTTTTGGCGAAAATTTTCGCGATTTTGAAAAGTGCTGGAATCAATTCTTTCACGCACCATTCCGACGTAATTTTGCGAGAGAAACTGATTGGGCGCAGTATCAATACGCTGCGTGCAACAGATAACAAGTTTCGAACTAAAACGACAGATTTCTACTGTGATACTTCTGCTGCCGATCCTACGCCTTTATATGTAGAACTCTCTCTCGCATTCCTGAAGGCACAATTAGTGCGAAAGGAATCCCGCTCAACGATCCTGAGACGAAAAGTTCTCGAGTCCTGAAAATCGGAAACAAGTGAGGCTTGCCACAACCCAAAGCCCTTTCGAATTTTTCAGTACTTGTGTTGCGAATTTCAGGAAATGCTGAAACCGATTCTTGTATACCCTATGTTGACGCAAGTCTGGAAAACGAATGCATTGCGCAAAGTTCTGGGAGGTTTCGAGCATCCAAGCAAAACTCACGGCTTAAAAACGTCAAATTCGCACCTGGTTTTCAAAGCGGTGCAATAGGAAAATCACAAACCCATAGCCATAAAGGTTCAGTTCTAGTTTATTTAGTGTGCCTTAGTTCTAGTACAAGTGATTGGGTGTCAGTGTAAACTACATATACTTCACCAAGTTTTCGAATAGTTCAATTATAATATGCTATACTATTACATTATACTAATAATGATATATTATACCAATAATTTCTCTAATTTCATATCGCTGGATTTAATTAGCATAATATTTGCAAAAATATTGAAGTTCAACATAAGAAAAGTGCAATATAATGAACGTACATTACATGAGACTTCTGACGACTATGTAAGAAAAAAACACTGCGATGTACATTGCCCTGCGCAGAAAATGAACAATGTGGTATAAAATTATCATCATTGTAGTTTGTAAGCGCAGCTTATGTTTTAGCCTGCGTACAGATGCAATGCACCTCTGCAGGATTACGAGTTGTATAATATTGTATGGTTAAATAAAATGACTAATACTAACATAAATTTCTCTGTAGTTTCTTTGTATCTTCTCAGGTGTTGGTCTCTCGACGCTCCAAATACCTTTTTTTCACTCTTTGAGGTCCTGTTAGCCAAGAAAGTGTCGCTTGAGTCGATTCTGAGACGAAAAGTATTTGGCTCCAAAAATAACAAAAAAAGTAGGTTAACCCCTTAGGATTTGTTCATTAGAAACTAGGCCGATTTTGAAAAATACCCAATTCAAGTCTTTGGTGCACAGCCGAAGGATAAATTTCCCTTGTAATTCTTCTGCTGTTGGCCGTAAGCTTTTTTCGATGTCGTTTTCGCATTTCTGTGGGTCCAATCAGTCGGAGAAGAGCCCTGCAAAACGATTCTGAGATAAAATGTTTCCGGGCCCTAAAAATCGCAAAAAAGCAAGGCTCACCCCTTTGAATTTTTCCAGTCGAAATTTGGCCGATTTCGAAAAATAGCTTAATCTATTTTCTGATGCACTGCATGGAAGTAATTTTTCCCCGTAGGCCCTCTCGATGGTGACAAAGTATACGATTGATTATAGTGTCCTTAATTGCGATACATATCAATTATTATTCCTTAGGTGCATACGTTGTATGATAAAATGTATCTATCGATGTAACGTGCATACCCCTATTCCTCATTCTTATACCTCAGTGTTCGTCCTTCGTTTTTTGGAGCTTCTGCAGCTAACTAGCCTGAGCAAATTCTCGCACAACGCGGTGTCATTTCGCTCGACTCACCCGATGACACTTTTCCTTTATCTTTCACTGCTTATCGTTAGACTGGACACATCAATGCTAGGGCATTTCACATATGATTAATAAACTTTAAAGGAGTCTCGAAAATGCGAATCCTAGACTTGTAGAAAACCTGCACCTCGCGAATCCTTACATGACGATACGAATACTCGACATTACGATCATTACACTACCAATAAATATATTATTCCCCATTTTTGTGACTTGACCGACCAATTATCTCATTAGTAGCCGATTTTTGTTTCAATCGATAGTTTATTTGCCACATAAGGTAACATTATGTTTCTTTTTTTTTTGTTTGAAGTGGAGCTTTATACAATAAATAGATGAGATGAACGATTAATTTTTAGACTTTTGGAAATATCTCGACAGAGGTTCGAGGCATCCAAATTCACTCACAGATCTTTTTCGTAGATCGTAAAAAGGTACAAAAATTTGCGCTCATGAATATTTACAATCAAACCCATATTTGTCGAGAAAAACGTTTATTGTTCATCAATTAGATATTCTACTCCGGAATACGTACCGTCCAACTGACCTAAGGAATTACAAGTCATTAGGTTTCTTTGTTTGTTTAAACGAATGAAATCTAGATAACAATGAAATTCGACTTTCAAAATTCCGCATGCGAAATGGCGATATATACTTCAGTCAACGTTTTCTTACAGTATTTTATGATATCTTCAGTGTGCCTGATTGTTATGGACGTTTAAACATGCCGCATTTCGAGCGCCTCTGTCGCAGCGTTACCTGGCGGATTACTTTAGAAGTACTACCGCAAAATCACGGTGTGTAATATAGCCAAAACCATGGCCAAAACGTATGTAAGACCGTGGAAAACACAAAAAATAAGCACAAGCTACTTTCTCACCTATTCTTACATTGTGCCCACGAGCATCTCGCTGGTAACTAGCGCCGATCTGGTGGCCACTTACTGCGTTCTCATACCTTTCAACTTTCCAAGTAATCGGAACCCTATACTTCGTGGCTCGCGTGATCCATGTCCTATGGTTGAGCGGCAGGAGCAGCAGCAATATCATAAATGAATATACATCCACGGATATTATGACAGATAATTTTGTGAAAAGACCAATTATTCCTTACAGATCCTGTTGCATTCAAAATTAATAAAAAAAAAAAAAAAACGAACTCAAGGACAGGATTTTAAGCAAGGCTTCAGAAAGCAGACGCGCAACCGTATCTAATGGCCGGAAATGGATTGTGAAGTCACGTGTCACGTGACCCGAAGCGGTTGGCGTCGCGCGTCGCGTCGAGCGATCATCCAATGGGACATAAGCCGGGGGCCGGACGAAGGTTACGGAGTATAACGAGTAGGGTTGGGATTCAGTCGTCGCGTATATTTCTGTTAAGTACGTGTCAGGACAACGGACGCGGCGTAAGCACCGCCGAGTTGAATGATTCGATAGTGAGTAAAAGAGTGAGTAGGATCGAACGTTTGTAACATTCAGTGGGTGTTAAAAACATACGGGTGAAAAATCAAGTAAAAAGATAGCAGGTAGTGCGAAGAGATAAATCGGTGTGCTAAGAAGTGGTCGATCCTTATCAAAAAATGTCGACGAAAGCCAGCAAGAAAACCGTTGTAACATCGTCGAGCGTCAGCTCGGTCCAGTCGCCGACGCCGAGTACATCGACGCCCGTTGGCCGCCGCCCGGGAAGCCCGTTGAGCCCGACGCGTTACTCGCGTCTTCAGGAGAAGCAGGATCTGCAAAATTTGAACGACCGTCTAGCATGTTACATAGAAAAGGTCCGTCACCTGGAGGCCGAAAACTCGCGGCTCACGCGAGAGGTGCAAACTAGTCAGGAGACGGTGACGCGGGAGGTTACCAACATTAAATCCATGTACGAACACGAACTCTCCGACGCTAGGAAACTGCTGGACGACACGTCGAGGGAAAGGGCAAAACTTGAGATCGACACGAAGCGTCTCTGGGACGATAACGAGGAATTGAAAAATAAGTACGGCTTGAATTTACGGTTTTTTTTTGTTTTTCTTTACAGCTCATCGATTTTACAGGTGCATGCAAATATTCGTTTCGCTCTACCCACCGGCCGCTCGCTCACGGATAAATATTACTACGTCCGTGCGTCACGCGCAGTAGCGTAGCCAGTAGTGTTTCCCTGTACACTCTAAAAGAAAAAAAGGGACCAAAAATATTCAGGTTACGCGTTACGCCGATCGCATGCCGGTATCGAGTCGGCCATTGATAGTAAACGAAGATCCGTATTTTTATCGTTGTTTGCTTGTACTTTATGAAGCGTTAAATGTTTTCTCCCGATTACGAGTTACGAGATAGTCAATAATTCGTCTTCGGAGGCTGTCGAAGAAAACTACACTCAAATAAATAAAATCCTTAAAATTCTGGTGAGAGAAGCGCATGCGCTCCGGTGAAATGTGTGATGTATGTATGTACATACATTTTACGCGGTGTCCAATATTTCGACGATTACGCTGGCCAAACACGCAGGGCGCGTCCCAATATTTACCTGGAATTTTATCGATCCATCTCCGTGAAACGAAAAATGAAAATAACCGGTGACGTCACTGCGGCGTGTAGTTGCGTCACACCCTCAAATGAACGCGACGTTGATGTCATCTTTGTAATCTCTGATTCAAAAACATTCGCTCTCACCCGGTTCTCCGGTAGGAGACGCGCGCTTATGTTACGTGCACGCGTCTATGTATTTTCAAGAACTTTTAATACTAATATGGCTCTATGTCATAATTCTAAGAGGCATGTTCGTGCCTTCTCAATGACTTTCAAGGCGAAATAGAACCTAGGACAGAAAAGACGGAAGGAAAGAGATGGCACAACCAATGTCCGCGAATTCGCGGCATGCGCGATCGACTATTTCGAGCCGTGATGACCGAATCCGAGTTTGTTGGGCATTGAGTAGAAGCGCGGGGAATCTGTCCGACTTTACGCTTGTATCGGAACATCGGCATGTGTGTATCCTGTCGGAATGCGAGCGAGGTACCGCATAAACCGTAAAGCCGTAGGCGGCTTTCCGCGGTGACATCACTGCCCACGTTGGCTCATCGTCATAGCAGCACGGCTAAGGACGCGCGAGACCCCGGGAGGCCCCGCTCGTCACATGGAAAAGTATCCATACACACACGCGGCGTGCCCTTCCTGGGACTTGGTATATTTTAAACTTGGATATAGCGAGCATAAATACGTTAGAAAAATCAACACACGCTATGATGATTATGACGATGTTGGTGAGAACCATGCACGCATACCTATACGAATAGAGAAAAAAAAACCTTGAATATTAATAACGATGATTGCATTCTTGTTTATACCAAATTTTTTTTCTGTATACCTAATAAATAAATCGTAGGCGGTTATGTGCAATAAGCTTGATGATATCTTTTTCTCCCCTCTCTTGTACATTTACAGTTTTATGTGTACAACATTGTTACGCAAACAGCAGCGACTTTTTTTTTCTGTTGTACTAAACTTTATTCAATTTTCGTTTCATCTTCTACGTATATCTTATATACGTGTCCTCCACCTAGTTGTATATATATGTAGGTCTACGCTTTCGACGCGATACGCTCACCGTATGCCTGGGTCTGGTTACAAGCCACGCTGTTGCAGCACCTGTCAATATTTCTTCAATTCTCTACACTAGTAAATATTATGTACTGATATCGACTTTGCAGTTTGTGAGCTTCTGTGTTGGAGTACATGCAAAAACAATAAACACGAATAAAAGTGAAAAGACGACGACGAATAAAGAAAAGAAGAGACGAGGAACTAACTTCACGGTCTTTGCACGATTCTTAATTTTTTCTGGAAAAGATCTTTGTTTAAAATTACGTTTCTCTCTGGAATGGCTATTCAAAACATGCTCGAACGCGTTAAAAATTTCAATCTATTTTTTATCGATATATGCAGGTATTTTACACTATCGGTCCATTGAGGAGTCTTCTTTATTCCACGAGATTGAAGTTAGTAACGTTATCGTAAAGAAACATTGGGAAAAAATCACTATTTTCATATTTTACAATGACTTTGAAGGAACGAAGATTTCAAAATATGAGTATATTTCGTTTTATTAGGGTTTACCTCCTTATAGGGTCGTTACGATAACGTTACTAACTTCATCATGGCTTTTCCCCGCGTTTCTTGACCTCGTCTCAGCGGAGTGAGGCACTTGACATTACGTACGTTACGTTACGCGAATGCGTGTGCTGTAATACACTTCCCACAACGCTAAGTATTGAGTAACATACTCTTCAATGCTCCGTTAATAACTTTATTGAAATTAAAGTTGGCATGAGCTTTCATTGTACATCTTATCAGCAATGAGAAAAGATATAGCTGAGGTAAGTCATTACAATCCAAACGATTAACACTGCGATTGTGTGCGGCTTATTTTAACGTTAATGGCCATTATGCTATATCCTCAATTAATATGGAATTCCTGTTTTTTTTTTTTTAAATTTACATCTCCGTTTACGAGTGCTCCAGGGAAAAAAGACTTTAAAAAAAATACAGTGCATGTAATTTCAGTTCGTCGTGAAAGAGTGAAGCGTTACCTGAATTCTGTAACCTTGGCCTGGCTAGAAGCAGGGGAAGGAGAATGATGACGCCGATATACGAATATATGTCGACGTCTACCGGGAAACGGTCGATAAAAAGTGTTCCTTAAACTGGGTCAATCGTTCGAAATAGCAAATCACCCTCTCTTTTCTCTCCCTTCGATTATTTATTACTGTTCGTATAAATACACGAATACCCGAGAAACTTTCGGTATCGTTGTCGCGTTTACGATCTACTTTACTACGTTGTTCCCCTTCCGCGATTTTCATAAATATAATCGACCCGCGAAAAAGGGACGACCATAATTATAATCATTAATTTTTGTCCCTCTTTTTCTTTCAGACTCGAAAAGAAAACCAAGGATCTACAAATAGTCGAGAACAACTTGATGATCTACGAATCGCGTTGCGGGGATTTGCAAACAAAGTTTAACCAGTCTGCAGCTGAGCGAAAAAAGCTCGCGGAACGAGAACGGGAACTCGAGAAGGAGGTTGAACGCCTCCAGGCGCTGCTCGATGACGCGCGAAAGCACCTCGAGGAAGAGACCCTTCAGCGAATCGACCTGGAGAACAACATACAGAGCTTGAAGGAGGACATAAGTTTCAAAGATCAAGTCTACCAGCAGGAATTGACCGAGACACGAACGCGACGTCAGGTTGGTTTCGTTGCCGCGATTTTGCTGCACCTGCTTGCAAAAAAAAAAAAACACCGTTGCACTTGTTCACGCTAATTCGTTCAGTCTTCATTGCAGGTCGAGATTTCCGAGATTGACGGGCGCCTGGCCGAGCAGTACGAGGCTAAGCTGCAACAATCGTTGCAAGAATTGCGCGAACAGTATGAATCTCAGATGCGCGCCAATCGGGAGGAGATCGAATTGCTCTATGAGAACAAGATTAAGAACCTGACATCCCACGCCCAACGAAACAGCGGTGCGGCGAGCCTTGCTGTAGAGGAGCTTCGTCAGACCAGGTCCCGTATCGACGGACTAAATCAACGCATTAACGAGCTCGAGGCCACAAACAACGCGCTCAATTCTCGCATCAGGTAAAATAACGGCTCTCAGGTCGTAAACGCAATTTAGCACGTTTCAAGGTCTTTGCTCATAAAGCTTCGTACAAAAGACGACAGTGAAAATTTCTCTCACCTTGCGTTCATTTTTCGCTCTCAACCATTGTTTTAGAATTTTGTAAAGGATCGGTAAGTCCTGTAGTCATTCATTCAATTTTATAATTGAGAAAATGGATAGATCTCGTATAAAAAATCCACCGTATTTTATTACACTCCAAAGTTTCAGACTCTTTGTAAAATAAAAAAAAACCTATTGAAGCATCAAACTTCAAACGAAGCATATTTCACTAGCGCAATGAAAAATGGTAAATATACCTTGAAACATGATAATTTCTTTCATATTATGACAGAGATCTCGAGAACTTGCGCGAAAATGAGCGTGCTCGGCATGCTGAAGATTTGGCCAGTCTGGATGCTGAGCTGGCAAGAATGCGTGACGAGATGGCACAGCAGCTGCAGGAGTATCAAGATCTGATGGACATAAAGGTGGCGCTAGACCTGGAGATAGCCGCCTACCGAAAACTGCTAGAATCAGAAGAGGCAAGGTAATACGAAAAAAATTGGAAAAATTATTTTAACGAATGAAAACCAATTCAAAACCGCAATTACCTGTATATTTTTTTCCAGGTTGAACATTACACCGATGCAATCGCCCGCTTCGTTATCCAGCGGAAGAGGAACCCCATCGCGCAACACTCCACTTAGAGGTGGTAAAAGAAAGCGTACTTTGTTGGAGGAGAGCGAAGAGCGCAGCAGTAGTGACTATAGCGTATCTGGAACTGCCAGAGGCGATATCGAGATTACTGAAGCTGATCCACAGGGACGTTATATCAAACTTACCAACAAGGGCAACAAGGTGATTAAATTTAGAAGCACGAATGTCCATATATGTGTACTGGTTGTACACTGAAATTTCAGGAAATTTCGTACTGCATTATTTACACTTGCTTCACAATTTGAAATTTCACTTAAAAGATTGTTATCTAACAGTAATGTGCAATACCGTGTGTATTCCGTACAAGAAAAAGTTCTGAAAGACCATGCAAGAATGAGTAATTGATGACATTTTCTCACCATATATTTCGTAGGAGATAGTTTTGAGTGGGTGGCAGTTGATCCGCAAAGCTGGAGCACTAGAGACGAATTTCAAATTCCATCGTAGCGCAAAGGTCGATGCAGGAGCGACTGTGACTGTTTGGTCAGCAGATATCGGAGCATCTCACGAACCTCCGACCAACCTTGTTATGAAGGGACAAAAGTGGTTTACGGCAGATAACATGACTACAACCTTACTTAACAGCGAAGGAGAGGTGAGTTATGAGCAACAACAGATGAATGATGATAAAGTAAAAAATCAATCAAATTATGTATAATTTTCCCTATTCAATTATCATATTGCTTTATTACATTTCTAGGAATTGGCAACGTCCGAACGGAAGCGGCAACAGCTGTCCAGTACCTTGTCGCGACACAGGGAAAATATTGGGTTTCGAAACTCAGAGGATCTTCACCACCAACAGGTATTACATTTTGATGATTTTGAACATGTTATACGTGCACAGAGTGTGGTGTCTCTGAAGTTTCCTTATTATTCCTTAGCTATTTATTTATTCATTTGTTTATTTATTTACCTCTCTTTTTTTCTATAATGTATATTTTTACACTTTATTTTTATTAATTTTTTTACCCTCAAAGACAATGTGGCTACGCAATTTATCAATTTTATCCGCGAATAAAAGAGAAAGGAGGAGAAATTTGTGAATCACGCACACACGGGATAATTCTGGCAATTATTGTTATGTTGTGTTGTGTTACAGTATGTTGATTAACTTAACTTTGAAAAGAGACATGTACATCGTACGTGAATGATTAAAAATCTTCTCGCCTTAACATTATAACAGTTAAATTTTGATGGAAGCCACTATATTAATAACTGGATTCATTCACGGAGTCTCGTAAGTTTCGCGGAAACTGGATAATCATGGATTGGTTACCCAATGATATGGCATTACCCTGGACGTATGAGGAAAGTTTTTTTTCTCACCAGTTTTGAAACTTTTTGCAAACTTAATTTTTACTTAATTTTTACTTAATTATAACTCATACATAAACCACACGTATGGCATACACACATTTACACACTTATCTTATACGTAAAACTAGTAATTATTAACGAACTGACCAAATTTTATTCGAAATATTTTCAATTATTGATAAAATGAAACACCCCTATGATACCATCCAATGAGGAGGGGTGATGTCTTATCAATGTTCAATTCTTGTTCCATAGAGAAGATATCTCTACCCGTATTAATGATCGTGAGGGCGCACAGCTCAGGCAGGCGGCCTATGTAAGTTGTTATTCTAAACTCTCAGATGTTCAGCTGTTCAGTCATTTGTCTGCAATAATAATAATAATAATATCAACAATAATGAATAATAATAATAATCCATTACCACACATTATTATTATTGTAATAATTTGCAAATAATATTAATTTTAAAGTTTGCTTAATTATTCATTATCAGTAGCTATTTTTTTGTTGGTCCATTTCTTGGCACTGCCGTCATACTTACGCTGCTCTCTCACGCTTTACTAAACCTTATCATTACATAAATGTCTTTTTCAATCTGTCAAGCTTTATTTCTATTTCATTGCGCATACGCATATTATAGTATTATTGTGATCTTATTTTTGCACTTTAATATATGACGTTCATTTTCACCGAAACATAACACGGGATAGACTTCTTTCGATGTTTTTCAGAAAAAGCGTAATTAGACTTGACCAGATACATTATTTTCTCAATATTTTTCTTGGCGACATGCAAGTTTGAACTACTGCATTTTCACATGTAATAAACAATCTTGTCAATCGTATTTATACCCACAAACAGCCATTTAGGTATTATAAGACAGTTACTAATAATTCATACGTACTCAGGCAAATTACAAGATTTCATTCTTGGTTATAAATTGTAAAATTTTGAATGATTTTAGAAGATAAACATTGGAAGACGTTGATTCATTTCGTACTCAAATATTTCAGCGTGAAAACTTTCTCACACAGCATCTTCGCTTTAACCACATTGTCTTTAGATTAGACAGAAAATAGAAGAAGAAGGAACACTTACGTAGCTGTTGTGACAGTACCAACAATATCAGTGGAAGCAGCAGTCTACGTCGTCTTCGAATTTCTTATTTTTAATTTTTTTTTCACCCACCATTTTTGAAAATCGCTAGTGCATAGTTGTAACTAACAACATGTACGTTATTTCAATCACCATGAACGGGATAACTGTTCCTGTGCATCAATCATGCACAGCTGTACTTATGGTTATAAAAATACGGTTGTCAGGGCATGCGGGGCTGTGGTATAATTTTGCGGGTTTGAATACGTGTCAACGCGCGTTAATACACATTGATTTTTTTTATTTTCAATAATTTTGATCCAATAACTAATAGGAATGAATCTATTATTTTTCTGTTACAGGGTGACCCTCAGGGTGAAGAACGCTGCCGCATAATGTGAGAAAAAAAAGGGGACGTGTTATTGGTATAAAAAAACCGACGAAAATAAAACAAGAAAAAAAAAAATTACCGCAGGGCTTTTTTAATATCTCTTTACTATAAGTTTAATTATCCGCGAGTTACCGTACCAGCTAGGACGGAATTTGCTGAAATGAAAGTGGCGCGACGCCCTGAACCTTACCGCCTTAAAAAACAAAAATATTTTATCAACAATGCTCGTTGCCAGTGATCCTCGCTATTTCCATTATGAATGTAAATCGCGAAAAATGTTCGATTAAGTAATAACAATAATAACGCTCACGATTGTTATAATTTTTGTAGATTCATGATATCCCGAAAAATAACGGGGAAAAAGAAACATTTAATTTCGTGAGAACACCGGTTTTCGCTGGCAGCGTGAACAGTTAATTTATATCTATTATATTGTATCTCATAAATACAAAACCTTAGAATAATAGTTTAAGGTGTCGGTACGAGATGATTGATTGATCAAAACAGTAAAAAATCAAATAGGTAATTTGTAACAGATTATCTTATTCATATAGGCTGTAAAACAAAATCTGTTTTCTTCGCTATCATATAATTTCTTCCTTTTATTTTCTTTTCACCGCATAACTGCACCACAATTATTAATGAAGTCCTGAAATCGTCATCTGGTATTTTACCAATCATCGTTGTGTTCAAAAGCTTGATTAATTAATTAACAAACAAAAACAACTAATCAATTGTTCTGTGTTAGTTGTGTGGTTGGTGTTATCTTTATTTTTCCCCGCGCTGTGTACCACGGTTAGTCTAGTAATTAGTTTTGATTTTTTTTTTTTAATCTCCCCGTCATTTGTTTTAAAGATATCTTTTTAAACCATCGACTTAATTTCCAGTTACGTCATGGAGCACTAATTATCACTATCAGTTAAAACAAAAAACTCCAGCAATTTTTCAATCTCCGAACTACGCCACTTATCCAAGTGCCACAGAGAATGAAAAATTGCACTTTCGGAAATTCAAAAGAAGAAAAAACACTAAACGCAGCACGGTTTTACAGTAAAGAAAGAGAAGAACGTATAGTTATTAAAAATGAATATATCTCTTAATTAATACAAATAATGAAAACTGAAAATAATAGTTGTACCAACGTACGAATCTCTGCTGATGTCCATTGTCTCCTTAATAGAACGTACTATGATGTAGCAATTTTGTAAAACTATTATATGAGTATTGTTGGTTTATTGTTGATTAATTCTTCTGGCTTAGCCTTCCAACCACCATTGCCCTCCATATAAAATAATGACTCTAGTTGTAGAAGTTGCGTACTAGAAGCAGTACAGTCTATCCAAAATATGAACACCTACACCACGCACACGCAGCACATTATTGTGGTAGATACACGAGGCACAATAAACATGGAGATAACGATGAGAGTAGCAGTAATGAAGAAAGAAAAAAAAATTAAGTAAATATGAATTACATATACGTTTAATGCATTTATTTAGTTTCCGATAAAACTATATAAATATATATATAGTATACAATGTATACATATATATGTATATATATAACCATAGCTTCCTTTTAAGATTTGTAGCGAGATTAGGAGTTTTCTTTGTATAACCACTTTGCAAGTTTATTAGATTTCAAAGAATAAATAAAAAAAAAAATTAAAAAACAACTAATCCATTAACCGTACAAATATTTTCGTAATTTTTATTTTTAATAATAATAATAATAATAATAACTGTAATGATAATGTAAAGCAAAAATTATTAGTTTAATAATATATAATGTTAAGAAACTATGATTGATGAAAAAAAAAAAATTTTTAAGAATTGTATTCATATTATACTAAAAATATACGTATATAAACACTTTTACATTTGTGTTCAATGTTCAATTCTCGTTGCTGTAAGTTACCTTGATTCGATTGTTAGCTCATTTCTGTACTGAGAAAAAATGAAAAGTTATACGTCCCCGCCTCCTGTTTTTCACGTATGATAATCCCACACTCTACAGTGTATCGTGACACTTAATATCTGTGCCCGTAAGTTGTTTCTAACGTTTAGAGGTACGGCGATTATCTTTAAATTTTTATTCCTTTTCTTCGGTTTATTTTTTAATGACGTTACGCGAGCGTCATCTGCAATACTTCTTGATGTATATTCTATACTGTGAAAATCATATGCACAATAAAATTTCACCAAACTTGAAGGGATTATATGACGATTTTTTTTAATTATAATTTATTAACGAATTAACCCCGTTCCTCAACATGTACTTAAAAAATAACCGACTGTTTGAGACGAATTTTTAACAACATATCAGTGGGGAAAAGCTTTGTTAAAAAAATAATTTAAATAAAAGAATTTTTGCCAAGCTGGTTGTAAGAGTGGTTACGATAATGGAAGAAGGGTTGGTGCATGAACATAGAAATTTCGCAGACATTTGAAAGAAGAATAAAGGAGACAGAAAAAATCTGTTGCTTTTATCTGCAAAACACTTAGGTGAGTAACACAATAATTTACACAAACAATCTCTGCTCAAAATGTCGGATGGATGAATCAGGTCTAGTCTAAATGTTATAGAGACCGGACACAAATCCCGTATAACATTTCGATAGGACCCGATTCTTTCATCCAACATTTTAAGCAAGGGTGCCTGTAACATGTCAACATCGTTATACTGCTTCGAGTTTGACATATATTACGTATATTCATACACACCAACTTCGATAAGAGACATATTAATTCACACGCACACACATACACGCGCAGGCAAACAACGAGACGTAATGACAGTGAAATATTCTGACTGTATTTACAAGAGGTAGTACAAAGAATAACTGGATAATATTGATATTACACGTATTCTTTTATACATACATACACTAATAAGTAGTAGTAGTAGTAGTAGTAGTAGTAGTAGTAGTGGCAGTAGTAGTAAGTGTAGTAGCAGTAGTAGTTGTAGTTGTAGTAGTAGTAGTAAGCGGTGAACAGATTACACATTAATTCGAGGCACGTGATATTAAGGCATTTCTACAGAGGACAGATGATTTCTTAGACGTATAAAATATAAATCCCGAATTTTTTACTTTTTTTTTTCATTTCGGTTCGTTATTTTCTTTCCAAATTCTTGCATAACAATCTTCGTACGTATTTTCTTTTTTTTTTGTTTTCTCATATCGATATATAATTAGAATAATTGTATTATGTGAATATAATTTAACGTGAAAATATTTCGCAAAGATGATCACGATTTTTTACGTAAATGTATAATACGTACGTGTATAAGTATTATTTATTCATCTAGTATAACAACTGCGAGCAATTTATTTTATACGTCTATAAACATTAATTATGTTAGTGGACATCACAATGAAAATTATACAGGTATAATATATCAGTTTATCGATGCAGGTACATACATTACACCGAAGGTTGGCTATTTTTTTTGGACATACCTATATTACACAACGTGTGTATATACGCGCAAACGCTCGCAATTGTATATATTATATATAATAACACAATTTCGCGCGTCGGGGTATTTATATATCATTTATTATATATTATAACAAGAATTATTTCTTTATAGTCTTTAAAATTCTATGGTCACCTCGCTAATTAAACGATATACTCTCCTCCCTGTACAATCACTGGTTAAGTATGTAATAACAATTATCTACCGTTGATTAAATTACTCTACCGCACCAATCCAACATCATTATACTTTTCAGTTTCATATTTTGTCACGTTACGTTATACGTTGTATATCAAATCCCACCCACCCCACTTTCATCAAACCTCAAATAGTACTTCGATTATCAATTTGATAGGTATATTAGTATTATTGTATCGTTATATCAATTGTACGCATATCGACTACAATAATGTGCAGGATAGGCTATACGAATTACATCGTGTATTATTACGCTACGGAATTAAGCCGAGCTGTCGCAATATCGTATAAAATAAATGATGTCATAATTGTTTAATCTCATATTTCTAACTTTTCTTCGCTGCTTCATTTATCCTGGAATGCAGATTATATTACCACCGTAATTCTTACTAAACCACGTAATATGTATAATATATTGCGTAACTTTGTTAACAACAATAACAACAACAACAACAACGGCACAACAAATATATTAAACACAGACGCGTATACACGAGGTTGTATCATGTATGCGATGTAAATTCGTTTCGAGATAATCTGATTCTTCCAAAAAAATCCTCCATGTGTTTTTTGCATAAAAAATTATTGTTAATATACGTAGGATAACACAACTGTTTTTAACCTCGGGCTATTAGTCGAGGTAAGCCGTTCGAATTTTCATTTGCATCCAATCGTCGTGGACTTTCGACGTACGTGGCTTATACGTATGATCGTTATCGACGTTTGATTTTCACCAACTGAAAACACGCGTTCACTTACCAATCGACTCAGAACAACGAGTTTTATCGAGAAAAATTTCACATAAAATCGTGGCAAAACGTTCTGCGGGTAATAACGCAAATTAATACCGTTGAAACGAGTTCCGTTTAATTCTTCACCACCGAAAGTTGAATCGCGATGTTTCTTCAGACGGTTAAAATACTATGATAAAATTTTACATTTGTCCGATGTCTTGCATCAAATTACTCTCGATATTATGACTTTTCATTGCAGAGGTAAATATTCGCGGACGGTGAAAGGGTAAAAATGACGTTGAAAACAAGCGCGGTATCACACTGCAATGACGGTATAATTATTACTATCTTCCTGCGTATCGACGTAATTGCCGAAAATTTGCAAGGTTTGAACGAACACACCCCGCATTTTTCCATTATTATCGAATGATATTAAAAGCGTTATGATCATAGCTGGAATCCTTACGTATGCATTTGTATTATCACAAAATTGCTAATTACATTTAATCTAGTATTGTGTGATATGCTTATTATATACATATAAATATATATATATATATATACATATATATGTATAATAAGTAATCTATCACGTGTGTATTTCTTCTTTTACACTGAATAATTGGCTGTGCAAAAATAAAAATAATTTTGTTTTCTCTTCTTTTTTTTCCATTAAATTTGCATATCGATGAGATGTTCAATGATGTTGCGTACTCGAACTGTATTTAGATATACACATATACGTGTGCATATGTACATATTACGTATTTATACTAGTTGGTAACAAGAGAAATGAAAGAATGACCGAGAAATAAAATACTGCGTTATATAAAAACCAAGTAAAATGTATTCTATATGGGCAACATCATAATAATTATATATCATTATGCTGATACATCGAAGTATAATATAGATGATGATAATGCGTACGCGTGTTTTACATTAGTAAAATTTATAATAATTGTAGACGTGTCGTCGAGTGTGTGTGTGTGTGTGTGATGTTTTATACACATGTACATACACGTATATTATGTACCATATATATATATCATATATATATATATAAGAAACGGATCGTATTTGCTAGTCATGCATTAATACACACACACATATATACACATACCTGCGTATGCATATTATTACATCGTTTGCCGAAATAATAGTATACCATACGTACAGGCATTATTAGTTATAATTTCTTATAAATCGAATCCTTTTTTTTTTTTTATTCTTCGCAACTCACTCCGTATGCATATGCATAATACATGGCAGTAAAATGATTAATTCGCTGGACTGATTACGCAAATTGGCAACAATATACATATATGTACCTCTCTATCTATTACGTGTGCATATATAAATGTATTTATGTGTAATGTATATTTGTTAAATCGTGTTGATCAGTAATAATAATAATAATAATAATAATGATAATAATATTAATGATAATAATAGTAATTGGGTATAATCGAGCACCAAAATGAGATACGTACAAATAAAGAGTTGCGATCTTACAGTTACGTTACACTTATACTACAAATATTTATATATACATACATATATATATATATATATGGTACATATATATATGCATATATATATGCGTTTGTTTCATTAAATTCAAATAATAATAACAATAATATTACCGACGTAGTATTATATCTGAATAATAATTAATTCACCGATCAATCAGTCAACCAACTACATATAACATTCATTTAACCAATCAATCAATCAATCAATCAACCAAAAGATTCGTCCACTATGAATTAATTAAATGACACGTGATTCTTGTATACATACATGTACATATGGTATGTAGGTACGTATTATACTATACTAATAATCAATGCATTAGTTAATGGGGATACTTTAATCTTTTATTATCATCTCGTTCATTATTTTTTTAATATAAATCTGATAGAAAACAACGAACATTTTTCTTCACGATACAACGGCTGAGAATAATTAGATACGGTATTACATGCATTATACGCGTCACGCGGTGAAGATGTCCCGTAGTTATTGTTATAGAAAATTTAATGCATTTAGTATAATATAATACGCTATTACAACAAACAATTATTAGCTGGGATCTGCAGTTATATAATTAATAATGCGACGACGACGTCTGACATGCGTCTTTTCTGTCCGCGACGAACAATATATTATTATTATAATTATTATTTATGACAACAATGATAATAATAGTTGAAAGAATTAATAAATGACTAATGAAGAAAAAAAGAAATCTAGAAATTGAGTCTTCATCTCGAGCGACGGACGCTTGTTTCGCTTTTCTATCACCTTCCGATCTCCTGATAATAATCATTATCATTATCATCGTTACGTCGTTTTCTGCACAGTGGATATTTATTATACATATACATATATAATCTAACGGGGTGCGAAAAAAAAAAAAAAAAAAAAAAAAAGAAAGCGCGAAAGAAACTACAAACGAACAAAAACTGTGTGTATCACTTAAAAACGTAAATTCATTAGACATTAATTCATTACGATGGCACTATATGAGTTGTTGTTGTTTTTTTTTCTTTTTCTTTTTTGTTTTTTTTTTCTTGCGTTATTGTTTTTATTATAATTACAATAATTAATAGTAGTAATATTTTTGTTTCTCCTTTCTTACCGCGCAATTATACACTAATTTAACATGTAACTATAGTATATTTTTTCAACGTATTCATTATATATAATAAGCATCGCATCGTTTATGCTTCTATCTCAAATTTTTATATGTATATATATATATATATATATACATATATATATATTGTACAACATAGTAGTGACAATAATAACATCATCATCAACAACAATAATAGTAATAATAATAGTATATCGCCAATGAACATTGACCGTGAGGAATATTAGAAAATCTTTTTTTTTTCATCATCGTCCGCAAACTTTCCGTATGTATATAAATACGTATACATCTGTCGCGTTTTTTTATTTATGTACATACAGCTATGTAACATGACATACTGTCATTGTGATGTCGATTTTCGCAATATCAATTAATGAAATAAAACGCGCCGGTTACAGTTTTACATGTATTATAATCTATCTGTCTATCTATCTGTCTATCTATATATATATATATATGTATATATATAGGAATCCGTGTATATGATATATTTATTTATCAACGTAACTGTCTAATCGTGTATAATAAATGTAAAACGAGTTATTTCACTACACCTTAGCATATATACCTACGTTATGTACATGTACAGATATGTTTCGGGTATGTTACGCTCTGCAATTACGTACGTGCACCTAACCCAGCCAACCTACTGATACAATACCTATCGTTTCGTTTAGTCTCGTTTCTGTACATAAATTACCCCTTCGCAGTATTACATATGTGATTGTGAATGTTGAGATAAATTCCCGACTAATTGACCACGCCGTTGTTGTTTTTTTTTTTTGTTTTTATTTTTCTAAATATTATTTTACCCCTTTTCTTTCTTTCCCTTTATTTCGTTGATTTTTAGCGCATAATTGCTGCATCATTAATTTTTCGCGTTTCTGTTTTCATTTAATTTTGCTACACGATCTTTTTTTTTTTTTTTTCTTTCCTTCCACACCTTTCCCGTTATTCGTATGCGTAAGAAAAATATTAAACTTGTGCCGCGCGTTGCTAATTTTTAATTTTCGTCTTTATTCAATTGTTCATCATCATTATCGGCATTATTATTATTGTTGTTGTTGTTGTTATTATTATTATTATTATTATTATTATCATCGTCATCATCATCATCATCATTATAACTTATGTATATTACGATGAATAAATTTGTAAACCCGAGAACAAATGACATCGGTGACGATCGATGAAAATCACACGTTTGTATCATTTTTTTTTTCTTTATATATATATATATATATTTTTTTCTTTTTTCTGAGTTTTTTTAAAACTGTTTTTATAGGTATAACATTCACTAGTATTATCACAACTGTTATATAATATTGACGCCGATATTTAGACCAGGTTCATGCAGCGCTGTATACGAAGATATTGTTGCATTTGTTTATTCATATATTGTATATTATTTTGCTTTTTACTTATAAAGAATATATACAATTGTTGAATATGTATAAGGTTGGTCTCTTCGTTCGTTAATTGTTATGCGTATTGTACCTATCATTTCTTTTCTTTTCTTCTCTTGAATCTGAATATTTCACCGAAGAGAAAGAGTAAAGGCGTTTTGTTTTAGCGACTAAATGAGAATAATTACAAATATCAAATGGAATATTTCAATTTCTTTCGTTTCTCCTTTTTCCTGGATATTTTTACATACTTTTTCGATAGTTTCAAATTGTTTATTCCGAAGGTTCGAAAAAGGGTGAATTTTCGGGGAAAGTGAAACAGATGGAAAAAATGACTGTTATATCAACGAATCCGGAAATATTAATTAAAATGTGAACGAAAAAGCACAGCAATAAGTTTGCATGCGTGTGGCAACAATTTTCGTTCAAAATGTTCTTTTTATTGTAAAATTTTGTAACATCTTCGTTTCCGTCAAAGTGGCAATAACCGTACTGTAGAAGTATAGATCGCGTGAATGTGTTTGTTTGAAAGGCATAAGTTACCTAAACTGAGCTTATAGCTTGAATTATTTTACACGTTATTATATACGCAGAAAAAGTTTGCGACAAATATAATTATATTCATGCTTGCATAAGTGAACGTTGTGTATCGTGATTGCAGTTATACTTGGTTTTCTTTTTGCTTTGTGTACACTACCATGAATATAAGTAAATTTCAAGGTGTTGGATATGAAAAAATTTGCGCAAGTTTACTTTTATAATAGATAAAGACGTATTGATGGAGTGAAAATACGACCGTTGATATCATCTTCCACAATTTCAACCGTTGAGAAATGGTAAAGAATAGTGCAAAAATAGCGGTAATGCGAACAAAGAGAATGAAACGTTTTTCGACTTTGGCATTTGGCATGGTTTTGCGGCTGGGAAGAGATAAAGAAATAGTGAAAATAAGAAGAAACATATATAATGAAATAAAACTGCGATAATTACAAAACTCTGTATTTAATTTCGTATCATTAGTGGTTCAATTTTTCGCCATTGGAAAAAGATTTGTCAAACTAATGCGAACGTTGCATCTTTGTTTCGCGCGACGAACTTTTTAAATTATAGATGTTTAAACTCTGGTTTTACTTCAGAGCCGCGCGAACTAGAATTATTTACAAATGATATTTTAAACTTTGCCGCCAGAATATTAGTAAAAAAAAAAAAAATAATAAAAAAATAGGGTTAAAAAAAAACCAATCCCAAGTTCCAAAATTTGTCCGAAACGATGTATTGTGTACGGACTAGACGACGAAATTTCATTCTACGCATATAATATTACACATACGTGTCGACTGTCGGTGTATTCTACATAGGAAACTTTTGTGAAGATAGAAAATTTTTTTTTAGAAACTAGACGGAGGCGTTGATTATATCGTAGATAATGTATAGACTTACTGTTACTATTATTATTGTTGTTGTTGTTGTTGCTATTATTATTGTTATTATTACTAATAATTAGCTTATAAATTTCATTCAATTTTTGTTTTATGAAAAATAACGATTTCTTTTATACTTGTTTTCCTTCTTTGTTTTTTTTCCCCGCCCCCCTTAAATTTCATGTATTACGTTCTTCTTTCTCTTTTTCTTTCACCACGTGAGAGAGAAAAAAAAAAGAGAAGAAAAGATAAGTAACGTTGGTTTGAGATTGCACTTTGTGATCGTCTTACAAAAATTTGCAATAAAATTTTCATTTTGTACACGACAACTCGATGACTATTTAAACCCTCTTTTCTTTCACACACCTCGTTACCTTTCACTCAATTTTCCACACACTTGTTCTTTTTTTTTTTTCTTTTTCCACACACCAAAATCGCTTCATTACGGTACAAAATACGTAACGTCTTCTCGTAAACAAACCTCACCGTATTTTATTCACATACACGATATGGTATACCGTAATTATCTATCTAACTATATATATATATATATATATATATATATATATATCTAATTATATATATAATAATAATAATAATAATAATGTATGTATAACGTGGTTAATTTAATTTAATTTAGTAAATTTCCATCTTGTTTTTGGTTTATTTAATTTTGTTTCATCTATAATTTTTCATCACACATAGGTAATAGGACCAACGTTTTTTTTTGTTTTTTTTTTTTTCTCTCCAATTTTTCATCAATTACTTGGTACGTGATAATTAGTCGTTATTTCTTCTTCTTCATATCTTCTCTGTATTTTTTTTTTTTTTTTTTTTTTTCCATACACGATACAATATAGTATTATATATCTCTATTACGTAAACGTACGACAGGAGTCGGGAGGGCCACAAAAGGTGTCAGGCACTATTATTCAAATACCTGTGTACTCCGCATAATTACCTCAAATTTTTTTCTCTCTCTCTAACTCGACAAAAAAAAAATATACATTTATATATATGTGTGTGTTACACGTATGTACAAATAAATGTATATTCTTCTCTTTTTTTCGTAACAGTAGCAATAATAATAGTAATGATAATGATAGATATATAGGTGTAAACGTAATTAAGATTTCAGAAAACAATCTCGCAAGATTATGCCAACGCTTGAGGGGAACAAATAATTTATATCTTTGGTCAAGCTGCTGCCGTAATGGGACATGCGTGGATGAATGGTAGAAATGAACGATTTCACGGGGTATTCAATTTTTCTTCACAAATGTGACAATGTATGCTGTAAAGGTATTTTCTATTTCTTTTTTCATCAGAAGATTGAATCAAGCTTGACACTTCTCCATTTAAACCATCGAATTATCTGAGGGCACCCTTAAAGTGTGATCAAAAATTAAACATTGAATAATTGAAAAACGAGATAAACAATCGTAAATCAATTGCTACTCAAAAGTGAACTGAGCCCCTTGAACGTTCAACGTCGAGGCGCAATCTTGCGAAACGTGCTTCTACAAAAGTGTTTCCTTTCTGTTTGTAGTTTTACAGACATTAGAAATTGCAACTGCCTAAGCAGTGGTCTGATGAGAAGAAAAACAAATTTTTCATCTTAGTAAATGACTTGTTTTTCACTTATATTTACTTTTAAACATTTTTTTTTTTTTGTTTTTTCTTTTTTCATGTTTTTTTCATCCGTTTATACTTTTTGTTTATATATGTATATATATAAAATGTGCAAAATACTCGTGGAAAATGTATAACTCTAATATATTGTATCTGTATTATATACTTATATATATATATAAGTATATAAGTATATATATATATATACACATACATACATATATTTTAATCTTTTTTCTTCAAATTGCTAATTCAATCAATTATCTCTCTCTCTCTCTCTCTCTCTCTCTCGCTCACACTCTGACTTTCTCTCTATACCCCTCTTTTCTCTTTCTTTAAACCCTTCAACAGTTCACATTGATAATGATAATCACAAAAACATATGCATATATACATATATATACATACATATACGCACGTGTACTTATCTGATAATCTAAACTCTGGTTGATTTCGATTTTGTTGAATCAATTGTTAATTGTGTAACGCGCATTTGCGTGTGTAATAATTTCGAACGATAATCATACTTATATACCAATGTCAAACAAGGTATCGAGTGTGTGATGCGAATCGTAGTTTTTGAGAACTGTCAATAACTTAATAATTATTACTATACTTATTATTTGATATGAAAACTGGACAGACGCAGGCTTTCGTGAGAAAAGAGATAAAGAACAATAATAATAATACTAATAATAATAAAAGGTAACGCATGGCACACGTATTGCACTTTTTATTTGTTTTCCGCGAAATCCATATAAAAATTATTTAAAATTTCATCTTAACCGTACAAGCTCATTCATATCGACATTGTTCAAAACTTTCTTTCCATCTGACTGCCAAAATATCATTTCTCACACGTTTCCTTCTCTATCCGTTATTCCTTGTATTTCAAATCTCTGTATGCCAGTCTAGCAGTAATAGTAATATCAATAGTGATGATGGTAGCATACGTGATCGAATTTTTTAAAAATAAAATTCCAACTTCCTATAAAACAGATGAAATTCTTCGTCGTTTCTTTTTTCATTATTTTCCCTTTTTCCTTTTAAACAACGAGTTCAACCGAGAATTTGAAATTCCTTTTCGGTACATAAAAACAGAATACAGGTAAATGTGTAAGACGATAGATGATCGGAAACACATCAATTGTAAACGGCGATTTAAAAGGATTTTAATTGCGATTTTGGTTCTGTTTTTATAAATTTTTCTCTTACTGTTTACATTAGCAGCGCCGTGTATTCATCTGAATCAACACCAATCAACGGAATTAACAATTACAAAAATATGTGTGAGATATTTATACAATATAAGTAGTACACATATGTATGTATATCATATATCCGGTGTACGTTGGATATCTGACTGGTTCTGTCCCCGCAACCAATTTTATCGAAAGAGAAAATAGAGAGAAAAAAGAACATACAAAAGTTTGTGCGGATATACTATATATGTATACATTGAACAACGTATTGCAAGCTTTGATAATTGGTCTACTAATCAACTCTTGGTAATTATATTTGTTGTTATTATTATTAAAACTTTCGATTCAAATTTCATTCATAAACCTACCTACACAATACGATATTCGACCATTACGATACAGGTAATAAGAGAAGAAAAAACAACGTCATTTTCCAGGATACGTTTTTGTGTGTGTGAGCCGTGATATTTTCTCGTTTCTATCTCTCTGTGCATATATCTGTATGCATGTAGGTATGTATCTATAGATATCCCGTGTACAGAGTGTGATAGCACAACGTTATGGTTGAAAGTTATACATAATTAAATGTATATAAATATACATATAGGTACGCCACCGTAACTATTGTCATAGTCGTCGTCGTCGTCGTCGTCGTCGTCGTCGTCGTCGTCGTCGTCGTCGTCGTCATCGTCATCGTCGTCGCGATATTACTACTATAATATACGGCAGAACGGCGAAATTTATGTAACAACACCATCGTTAATAAATGTAACATATATACAAACAACACCTCTTATTATATACATGAAAATATAATATATATCCATCGTACATATTTCAACATTATGGCACCACAATTTCATTAGATAATCATTGTTTTTTATTTTTTATTATCTTTGTTTTTAATCCCCTTCATTTGTTCTTATGCGAATTATCTTTCCTCCTACCGCCTTCTTTCTTCCCTGAAACATTTCCTCATTATCATCGTCAGACAAAACAAAATAAGGAGGTCGAGAAAGAAAGAAGAGACAAGAGAAAAGGTTAAATCTCTTTAATTTACCTTTACGTCACCATAAAAAAATCCGTGCAATTTTCACTCGGATCTCGCGGGCGCACGATTTATACACGTCTTGTATTTTTCTGTGTATATACCGTGTTACTATAGAAAAAAAAATTTTCTTTCATTCTTCTTCTATATCATCTTTGTCATCTTTCTCTTTTAGCAATCTAACATGCGTGTGTGTGTGTGTGTGTGTATTCATTCATAAAAACGGAATTCCGCACCTGTCCGCATTTGCGTATAATACGCATGTATTACACATACATGTGACACGTTCTTTAGAGATAACAGGAGAAGGAAAAAAAGAAAGATAAAGAAAAGGTGAATCGCGCGTGCTAACTACAACGTACCGTCGTAGGACGATAGAGATTTGTGAGAAATAAGCCGATTACGATGCTGACGCAGCGGCTGCTGCTGCTGCAGCTGCTGCTGTTGATGTTGATGTTGATGTTGATAGTAATGATCGTGATGATGATGATGATGATGATGGTGATGGTGATGATGATTCTGCTGCTGCTGCTGCTGCTGCTGCTGCTACGGGGTGTAGTACTAAGTGGCCCATCCCTCGGTGATCCTTGGCCGTTTCATTAGCGGTCCATTTTCATAGTCGGAACTATTTCCGCCACTGCCAGCACCACCTCCACCCCCACCGCCAGGATGACTCGACCTTATATCACCGACACCGCCAGCAGCGCCAGGCGATGGTAAATTCGTCGGTGTTATACTGCCAGAATGAGATGGAGGCGGGTTACTGTTAGGTCTGCTCGAAACTAAGTTCAATGTCTGTGGCACGCCCCCGTGGGGTCCGTGATGCGGCCCCCCGCCTCCACCTCCTCCACCCCCGCCGCTCGACGACGGACCAACGCCGAGACTCGAGTGGTGGATCGACCCCGGGTTACCACCGCCCGGACCTCCACCACCGTGAGGGTCCCGAGGAGGACTTATTGGCTCACTCTTTATTTTTACCGGTAGAGGCGACGTCGATGGTGGCGGTGTACTGCTAGATACCGCCAAATGCGGAAGACCACTGCAACCGACAAGAAAAGAGGGACGCACGAACGTGCGTGCGTCAGTATATGCGTTACTTGTTGTTGCAAACTTTTTTCTTTTTGTTTTAATTTCTTAATTTTTCTTTATTATACCAATGTCTGTTAGTGCGACTGGCTTATTCAGGATATAGAAGGGATGATTGGCCGGACCTTTTTCAACGTATGAATGGACGATTGGTGCATCGTTGGGATTGTTGAGAACTTTCACTTTTATATATTTTCGTCTTTTCGGGGGATTTTTTTAAAATTTTTCATACAAAGATTCAATTTTTTCGTACAACTTGGGAAAGGCTTGTGCTGTGCGCGCTGGAAATATTTTTTTTTCTTGTTTTTTTTTTTTACATACGATTCCCGTTTACGATGATTGTACAGAAATTATGGAAACTTTTGCAATCGGTATCAAGGAGAAATAGTTATACGAAATACTCTGTTAACTCATAATTCGTACAAGTAGAACATAACAAGGAAAACATGTCTTTGTTACGGTTGACGATTTATAAAAAAAAAATATACATGTAGGTATTTACATGGGCACTAAATTATAAATTTTAAATTATTAATAAAATTTATTGATGTGACTTTCCGTTTTCGTTGTTACGTAGCAATTCCGATCATAAGATCGTTCTAATTGAAAAATAAAACATGAAGTTTTTCAATCCCTCTTGCAATGATTAATTCCATTGTTAGCTAGTTTTACAATGACTGTTACAATTTTCAAATTCTTAATATAGACGTTCAATCTATTACCATTACTACTACTGTTCCCGTGCAGAATGTTTTACAGGTGAATTATAAAATTACCGTATAGATTAATTTCATGAAAAATGTAACGAAATTTAGTGAAAATTTGTAAATTTCAATATATATGTATATATCTCAGCCAGGATAAGGTTTCCATTTATTATTCATTCCAAATTACACGAAAAAAAAAACAACCGCAATTTGAGGTCCTCGCATATAATCGAACCATTGTAAAATCCCCCGGGACAATCACTCGATTATAACAAATAAAAATAGGTTAATGAATCGTACGTCGAGAAAAGGTAGCATGGATCATTTTGAGGAAATCGTTTATTTGCGGAATTGGGAAAAATGTTGAATGTTGAATGATATTACGATAATGCATGCGAATAGATGGGTATGAAAATTTGTATGTTGTTTTCCGCGTTTGTGGAGTCCACGAGCCGAAGATCAAGGATCAGTGTTAACACGGACGTGAATAAAGTAACGATGAATGATTTACCTGATGCTGGACATGGTGGCTGCCGAATACATTGACAAGTCATCAACGTACCTCTGGTGGGACCACGCCAGGCTCCCAAGATCCGACGAGTAATCGGTCGGTCCGAAACTGGAGTATCCAGCTGGTACCGAGGGTGTCTGCAACGCCACAACCGGTGTGTTTAGTGCAGATTGCGAATGCCCGCTCTGAAAAATCGTTGATATTCAATGTCACGGCCGATCGTTCAGGGCTATTCCCCGCAATTTCGATCCCTCGCGGTACTTTCTTCACCCCTCAAGATGTTCATCCCTATTCCTGTATCAATTGATATATATATATATATATACACTCACGTCGTAATTGTTGTCGTCCGACAAGGACTGTGTAAGGGGTGCAGGTATAACGACTCTCAGGTTGGCTCTGTGAGGATGAGGCGGCGGGGGAGGTTGCGGCGAATGCCTCGAGGAACTGCCTTTGCCTCCACCCCCGCCTCCGACGCCGAGCGCCGGCGATGGTCCGGGACTCGGTGAACCGCCGAGCGGCGACGCCGACGGTGGATAACCGTTGCTCATATCCAACATCCCTCCCGATGGATATACTGGAAATAAAATAAAAATACCCACCATTTTCATTTGAACGCCGAGTAAGACGCCCGATCGTTTCTTGCGCTCTATCATTTTTTTTCACCCCGTCTCGTCTATTGTACTCAAAATTTGATCGGATTTTCTTATTGTTATGCAAAATTGATACCTTATACGTTGAAGAAAATTTCATTCGTTATGGTTGATAAAAAAATTGTAATAAAATCGGTATCGTTACAATTAACGATTTGAATATTTTTTGAATGGCAAGTAAATGCGTTACAAGTAACTATTCGGTGAAGTAATTACAATTGTTAATACTACATTTTCTCAGTTATTCAGTTTTTCAGCTAACCAACATCAATTTATCGAAATAGTTACAAGAAATTTCAATACGAAAAACTACGATAAAAGATAACAGCAACTCGTACTATGATTTTCTGATAATAGCCATCAAACTAATTTTCATTTCGTATGCTTCCTGCAAAACTATATTTTTCGCTCATCGTATGAAATGCAAATAGTTAATAACCGTACAGTAACCACAATTATAAATACCTCTCTGTGCATAAATTTACGTACATACTTTACCAATTTCCAGCTTTAATTATAAATATTTAGCCGACGCGGCCTCAAAAATAAAAATGAACGACAAAAAAAAAAAAACTCATTTCTTATTTCTTCCAACAAAGATCGACAAACCTGAATCTGTTTCAGACGACGAAGGTCTAGGTGAGATGCTGGTGTGTGCCATTTGTGGACTGGAACCCAGTAGAGATTCTCCGTAACTGTTAACCGGCACCGAGACGGGTAGCGTGTAATTAGACTGTCCCATAACCTGATTAAAATTGTAATAATTACAACAAATTGCGTGTAGAATTTATTTATTAATTTTCTTTCTTTGCTTTCGCTTCACGCTGAGAAAAATTTCATTTGTTACAGTAACTAGAAAAAATTCAGCAAAACAGGTATCGTTAAAAAAGCTGTTCGAATATTGTTGGAATTACGAAAAACGAGGTACGCCTAAACATTTTGCCCTATCGTCGATCCTTTTTTGGTAATTGCGACGCAAAATCAGTTTCTGAGGTTTACTCTACTTCTTTGGACAAACAAGGCTTGAACGTTAATTTATTGTTGCACAAGCATTAAATTTTCGCAACAGTTACAAGAAAATATAGCAACAGCGATCGTAACGAGAAAGAATAGCAACGGATACCAGACTTTCCGGTAACAGCTAGAAAACTGATTTTCATTTTCTACCTGGAACTGTATTCTCCGATTTTGGTAAAAAATGAAAATAGTCAAGGACTGAGCGGTAACCGGAAATAAAAATTTCACTCGGTGGAGCTAATAAATTCTATTTTCCCCTCGATAATTCGAAATTAAATATTCTTCAACTGACCCTCGTGCCGTTGTGCTGATTCCTCTGCATCATCATTTGGAATTCCTCGTCAATTTTGCTGTACTTAGCCTCGGTCCGCGGCGTGAGATTATACTCGGCAGTATCGGGCTCCGGACTCTCGGGCGACATCGCTCCCTTATGCTCCTTCTTGTTGAGTGCCTGCAAGTGTCAGCAGACAGGTTCACGTGACCACACCGCCCGAGGGCACTCACCATCACATGCATGTTAATTTTCAGCACAGAAACCCCCGTCCCTCTCTGTGTCTCTTTCTCTCTCTCTCTCTCTCTCTCTCACTCTCTCTCTCTCTATCTCTTGAAAAAAAAACTTGCTTTCAGTTTCTTTATTATTTCTACCTCTCGAACCCCTTGGAGCGTAAATATTCATCTTATACGATTATTGTTAGTGTTCTTCTTATTTTCGATAATTAATACTTTCAACCGTGAACAATTAGACAAGTGTGTTAAGTATGTAAATACAATAAGGTGGAAAGGGACACACGCACACACGCACATTCGTAATCAAATATAATTAATGCACCCGGGTTACACCGCATGCATATTGTATATTGTTTGTTAGCCTCTCTTTTTTTCTCTCTCTCTCTCTCTCTTTCTCTCTCTCTGTTTATTTTCCCAGGACTTAGACAGAGAATAATGGAACTGAGTCAACTCACCTCGATTATATTCTTGTTTGTAAGCGATTCGTGGGGCTCGTTGTACTCGGTGTACTTTAGGAGGACCTTGTCCATGTCTGTGCTTGCGTACTGGTACAATTTGTTACTAGAACTGAATATTATCAGCGCTATTTCACAGTCGCAAAGTACCGAGAGTTCGTACGCCTTCTTCATAACGCCGAATTTCCTCTTATTGAACGTCACCTGCAAACCCAAAACGCGTTATATGATATTTAGTTAAATACCGAACGAATCGAGGTACGCGTTACGGGGAAAAAATGGAATCATTTCTCGATGGGTGAATAATATATAATAATAATAACAACAGTATGGTAGAACTATAAAAGGAAAAACCTCACCTGTCGATTCCGTTCATCCGTAATCCGGGATATCTGTATTTTCTTCCGACCCATTTTCGATATCTTCTTGGAATCGGCGGGTTATACAGACTCACGCTGTTATAATATCAGGTTTATGGATGGAATGTTGATAAAATCTGAAACAACAAAAGATCCCAAGACCGTATAGTAAAAGGTGTGAAATTTTCATCGCACAAAGTATGTAAAAATTTTTATACCATACATAATACACCATATACGATTACAGAATCAAACAACAAAGATAATGTCTTTATCGTTTTTCAAATTGTATTTTGCCGCGATAATTATCCACCCCTGATATATTCCGTGGAACGCTACGGCGATAACACGATGGTAGGTAGTTAGGTGTAACATACAGTCTAAACCTGGGCAATTCATTTCGCCACCTCACAGGTTACAGGGCAAGACGAACGTTTCTCGCGTTCTACGCATACTTGCATACATGCAGGTAGAGAAACCAAACACACACACACACACACACACGGATCGTACGAATGCACGTATAAAGATATTCCAAATTCAAAAACGTTGTTTATTACTTGGTTTACCTCGAGGTCGTCCGAGGAACTCTTTAATGGGTGTTAAACGACTGTATAATGCTAGCGGCAAACACACACGTAGTATATACATATTATATATATAATATAATATGATGATCGTTCTCAGAGGTTCCCAACTCCTCGGATACATCCGTCAGTTTCACAAGACCGTGTAAGTACGTACCTATTAGACGCGGAATTATGTATAAGCAAAGAGCTGCGAAAGTAATTAAGATGACAATTAATAAATAGACACCCTCCCCCCACCGCCCCTCGTTGGGCATTGCATTAATGAGAAAATATTAAAATTCGTCCTGAGGAAATCGTCGTGTTCGTCGTTACTCAATATGTTCCTCTTGTTTTTCATTTGACGATATTACCAAATCGTGACAAAACTTATTCAGTACGGCATAACCATGGCCGTATACTTAATTGACAGTCCTTGGCTTATACTTTTATTTCTTATTATTAATACCGAAAAAATATCGTTCTATCGTTAATATAATACAAAATGCTGAAATAAATAAAAATAAAAATAAAAAAAAAAGAAGAAAAACATAACAGCCAACATAATAATTCGAGCAAACTGTATCTAAGTGTTTTACAGCTATGCGAGAAAAAGTTCCACTGACAGTAATAATCACTCTATAAATAGTTGATGTTTGTACCGCATTTTATTGTCAATTTTAACATTCTTTTCACACACACACACACGCGCAGACGCATACGGACATCATTGACCAACGATATTCGATAAGTTATGCAACAATTTCCCATGAAGGTGAAAATTTTGCAAGAGAAGAATAAAGGAGAGAAAAAAAAAAAATGAATATCGGCATATTTTCGCGGTTCAATCAAAGCGAAATTCACCCCTCCTAGAGCTAAATAACGGATCAGCTGGAGAATATTAACAATAAAAAAAAATCTGGGCGAAGAGAGTTTCCCAACATCCGATGCGACAGGAACGCGTCGTTTATTTCGCTCTACTGCACGTCCATTTAATAATAATTAATATTCAGGACATCATCGTCATCGCCGTCATGATTGTTTCTTTATTGATTTTGTTATATAAAGTCTCTCCGGGTAAATTTCTCCCCCTCCCCTCCCGCCGTAATCCTCTCGCTCACACACTATTTCTCTCTCTCTTTCAATCGCGTTCTCGCATTTTATTAATTCCGCTCCTCTTCATCGATAATACATCAAATTATTCGTTTCTACAATGTACATAAACGCGGTGTGTCTGGTGTATAATAAGCTCATTATATAGGGTGAAAACGACGTGGTGCCGAGTTGCAAGCAGGTATAAGATATAGATATGTGGTATAAAATCAGAAATTCTCTCTCTCTCTCTCTCTATCTCTCTCTCTCTCTCTCTCTATCTCTCTCTTTCTATCTTTCCTCCAACGATTGACCGACGACGTAACGTCGATAGGTATATGCGGAAGAGGTACACTTTAGTTTACATGTACGTACTCACACACACACACATATGTGGAAATTTAAATGCACACTCGGAAAAGGTATATATGATAGGTATAGAGTCCACCCATTTGCACATTAAAAGCTAGCATAGCACATATTGTAGATACGTATGTGTGTACGTGTATAATCGTCCGTACATGCAGAGGAATAGCTGGGTACCGTACAGAGAATAGAGAGAGAGAGAGAGAGAGAGAGAGAGAGAGAGAGAGAGAAACTGGCGGGGTTTTGGATCGAATTTGGTTTATTATGCAGTAGGTTATAGCTATTACTAGGTATGACTTTCAGGCTCTCTCGGATATCTGGCTGCGACAACGGCGGCTGTCGGAGTGTAGGTCGGCGCAGTGACCCGGGCCTCTAGTGTCATTGGTTTTATTCAATTTTGCTTGAATAATAACTAAGTCTATACGAAACGATCGGCCGATCAGCCAGCCAGTCAACCGAACGAAGGAAGGAAAGAAGGAAGGAGGAGGGGAGGGTCTGTACGACCGATCAGCCGCCAGACGGGAATATTGAAAATTTAGGACGATCATCTCTTCTTGCGTATTATTCGTAAACGTGCGTCAATTCGCGTAAAAAACTAACCTTGCCTCCCCCCTCCCACAAAATTTAAGGCTGCATTGCAGCGAATGCGGACATTCGGAGAAGAAAAATAATTAAATGATAGTAATAGTCGCGTTAAGAGGATGCTGTGCGATCGGTTTTTACCGAACGAGTAAAACGCCGCTCGTTTCAATCGTAGTCAGAAACTGTAATTGTGCATCGCTGATCAAACAACGTCGCAGCCATTGGAGCAATTTTACGTGCAATGAAAAAAAAAATGTTTACTTTTCGCGGTAACAATGCCGGAAATTGATGTGTTTTATAATGGAATTACCTACCACCAATTGTTGCAGGAATACGTATTTTTCCTTTGTACACTTGCAGCGTGAAACAAAAACTGTTTACGATATCTTTGTACGGAACTCCATATGCTTGTAGAAGATACGTTTTCAGTGATAGTACGTTACGGACTTTGATAACGGAAAAAATAAGTGACGTTTAATACTCGGTCGGTAAAGATTAATTACAGGATCCTCTTAAGTAGGTATACGTATAATGTGTATGTATACATGTATGTGTACATATGTATATACTCGTATATGTGTGTATGCATACATACAATTACACATTGTATGCAAATGCAGCAGGCATGAGCAACCGTTTATAAATTAAGTAACTGTCTAATCTATATTAGTTTCAGGATTTACATTGTATAATTGATTGTCGATAAGAATCGGTTTGAATAAATTCTGCATTTTTTACACAGTCAAATTAATTGTCAGCTGATAACAGTAAAAATGCTGTTCGATCACTCGTGCCAAACTTCTAGAACGAATTATCGACCGTATAAAATTAATCATCGTTTACGAAGATTTAATTTACTCATTTTCCCCCACTCCCCGTTTTCCTTATTCCTCTATTGTTCTATTCCACCCGAATCAAATATTCAACTCTTTTCTGTGAAATCTTGGGATTTTCCTTTCCGCCGGATCGTTTGCGTCGATGATATTACCTGGTATAAGAGTTGGGAAAAAAAAAATTATTATGCTTAAACGTCCGGATACTTGCTGCAGGCGATACTCGAGATACGAAGAACAAAAGAAAAATTTAGATTCACTTTCGTCGAAATATCCTGCTGTACGTACACGTATACATACACATTTATTTTACGAACATTTGCAATTCATGCCACGGTGTGTGTGTGTGTAGTTGGTACGCCTTGCCTTGTAACGTACCGAATATCAAACCGTGTATAACCGACACACACAATTTATACACCTATGTACATATGTATGACGGAACGAGGAAAATCCCGTGCTCTGCGCCATTTTTATTATTATACACGGTGTATATGTATGTATAGACACACTCGTGTACATGCGTGCGCGTTTGGTCATACCGCAGCATATAACATTAATATTGCTTAAGAGTAAAAATATACGTTGTAACGTGTTAGAATTCGTCCACGCTATTCACATGTTTCATCAATTTATTTCGCCGATCGTTAAACAAATGAGCATGCGGGGGGCAAAACAGCGCTCCACGATTTCTGCCGGACCGCGGATGGCAGCGCCGAGCTTCACTCGATCGGCCGCGTGGCACCGACTCTCTCGCTATTGTCCCGTAAACAAATTAACATATTATTATAAATAACTAAGGCTTGATTGTTTGGTCGAATCAGCGAATCAGATTTGCTCAAACTCGTTAAGGTGACGCGTCGCGGATTTATCTTTAGTCCTTTTGGCCTTTAACGTTTGAAATTTGAATTAGTGAACTCTTGTCACTGGAAAAGCATCGCGGATCGTACTTTGCGATCTTTTTGCCCGTCGGGGACCCTTCGATACTACGAGATAAATTGGCAGTCGTGCAACCATTTTCGGAAGTAGATCTTGAAATTTAAATTCATGTCCTTAACTTCCTGTTTATTAGCTCAGGTAAAGTGTGATCATACAATTTCCGCGCGTAGCCCGATAAATGTCTTGTCATAACTAACCGAGAGCCGATATAAACGTCATTGTCCCTCCTTCGTATCTTTAATACATCATTTACCGTTCGTCAGGTCCTTGTCACTAAATCACAGGGGCCAACCAATAGCTGAGGTTCGCAATTAATTATCCGTGTAACAACCATCCGACAGAGAAGATTGATTCTTTATCCTAGTATGTACGAGTATAACCATCCGGAGGTGTAGGTTCATTGTTACCGATACTTGTGTAACTATCCGCCAACGGAAGTTTATTGATTATCTTTATAATTTTCCTATACCGGAAGTGACGTTGTTCCACGCACTCTCTTTTTTCAAATTCACTTAAAATTTCGCCAGCTCCTAAACAGCTCCTACACCCTAACTCCTACTATAATACACATTCCTTGTTATCCTGTTAACTCGCTGAACAAACAAATATTAATTTCCCATCGCATAAAAATTGCCTGCCTTGCCTTGTCGATTTATTGCCTACGCTCACTCAAATAACCTAAGATCTATTCATATTCATGGTATAGTCCAAACGTCCTGAGAAGAATCTTGTCGCGCTTCGATTCTATATTTCCGCTTTGTTCTTTTCATTATTATTGCAGAAAGCAATTGGCACCCAACATCCATATTTTTTACAAAGCGCACGTGGCCAGAGTGTCGCAGTATCTATAAAAAAATATAACCCATCAACGTACAATTGCATATAAAACCGTTTGAATAATTATTAACCTGCGACCGTAACGAATCTATGTGAACGATGCTATATTTACATGTCAATACATCGATTATTTTCATTATAGGTTTACTCGTTTCAAAGAAGAAAATGAAAAATGTACGATTCGGAATTCCGCCTACAATGAACAACGAGTCATCGCCTTAATTAACGAAATATAAAGATTGATCTGATCCTACAATGTACAAAAGCATGTAATTGCGTGCGTATGTATAACCGTACATTTCCGTCACACGTAACAATCAAACAAAAGGGATGTGGTGAAGTCGAAAGCAGTAAGGAAGTTTTGAACGAAATAAGTGATACGTAGTGAAACGTTAGAATATTTTCTGTTACTTTGTTTTTCCCATCATTTTCTCGATATTTTACCAATGCGCATTCATTCGCTTAAAATACTTTCTTCAAAAATTCCTACTACTATTTTTCGCTTTCGCGTTGTGTTTCCTGCATTTAAAAATAACAAAACACGTGCAATTCAACATTATACGGTATAAATTTAAAATCTCTGATACACAAACAGATTATACAAACACAAACACACACACACACGCGCGCGCAGAACGAACAGAGATATTGCAGCAATTTACCACGAATACGTTAGTTATTCATAAACTTGGAATACGCTGTGTAATTATGTGAGATTTTCTTACTTAATACCGCAAACTTCGGTATAATACTCGTACATGTACGAATGCCAATCTGCATCTAATACGTGGACATGCAATAATTGCGTTACATTCGCGGATTCTATACGGATACACGATACATACATCATACATACTGCGACTCCCATGCATGCGTAGCAGAGTTTGTTGAAAACAAAAAAAAAAATCATTTATCGAGAATAAATAAAAGAAAAGTAAAGAAAATTCATCGGGATGATAGTATATACGTTGTAATGTGGTATAATTGCTTAGTGAAAATAAGTAATTATTATCATTATTGTTGTTGTTATTATTATTACCAGTATTTGGGAATAATAATATTTATACAGGTTTTAGTGACGATGCCCATACGTTCTATTATTATTGTTGTTGTTGTTGTTGTTGTTGATATTACGCAACGACGCCGCGACGATGATACCATTTCACAGATAATTATTGTTCTTGTTGTTGTTCTTGTGCGTGCGTCGTATAAATTTATTTCAACATTATATTTAAGGATTTACAAAGATGCCGCATCGGCTCATCGCACCATCCTTATCACCACCCTGACCACCATCACACTATCACCATTATTACCTGCACTTGGGAATAACACGGTGTGCATCAAATACGTAAAAGAAGAAAAAATTGTTTTATATATAAATATATATATATATATATATATATACATATATGTATATGTGACAGTCTCCTTTACACGCTGTTCTTTGTTGCAATTATACACGTACGCGCAGGTACATATGTATTATATACGTATATTTTTAACACCTTATCCGGTAGTTTTTTAAATATATTTCAGTATAAAATATATAAATTGTTATTGGTTCTGTTTTATTATATATATATATATATATATATTGTTATTTCCTTACTTTTTTATTCATATCTTTCTTTTCTTCTTCAGCTTTAGTTTGCGCAGCGGGAATTGGATAACTGCCGTCGACACGCTCGATGTTTTAAATCGCAATTACACGAGCGATTAATTCATTCATTGACTTGTCACACGTTACGGTTAATTCGACAATCATTACGATTGTTACCGTTATTTTTTACGCCAAAGTGTACATAAAATAGACGTTGTACAAACAGAATATCACACGTATTTGCTTTATTTTTAAATAATACGTATATTTTTTTCTCATCCCGACTAAGAACACTCGTTGGATTTAAATATGATCGATGGAAAAATTTAGTCTTGGATTATTTCGTCTTTCAAGTTTCGTTTTTTTTTTTCTTTCTTCCTCTTTTACTCTCGTTTAGCACGTGCAACACCACCAACCACCACCACCACCACCACCACTACCTCTATCCACAACCAAGGGTAGTTGTTACTCCTTTGTTTATACGTTTAAACGACATAAAACCAATAAATTGCCCACGTTTATCACGAAAGACAATCGGATAGTTTTTACACAGGTAGAAGCGACGAAAAGTCCGACGACAATGATAAAATTAAGAAACGAACAAACGATAATAAATGATATTATTATTGTCCGTAGATAAGTGTTCAGTTACACCCGCGTCGCGCACACCGCACACTTCTCGTATAAATACATGTCTATAAACCTCGTAGGTGTTTCTTTTTTTTTTTTGGATTATATATAATATCCACTCCCGTATAACAACTGTTCTCTCGTTACCTCGAGGATGCACGTTAGCTATATGTATATCTATCTCTTCTCTCTCCTCTCTTCTACATAACCGCGCTCGCGCGGTGACTAGATATGTGACTAGATGCACACTGCCGTAGCGGTTTTCTTAAAATACTTTTAACATGTGAGAGAAGTATCGGGGTAGCCCCCGGGGTAGATCTGCTGACGATACTTGGTACCCCAAGTCGCCGCAACGCGGCGCCACAGTCGCCAATCTTCCCTCCCTCTATCCCCCCCACCTCAGCCGCCGAGGCGAACAACGCGACGATACACGTACGTACGAATCCCACGCGTCTCTCTACAATTGCATGATCCGTATACCTCGTTGTTCTTGTTCTTTTTTTTTGTTTTTTTACAAATGTATTCAGGAAAAATAATTATTATTGATTTTGTTATTATTTTTGTTGCTATTGTTATTGTTAACAACGAAGGATCGGTTTTTAAAACGGGGCAAACCGCGCGCGCTCTTGTTTCTTGCCCTCCCCCCCCGAGTTCTAGTCAGGCCTGTGAAATAAAGATCTGCTTGGTTACGCTGCTGGTTTCGCCGGCGCTGCTACCGTTTGTGCTTCTGCTCTCTCGCGCCCTCCTCCTCATCCCCCCCTCGGGCCATGACCATCACCGCCGTCTTTCCGCCCGTTAGCCGCGCTCTGATTGGACGATAAGCGCCGTTACGTCACCCGCCGAACGGCCAATAAGCCGACCGGAATTATTTCCCCGTCCCGTCCCGCTCGTCCCGTTCCGTTCCGTTCCCTCGACGACCGTTTCTTCACCCGCGTGCTGTGCTTGAATGCGTGCAGCGACTTGCGCGCCTCACGACCGTTTTACGAATGTTCAACGACGCTCGCAACACAACAGCAGCAGCGCAAAGAAGACGTTTCGTTTCTGATCGCTGCAAGTTTCTGACTATCGAGAACACAGCGGCGAAAGGAAAGAAGTCGACCGTCAGGCTGCAACCGGTCTCTTGTTTCTTTTTTCTTTCTTCGTTGTTTTTTCAACACCATCGCGATTTTTTCAGACACACCGATATCCGTGATACATTTACGCACATTGTATCGATTCGACAAATTTTCGGACCAATGGAGTTTCTTTCATTCATAAAATGCGTCGAGGAATTTCAGTCAAATGCCTGCCACTTTTCGGTATACACGTTCAATTGTTTTAGGTTCATACTTGCAGCGCGAAATATAATACAATTCTATACTCTATATCTTTGTAATGTATCGGTTCTAACTTGAGGCAGAATTATTCTTGAACGAAGCGCTTGAATCATACCAAAAACTATGTATTCGAAGCATCTCATTAAGAAGATCCACGATTCTAGAAACCTATCCTACCATTTGACGCAAAGAAAAATTTCCTCTCACAATCAGCGGTACAGGCATATCTAGCACAGTGCATCCGTAAGCTATTAGTTAGGTATGCGCGAGAAATATAATTCGATTTGCAGTGGCCATTTCAAATGACTAATCACGTCGACGAGAGGTTCCGATCCTAATGCAATCGGTCATTCATTACGAGACTGTAACATCAAAAAGAAGAAATAACGCGTGAGAAACTTGTAAAACAACATACATCGAAGAAACGGTTCGAACGTCCCAATGAACGTGAATTCCGAACGGTAATTCGAACCCCTTCACGATCATTCCAATCTTCAACAATTTTCGAAATCCTTCCGAACATCAACCCCTTGATTATTTCGACCATACTTCCGGATTTCTATCATCGAATTCGACAATTCGATTGTTAAATCACAAAGTATCTCCGTCGTTATACGTCAGAGAAAGAGAGAGTTGAAAAGGCGCGTACAATTTGCAATACAGGTAATTAAGTATACGTATACACGCGTGAGCCGCCGCAAGCCTGTGCAAAGGAGAGGGGTCCGAAACGCGAAAAGGGAACGGGTCGAGCGATACGCGCGCCCCCCAAGGACAGGAGTGAGAAGGAGGGAGACGGGAGGTTAGGGTAGGCGAGGGGGGAGGAGAATATCCCGAAGCTAAGGGACGGAGGGAGAGGCGACAAGGAAGATTTTCCACTTTGCGTCGTACCCAAGCGAACATTCCTTTGCCGCGAAACCTTTAACTAACCTTGGATTAACCTACGGTGTAGCGAGTCGCGCGCGTTACGAACGAGGAACGAGGAACCAACGGACGACGACACGCCTGAACCTCTGCGGCTTGCTTCGCCTCTGATCGATTCGATCGCCAGCCTTGCTCTTTGCCCGACTGCAACTGCTTCTCAATATTGCGCGGTCTTAAGGGCGGTAAAACCCGAGATGTATACGAATTTAATCTATATATATGTTTCCGTCATTTGAAACTTTGAGGCTTTCTCTCCCTTTTAAATGGTATTTCGTTTTTTTCTCCCTTATTTTTGAAAATACGAAAACTAATATTATAGAATACCTTTTAACGTATTTTTTTTTGTTTTGTCCTCAACAACTTTTGGTTGACATATTTGTTAATAAAGTCATTAGATTTCGAGTTAAACGGTTTAACCCGTTTTTCTTTTTGTAACGATCTCGGGGGTTGATTGCGAAATTACTATCACCATTCGATTCAGCGTCATCGAATTATCCTTAGATCAAGTTTCCTGATTCATACACATTTACTGGCCTATGAGGTAGGAATAAAGAAATGGCACGGATTCTACGAAATCGCAATAGTAAATTCGTAGAATTCATGCTGTTTATTTATTTCTGAGTAAAATGAAAATGAAATGAAGCGTTTTTTTGTTGTTCAGAATTGGGCATAGAATGGGGCTGTCAAGTCATTTTTATACGTCGTAAACGTCGAAATCGATCGGGGCACCCCCTTAAAGGACGTTATGGATGTTACGTCGTTTCACAATCAGCCGTACAATGAAAGAAAAACTACTTCTTGAAATTGATTTTACTGTAATTTACTTGAAAAACGAGTTATTGATAATCGAAGAAATTACTCGTATTATACAATTCTACGGAATAGGTATAATAAATAATTTCATCGAGTCGAAGTGAACTTTTTATTTTTCATTTTATGAAAATTAATTCAGAAAACCGTGCCAAAGTGAAATTACATTAGATTTTATACACCATTATACATATGTATACATAAAATCAATAGAGAACTCTGATGTATGTGTATAGTATTGTAATCCGGAAGAATTATTTACTGTTTCGTCGAAGTAACGTGACATTTCTTTCGATCGAATGAGATGAAATTATTTCGCGTAATAGAAGAATCACGGTCAATGGATGTTTTCAGTGACATCGGTTAAACGTACGCATCAGTCAGGGAAAAACTGGAAATATCCGGGAAATTGGAGAAACGTCGGAAAACTCCTATCATTAGTTAAGCGTATTGTTCTTCTATGCTTGCAACGAAAAAAAAACGACTTTGTTTACAAAGTAAGTATTACTATAACCGCGCTTCGTGTTATACACTGATTTCATTTCTTTACTATTCACAAACCAAATAAGCAAAACCTGAATTGTGTAATAACAGTTCGCGATAAAACTATAAAAGTTAAATAATTTATTGAATGAAACTGTTTTCAAAAAAGTATTTCAAAATCGAAAACGAAATTCCATGTTAATAAGCTTTTACTATTGTATCCAACATATTTCCGTTGTATCCCAGTTTTTCTTACCGACTTTTCCAAGTGTCAAAACCCCTAATTAATGCGCGTTATTTATTTTCTTACTTCTCAGGTGAAAAAGAAGATCAGGGAATCAGGGAAGTAGGGGAATATTTTTTTCAAAATCCATTGCGGCCATCCTTCGATATGTTTCGTGCACATATGTATATGTATAGACGGGGCGCTCGAAAGAATGAAAAATAATGGAATGTAGAAAAGAGGCATCACGCACACAGGCCGGATGGCATACGGACAGACCATATATAATATAATATATAACATACCTGTCGAGATTATACGCCACCGTACGCGTAATTATCCCGGTTAAGAAGAGAAAAATGAAAGAAGAAGTAGGAAAAAAAGGAGACCTTCAATTTGAGGTTTACAAGTATCCCGAGACTGGCAGATGCATCGGATAAACATGTATAACAGAGCGCGGAGCAATCCGGTTTGCTTCAAGTTTTCCCGAGTCCATGATCACCGCACCCGGTATATTACGATACACGCAGAGCAAAGTATTCCCATAGTTATGTATAATACATACTTCCAACATGCTTCTTCTCTGCTCAAATATTATCTACAAACACAGCGTCTAACTTCCATGATGACCAAGTCCAAATCAATGTGAAGAAGTCAGCGTTGTAATGTCATATGCAAATAGAAATATCTCAATAATGACTCTGAGTACAGAGTTACGAATCGTTGTTGTTGTTACATGCTATAGTCACATACTTGGATGTTATTTTTTATCGATTCAAGTTTTCTTTTCCTTTTCCTTTGTTTTTTTTTAAATCATTTTCTTCGAATATCGAAGCCGATAGAGCAAATTGGAAGCTGTTGGATTACTTGCTGCAGGTGCATCGGCACAGCGGAAAGGATGCAGAGTGAGAATATAATCGATCGATCGAGCAAATGTACCTGTACACACGCCGATACGTAGATCATATCGCGCACACACCCGGACGGAAACTAATAATTGACACTTTTGACGTTTGACCGATATCATACTTGTGAAAGCGCTATACGGTACCTATACACCCTCTACGTTATACCGCGTGCATTATACTTCGACAATAAATAATCAATACGTCCGACGTATATTCCACACACACATATATACAACTTCGCAGCTGCAATAACGTGGATAAATAAATAACAACGAATGTCCATTAACGTAAGGTACTTGTCCCTAGTGTATACACATACTAGTTGCATTCCACCAACGCACGCGTGTGTGTCGCAGAAACTGCAGTTCGCGGTGAAAAGCGACAAGAAGAACGAAAGCCGGAGAGAATCAGAAAAATTAGAAGAATTGGAAGAAGCGGAAAAATCAGACCCCCGAAGGGAAAAAGTCCTCCTCCACACTACGTCAAGCGTACCCTTACGCTGCACGGTGTGAACGTTACAGTGTTTTTAGTCTCCTCCCGCGTTATCAGTGTACGTAAGAAACTCTTTCGCTTTAGGTACACTTGAGGACAATGAATCTGAGACGGATAATTTTTTACACTAGACAGTTACGTTGGCAACACGGAGAAACCTACAGCGCCACAGTCGGCCGAGCGCGAAACTAACTCAGTCTCAATAAACGTAACGCAATCCATGACCGTCGAATCTAACCTAAGAATATCGCGGGGATAATGACTTGTTGGATTGGCACGTATTCTAAGGTTAGATTCGACGGTCATGGGTTGTGTTAAGTTTATCGAGATTGAGTTTGTTTCGCGCTCGGCCGAGTATGGCGCTGTAGGTTTCTCAGTGTTGCCAACGTATCTGTCGAGTGTAAAAAATGATTCGTCTCAGATTCGTTGTCCCCAAGTGTACACGAGTGTAGACGCAAGCTCGTCACGGCTAGCTGGCCACCCATCCGCACCCACGCGTCCACCACCCTACCACCCTAGATCCATGGTGAGGTGTGGATCAACGTCGTCTCTGACCGTTAACGAGGGGTAGGTTGTACAGGCGATATCCGTCGCACACGCCTCGTTCCTTGTCCTGATCCTAATCCCGATATCCTCGCCTCCGCCAATTTGTGAGATGAGGATGAGGAGGAGGAAAGACGCTACCCTGAATTCCGGGTTGCATTTGCGCGTGTGGATGCGGGAGACGGAAAATGCCAGGTGGCCACCAAGCGGCTCGAGATCCATCCTCCTCTCTCTCTCTCTCTCTCTCTCTCTCTCTCTTGCGAGATGCAGAGAGAGAGACTTAGAATAAGTGTCACGCGGCGCGGCGTCTTGCGACGTATTCTCGTCTCTTTCCTTCTCTCGTTCCTTTTATTCCTCTATCCCGCTCCAGACTTTGACTTCTTTCCAAAGTCGTCAACTACCACGAGTCACGGCTACGTTCCTCCTCCTCGTCCTCCTACTACACCGGATATCCGCTCATCTCACCCCCTCGACAATCTCTTCTACGCAGAGCTCCCCTGCGGCTGCAGAAGCAGCGGCATAAGCATCGGCCAGGGGTCCGGGAGGAAAAAATTCTCCTACATTATACACCCGTGGTATAATAACTTTATTGAATTTTTTCACAAAACCTTCAATGATTCCTTTCCCGATATCTCACTGCTATAGGTACCAACGCATTTTGTACGGTGTCTACCTACTTGACCATTTCCCGGTTTTTTCCCAGACGAAAATAGACATTTTTCCAGGACTCGTTTTCAACCTAACTTGACAAAAAAAAAAAAACATATAAGAACTCACTTTTTTTCACGCAAATTAGTTAAAAAGTAGACACCGTAATTTAAAACATTCCAATATTTCTTTCAGTTCAATTTTCCTTCGACTCAATTACCAAATGTATCAATAAACAGTCAAATTTCGAGATGACTATCGAAAGATTAGGATTAGCCATTCCTTAAAAAAAAACGAAAATAGAAACATCGATCTAAGAGTATCAACTGTTTTTAGTACTAATTTGTATTTTTCATCTATTTTGCACAGTACTCAACGTCAATTGAAACAATTTTTAAATTTCCACAAAAAAAACAATACTTTTCGTCACTTGTACCGTTTTCACGCCAAGTCCCTCGATTGCCTCGCAGATAATAATTTTTTACGTTTGAAATAATCGTACACTAGCGATGAAGAGAATAAAAAAAATTTCCTAGAACCAATCCTGCATTCCTTGACGTTTCCCGATTTTTCTGGACACCCTTATATCGCTAATTCTCCGCAAATTCTATGCATTGACGTACAACAAATTTTATTCTTCTTCTTCTCACTCTTCCCCTTGATCTATCTATCATCTGTTCTCACGCTCCTGCGCTAGTGACTTTAATACTGGTTAACACCACAATTATTTGAATCATATTTCTCATCCAGTGTGCGCAGGTATAACAACGTGTCAGGGTAAATAAATATCAATTTTCGCAACTCAATGTCTCTCCTTAGATTCTTCTCTCGCACGCTACACGTCTGTGTAATATTATACCTATGTATTAATTCAGTTTACCGGTCCCCTTACTCGAGTTTGTTCATTGACGCGTTTCAACGTCGCGTCGTCGTCAACGATGTAGGGTAAAATTTTTCTACATTTTTCTTTTCCTTTTTGTTGTAATTTTTTTTTTTTTTTTCTTTCTTTTTTCTTCTTTTTTTTACCTATGATATTTTATTTTGTTCACGCTTTGTGATATTCATTTTTATTATATACGGGTAAAAAAATCACCTCAACAACAACACCGACAACAAAGAAGATACTAAAATGTAAGATGTACCTTTCAGGATGGCGTGAGAATACAAACTACGGATGAACAGGAAATTGATCGTTGATGAACAGGAAATATTTCTCACACAAGCATTGCAATATATCAAATAAGTGTGAATATATGTGTATATAGCGGTTTGAATAAGGATTCTCGTGTAGTGATTTTGAAGATTTAGGTGATTCTATTTTGACGAAATTGTTCCTTTGGTACATGGTCGATGACAATGATTATGTAACGCAATAATGATTGTAATAAAAGAGAAAATTCCCGTATGATTCACGTATTTTCCAGCCTACTTACGAAATCCCTTTCAATTCCCGATTATCGAGGAAATCTACCCGTCGCTTGACACCCTGTAATATACAGGCACACGAAATGTACGAAGACATAACACGGCCGTTCGTTCGATTAATTGCCTATACAATTCACATCCGCTTTCCCTGCTCCGGGTCTCAGGCCCGCAGCGTTTTACGCGCGATACGAGAGGAGAAGTGTGGCACAGGCCATTTCGATTTTACGCTTTCAGGACGTATAGGATACATACAATATACGTATGTATTGTGTATGCGTGTATTGTACCTGAAGTGAAAGAAATATGTTAAATATGTTCAAGAAGAATGAGAAATAAAGCAAACAATCAACTAGAAACACACTTTTGTTTTTCGGGGATGAAGTAATTGGGTATCGTACGGAGGATTAAAAACCGAGATGACGTTACCCACTGTGTTTCATTTTTTTTTTTTTTTTTTAACCTATTTGATTTGTGGTATTGACGCGTTTATTGAATATTATCAATGGGAAGCTTTAAAACCGCGGGTTACGGCCAAGGGGGAAAACATCTCGTTGAATTCATGTGTCAATAGGTTTTTGAATTAGTTCCAATTCGCCTAAATAACGAAACTTGACTGAGAAATCACCAAGTTAAAAAAAAATTGAGTGAAATCGATTTGAATTAGTTCGGATTTGTGTTGAAGAGAAAATATAGTTAAATAAAAATTGAAACACTGTGAAACACGCTTGAATTAGAATGGATTATTTAGAATGACGAGGGAAAAAAAAAAAAAAAAAACGAAATTCATGAACTGCAATGAGTTAAGTTGAATCGAAGAAATTTATCCGAATTGAAAAAATTAATTTGAAATTAAAAAAAAAAAAAAATAAATCGAATTAAATGCATCGATTTATATTTATTGAACTGAAAAAAATTATCGTGTCAGTCAAATCTCGAGTTATTTCCCCCTCGGTTACGTCAATGTATTTTTCAATATATAGAAATTTCGACCTGTCCCATAGCATCGTCACCAAGTTACACATGTAAACACACACGCACACAGAGTTACAAACACAAACAGACAAATACCGAAGCGAACGTATATATTTCGCGATGAATAATCTACGAGGCACTTCGACCTAGATAACACACACACACGCATATATACGAGTGTATATAATATATGTATATATATAATATAGATAATAGATATATATACACCTTGACCCGGCACCGGGAGTTCGCGCAGTTGGCTCGGTACCAGGATCTTTGAACATTGAGTGGCGAAGCGAAGCGGATGAAAACGAAGAAAGAAGAAGAAGAAGAAGAAGAAGGCCACAACAGCAGGTCTGGTTTGCGTTACACAAATCGCGTCGTTGAGGAACGCGGGAGGACAGCACGCGTATTATACGTGTTTATATGTACGTATATAAGGTACCCTCTGCCTGGACGATCGCATTTATATCTCCATACACACCCATATGCATAGAATATACGAGGAAAGGTAAGCGCAGCAGCAGGTTCCTACAATGTTAGAAAAAAATAGAGGAAAATTTTTAGTAAACGCCTATACCCGTTCATCTACGCACGTAATATACATACATGGTATGATAATTGAAAAAGTTTCACTACTTAAACTCCGCGTTGCAGGCATATACATATAGACATTATATATCGGTCGGAGAATAATTATACACACGCATGCTGCAGGCTAATGATTCGTAAACCGACAGTGTTAATCGAAACTTTGGTAAGTGAGTAAGAAAGTACGTGTGCATCAAATATTGCCACAGACGTATGCGTATGCGTATACAGTTAACGATCGAAGCGTTAGTGTCGAATTTGCGATAGAAAATTGGCCCCACTTATTAAACATCACTCCTAATTGGTACGCTTTAGTGAAACGGCTGATTACGGCGGTGTCGTGGAAGTAAATGCTAATCACTTTATTTCTTTCCGCAATTTCCTTGCATTTCCCGTTAGCGTACGTACGTGAGTACGTGTAATTACATCCTACCTTTAATTACACGCGTGAACTAAGTATACAACGTATGCTATACGGATGCGGGGCAATTATGCGAGTGCACTTTGCACTCCTTTCTCAAACGAAAACTCTCCTCGTATCGCTGCCAATTATCAATTTTACGATACATCTGTACGAGCCGTTACGTTTTCTTCGGTACTGTTCGTTCGGATCGTTTCAATGCGGATTCGGTTTTGTTTCTTCATTCGTTCGTACAAAGGTGGCGGCATTTCAGCGTTCGGGCAGGTAAAAAGAAAAACAACGTTGTGTACTGTGGAACGAGTTGAATGGAATGGGGCGATTCGAAAATTGGTCAATTCGATCGTTATAATTGTTGCTTAACATCGTTCGAATGGATTTCATTGAGAATCTTCTCTTTGCCGTTGAAATGTGGTTCTGAAAGCACGAGCGATTCGATTTTTTTTTTTTCTTTTTAATAAAAATAAAAATCAACTTTCCGAATCATTGTTTTACAGTAACGTTGTCTTTATTTCGTCTCCCTCTTTGGCACTATCGTATCGCGAAAATTCGGCAGCGGATAATTGAAAATAAAGTGTAAGAGTGAGTATGAAGGAAAAGAAACAAAGAATATCAAATAAGACGATAAAGAAGACGAAGAAGGAGGAGGACTTTGAAACTATGACGCGACGCCAATAATGCACAAAATAGAAGCGACACTCGCGTAAAAAAACGGCGAAAAGAGAAGCACGAGTAGAGGCGGAACGACAAGGATAAGAAGAATAGGAAAAACGATACCAGGAGGAACACCCCGTTATAATTTAATCGAAGAAAATTCACTCAATAACTGATCGATTGATGAATGCAATGCAACGTAATGTAATGTAATGTACCTATATAATGTTGTATACACGAATTGATGCAAGTAATAAAGTGAGAGGAAAAACGAAAACACAAATCGATGACTTGGCGAAATGAGATGAAAGAAAATGAGGCGCGAGATTTCAGAAATGATAATAAAAAAAAAAGGAATAAAATCTTGAAATAAAAACTAACGGAGTTGAATGTCGTGTCATGCGCGTGGGAGTTGATTCGATGTCACACGTGTACCATGCAAGTACGTACGTGTATGTATATCGTAGGTATACGATCGAAGGATAAAGATGGTCAAGGTACGAAGAGATGACAGAGAAGAAGAAGAAGAAGAAGAAGAATAAGAAGAAGAAGACGAAAAATATGAACACGTGGACCGCGATGTTGCAGCTAACTTGGCGTCGCGAGCATGATACTGAATCAGTGAATTTTCCTTTTGTCAACCTCTGTTTTTTTTGTCTTTTACTTCTTTGTTTGTCGGAAACGATACGTTCACGGGTGAAAAATTTAAGATCGATTGTAGTAAAGCGAAGAAAAAGGGCTACAGAAGCTTTCCTTTCAATCTGTGTTCGATTACAATATCGGAGTATGAAATAACGATAACCGATGTACGTATAATGAAACATCTACGACAATACATACACGATGTAATATAAAAGTGACCATAGGTAACGTGTACGATATTATCAAGTTGCGTTAGCTACGAGCGGCAAACTGAGTCTGCAGGTTCGTCGTCAAAGTTTTGATTATAAATCGTTTTCGTGTTTGTCGATTCTTATCGTAAATTTTTTTCATTTTATATATATATATTGAGTCTTTCGACAGAAGAAGAAGAAGAAGAAGAAGAAGAAGAAGAAGAAGAAGAAGATGAAGACGACTGAAAGGGAGCGAAAGACAGATATATATATATATATATAAAGAAGAGAGTGTAGATCAAACATACGTACATGTATTATACACGATATTTGTGTACACGCGTAGAAAGGAGAAAGAACGAGATATTGTATGCAGAGCGATGTTAAAGCGAGAGAGAGAGAGAGAGAGAGAGAGAGGGATTCGTGGACTACAATTTTAGCACGTATGAAGTATTAACAAACCGGGGGAAAAGGTACCAAAAATAATCCCTCTTCGATGAGAGAGTGAGAGAGGTAGGGAGAGGTTTGGGGGGGGGGGGGGGGAGGAGGAGGAGGAGGAGGAGGAGAAATAAATCGGGGGTTTGCCCGCTACTGTGTTGCTTGCGACGCTGATGCTGATGCCGGTTATATCGCGCTACACTGTTTAACTTCTCGGTGTTGCCCCGCCGCGCTCTTCTTCTTCTTCTTCATCATCTTCTTCTTCTTCTTCTTCTTCTTCTTCTTCTTCTTCTTCTTCTTCTTTCGCAGGGGGTTATATAGCTCAGACTAACGGCGGAAAACCGTCAGAGTGATTCGTTGGCTACGCACGCGGATCTCTCCCTACAAAACTTGTTACACCTCTTGCGCACGTTTCACACGGATATACATATATGTATATATATATATATGTTACACAGACGCGAGATAATCTAAAAATCGGAGAAAGGATAAATAAATAAATAAAATTCGTTAAAGGAGCGACAGGGAGAGGGAGAGAGGGGGGGGAGGGGGGGGGGGGGGAAGAAACGGAAAAAAAAACAAACGAGAAGGGAAAAAAAAAAAGAAAAATATAAAGAAATCGATCGTTACAAATCATCGTCCGTCAGCATCGTTCGACAATCGTTATAACTACGCACATTTACTACATTGTATACCGAAGTGGCATGTATCTTGACGTAATGTTTCGTGATTAATAAACTTCACCTTTCGTTCACGAAGACTGTACCCGAACACCTCGTTGTAACCGATCTCGATATCCGTTTAAGTTATTTGTTTTTTCGTTTGTATGGCAAAGAGGGAAAGGGAAGGAGGGAGGGAGGGAGAGAGAGAGACAGAGAAAGTGGCGACAAAAAAAAAAAAAAGAAAGCAAAAATAAAGAACGACGGAACGAAAAGGAAGGTAGGGTGTCGTGTGATCGTACGATGTATCGAAAATCGGTATTACGTAATTCCGTCAAACGTAAACGTTGTATAATAATCGAGTGATCTCGTGGTCCCCAAGCAGCGCGGCATCGGGTAATCCGTAGAGCAGTAACGGCACGATTTTGATACGGATATAAATTTAAAAGAAAAAAAAAAAACCCCAAAAACCCAAAGAAGAAAAAAAAAAAAAGGAATAATTCCGAAGAGAAGTTTAAACCGCTTCGGCCGATCGTCGAATTGAGGCAAGACTTCTTTACGTCGCACCTAAATGGTATAATATACGATATTCCGATCGTTCGACTTTACAGTGTTATTTATGTGTTTATTGTAAAATATACGTATGCGCGTATGTGTGTGTGTGTGTGTGTGTGTGCGTGCGTGTTTGTACGTGCGAAATGATAATAGACGAAGAAATTCGCGAGTCAGTTATTTTTGTGGCACATGGGTATCTCGGTACACCGGACACAAGATCATGAGGAGCCCGAGATGATGTTGATGTCGACGATGACGATGACGATGCTGATGACGATGATGACGATGATGATGATGAGAAGCAAAAGCAACTGTGCGGATAGGATGGAAGTAAGTATGGAAGAGCAGCAAGTCAGGCAGGCAAGGCAGTCAGGCAGTCAGTAGTCAGTCAGTCAGTCTCAGGCAAGCTGTAGGACTTACCTCTGCTGTTTTTAGACCTCCACTCCCAGAACTGCACGGACGGAGCGCCAAGCCAAAACCAAAATACCACCAATATAGCGCGGGGGCACCGCCGCCGACTAACCTAGCTGACGCGCGCGATGGCGGCGCCCCGACGACGGACGTCGCGACGCCCCATCCCTCCCTCCCCCCCCTTTCCACCTCCTCCACCCCTCCCCGCGAAGTTACTCGCGCTCTATCCCACCACGAAAACCTTCTTCATCTTCTTATTCTTCTTATTCTTCCTCTTTACCCCGCCCCCTATCTCACTTCTCCTTTTTTTTTTTTTTGTTTTTGTTTTATTTTTCAAATATTGTACGTACACACACACACACATATATATATATATGATGTATGAACGGATTTTTTTAATCGTCGAAAGAATCACGGGGAGTAGATAAAAACGCAGGACAAGCTTCTGTCTTGTTTGTTTGTCCTTTTCCTTAACGTGTTTTGCTTACTTTTGTTTTTAGCAATTATTGTCTCTCTCTCTCTCTCTCTCTCTCTCTCTCTCTCTCTCTCTTTTAGAATTGGCGGAAAAACCGTGAAAATCGTATATACCTAATATACGTACTACTAGCAGACCGTTGCGGTTCTGCTAGTCTGATGTTTTCGAATGCTTCTTTGCGCAGGCAAAACTATCCGCGTAGTTTTACCTACTTCTAACATCGTAGACGCAGACGTGTTACACTGAGAAAAATTTCATTTTTTACAGTAACTAGAAGAATTCGGTAAAACAGATATCGTTAAAAAAAACTGTTTGAATATTGTTGGAATTAGGAAAAACGAGGTACGCCTAAACATTTTGCGCTATCGTCGATCCTTTTTTTGGTTATTGCAATGCGAAATCAGTTTCTGAGGTTTACTCTGCGTTTTTTAGTTAAACAAGGCTTTAACGTTAATTTATTGTTGCACAAGCGTTAAATTTTCGCAACAGTTGCAAGAAAATATAGGCAACAGCGATCGTAATGAGAAAGAATAGCAACTGATACTAGAAATCTAATTTTCATTTTCTACCTAGAACTATATTTTTCGATAGTGGTAAAAAATGAAAATAGTCAAGGACTGAGCGGTAACCGGAACTAAAAGTTTCTCTCAGCGCATGCTCTTCGCGGACAGTTTTTTGTAGAGCTCGTTGAAAACTTTTGGTCATAAGTTTTCACCATCTGTAAGAGTTCGTAGTAAGCGTGTCATCCCGTTCAGACTTGGTTTACAAATATCGTTATACCTCGAAAATTATTCAACTCGTAAAGGAATGAAGTCTATATCCTGGCCAGACGTTGTAGCTATCCACAGAGAAAAAAAGGATCAAAATCGGATCGGTAGTTTTGGAGTTACAAGCGAACTGAGAGACGCTGAGTTTTGTACACGTAGAGAAGAGAAGAGATTCGACAAAATCCTCAACCGGACTCGATGTGGGAACGGACACGAAAGAGTGAAAAAGAAAAAAGAAAAAAAGAGAGAGAGAGAGAGAGAGAGAGACAAGAAAATCGTACAGAAATATAAATTAGTGTCGTTTGAGATTATAATTTTATCTATACAGATCCAAGAGTTTAGAGATTCAAGTTGATTTGATGGATTTTTATTTACAAAGAACGTAAAAAGAAATATTAAACGAACATTTATTTCTATTGTCAGTTTAATCGGAACTTTTTTTTTTTACCTCTGAGTTCAAGTTAAAACAGAGATAACGTGAAATTATTCAAAGGTTTAAAATCTCAAATCTGTAGGACTCCGCGACATGTCGATGGACCGGATTTCTTGGAAAATTGTTTGAAATGTTTGACCTTTGCAAAAGAGGGTAAATAAAAGAGAAAAAAAAAAAAGAAGAAGAAGAGAAATTGACGATGAATATTATCCCACGTAATACCGAGATATGATAAGCTTTAGACACCATTTCCTTGAAAGGATAAAATCCCGAACTTTTCATCCTCCCTCCTCCCCTTGAGAAAATGACCAACATATAACGCATTGAAATTTTCCAAATGAAAACATTCAAACCTCCCCATTTTCCCAAAAACTGAAGTCTAATTGATGCCTTATTTTTATTAACCAAAAAAGAATACCTCGCATCTTTAGAAACGTCCGAACTTTAGGTAAAACCATGGTAAAGAAAGCATACCTTTATTTTGAAAAGCTAACCACTTCGAAAAACATTCTAAAATTTCGCAGTAACGATTTTTTCACCAACTTTTCGTCAAGTCAACGTTGCTAAACGAAGTAACCAACAATTTACAGGATTATCGTGCCGCCGGAAGAAAGAAATTTGCTTCGTTCAAAATTCAAACAATTCCGTGATTTCGAAGAGATGCGATGTTTCCTTAATTTTTTATTCTTCGTAAATCTATGATTCGTGACTTGAAACCGAATCGTGGTAAAAAAAAAAAAAAAAAAATTCAAAAAAGATCAGTAACGTTCCTTTCGATGTACAGATTCTAAAATATTGTCCGATTTCCCAAAAAAACTTGTTCAAAGAAATAATATCAAAACGCATCAGGTTTTCCTTTCATCGGCTATCGTTGATAAAGCTAATTTTTTCACTTTCAGCCATCGTAAAAAAAAAAAAAAAAAAAAAAAAAATTGAAAATAGTTAGACGCACGGTAAGAGAAGCGTAAGCGCAATGCAGCTTGTGGAAATTTCTCTGATTAGCGGCGAGAGCCGAGGAAAGGGAAGAGAAAACGTCGCGTCGCACCTTTTAAACCCCTTGACGACGTCGGATATACACAAGGTGTACATACCGCACGACGTATCGGAAGACGGGGATTGGAAGCCCCGTGTATAATGCATTCCAGCCAGCATAACGAAGATTGAAATTGTTCGAAAATAGGATCAAGATTGATCTCAACCATCGGACATTTACAGGGTAGCCGATATCGCTGAGTGATATAAGGTATACCTATAGCTACAACTTCGTAATAATTGATGCTGCATAATCGAATGAACGGCACCGGCACCGTTATGTAATACATATATATATATATATGTATGTGTATATATAGGTATATGTAAGCTGAGCGATATGCAGTCGCGGAATCACAGCGTTGTGCTAAAAATTTCATCCAACGACGAAGACGACGATGCGGATATGCTTCGATATCCATTTTCAGGTACGTGAACGTACAGGGTGGGCCCAACAAGAAAGAAATGGGACCGATTTGTGATGCGAATAAAGCTGAAACGTGTCGAAATTAGATGAAAGAATTTAATCATTTAGCATTTGAAAATATGGTAACACTTTTCTTGTTCGTTGTTGAGATACGGCGCTCTTGAAATGTTTGGTTCTGAAACGGTTTCTGGGAGTGTGAAAAAAAAAAAAAAAATTAACAACGAAAAATGTTCGACTCAATTTTCTTCCGTAATTGTGATCCCAAGATTGATTCTAGCGTTTTAAAAATTCTCACGAGATCTTCTTGTAGAATTAGAATAGAAAACACGAGCTTCGATGTGAAAATTCGGTGTTAGGAACGACGTCGTGAAAAAAAGTTGGCTGTAAACGATGTCGGGAGCTTGATCGAAATTGATTCAGCCAATGACAAACCATCAACCGCCAGTCGGATGTAACGAACATTTTTGTTTTTTCGAGACGGCGTTACGGCTGACATTTTTTATAGAGAGAATTTGTCAGCGATCCGTGAAAGTTTTTGCCCTTACTTCCGAGGAAAAACCGTCATTTCGCGATTTTGAAATTGTCTGAAATTTAGTAAGCCGAAATAAAGCAAAGCACAATCATATTTCTAAATCGTGGTGCCTTAAAAATCATTGTAAAGTTAAGAAAATAGTGATTTTTTCACCAACGTTTCGTTACGACAACGTTACTAACCAACTTCAACCCCGTTTCTGGTAGTAGTAACCGTAAATGGTGGACACGTTGAACCGAATAATAATTAGACAAGTTTTAAATATTAAAAATTAAAGAAATAAATGAACCGCACAGTGTTATAAATTTTTCTCAATCACTCGAACCAAAACAAATTCAATCCTTGAATCCATAATTTAAGATCAAAGTTACGTCGAACATTCTTTAATATTAAATATTTCGTCAGTCTCCCAGCGACTTTTTAAAAACCCGATATTCAAGAGCGTGTATCTCGGCAGCGAATGAAGATTTTTCAGATTTTTTCACGCGATACGAAAGATCGATTCTCCTACTTTCAAGCAAAATGACGCGATCAAAAATCGGTCGACGCGTTCGTTATTTATTCACGTCGGTAAAATCGTTCCCGTTTTTTTATGCCCACCCTGTAAATGTACACACGTGAATTTGCCAAATGACGCACGATTCTCGCATTATATACGTGTATTATGACGTCTGCGGAACACTGCAAGGTGGGATAATCATCTCAATTTTCCGCTTCCCGTTGAAAATTATTTCAGACTTTTATCGAACGAGGAAGAATTATCAACCTGACGAAAATTTCATGCAGATGTAAAAAGGATTGATTAACGCGAGATAATGTGGATCGAATAATCGTGTGCGATTATACACGATATATAAGTATACAATAAATACTTAAACCTTGTTGTATCGTAATTATGTACATATTATTACGGCGATGATGTATTATAATAGGCAGCAGAGATTAAAGTGATATGACAAAGAGCGTTCGAAAATAGAAGCATCTCAAGTAGGTATCTATATAATCGCGAAAAGCATCTCCACTCTCCTTTTCCTGCTTCTTCTTCTTCTTATTCTTCTTCTTTTTCTCCCCCTCTTATATCTTATCTCGAAACTGATTCCGAGTGTTTGTTCGGTTACGACAGCTTTAATAATTTGGCGAAAAATCGTACGAACGAAAGGTATTAAAATACCGAGGTGTGATATTTTTAGACAATATCATACAAGCATATACATTATATATGTATAACCGAGTGACCTATAACCCGTTAATTCTTTCCATAACTGTACGACACCGCGTTATGTGTATATATATACTCCTATTTGACAGTTATACGATACTAGCCGCGGTTAAATTGACGTACAGGTATAACCTCTCAGCTTTACTCCGGGCATCCAGGTTATAGATATATACGTAAGCGGCGTTATTAAATCATTGAACAAATTAAATCACAAGGATGCTCGAAATAAACTTGGTTTAACCGTCGTGTCGATCTCTCTCTCTCTCTCTCTCTTTATACATATATTATATATATATATATTAATAAACGAGGTTGAAATTTAAAGACTTGATTGGTATGAATAATAAGCAGAGATGATTTCAAGTGAATCAAAAAGATCAACGATCCAACATAAGTTTAACCATATTTCAACAATTTCAATAATCTTACTTCACTTCAAAATTCCAGTCCTAATCCATGTGCGGACTATTACGAAACTCGAAAGATTCGAGGTATAAATTTCAAAGTTCCACGAGATATTTCGACGAGTTTGTGTAACTTCTAAGACTCCAAAGATCATCCGTGATTTGCAGAATCGAACTTTGTTTCTTTTTTTCTTTTTTTTTAGCGAATTTCGTGAGATTATTTCGCTCGTGCAACTTCAGGATTTCAATGATTCCAGGTGATTTGAATATTTCAATCATTCCGCACGTGAGTGGAAAATTGCATCGGTTTTTGCGAATTGTAAATTAAAGAAGGTCGAACGATTGCGGAAAATGATGTCTGAAATCGCAAGATATTAATTGACTTCAATATCTTATTTCGTGGTTTTGTTAACGTCTAGTCTATCAAGTGATATCCAATGATTTCTCAGCATTCCGACTAATGATCTCAAATGGCTTCCCAATCATTATTTTTCGACTAATTTCCGCGTCATTCTATCCGTTCTGATAATTCCCGCGAAAATCGCGTAGAAAATCAGTCTAAATCAATGAAAATCATTGGGAAACTGAAATGTTTCAATGAAAATCAGTAAATAAATCACACGAAATCGATCTCAATGATTCAATGAATACGGAATCTCCATCACGAAATTCCCTGACTTTTCCAGGTTTTCGAGACCAAAAAAATTTTATAACCTTCCCTGAACAATTGGTATAAAATTGGCTATAGAAAATTGATGATAACAGTGAATAAAATTACACACGTTAAGCGAATAAATAATTTCGGTTATATAATTCATATAATATTGTAACGTTTCAAGACGTTACGGAATAAATACAGGTCCGCGAGCTTATTCGTAGAATCAATTAAAGGCGAAAATAAAATATCGAGGAAATGCTTTTTGTCGCATAGTAAATGATTTTCGGTCTAAATTCTGAAACAGGACTGTTTTTACAATAATGCCGCTCAACGCGGCAGCAACCTTATTCGTTTCAACGCGACACAAAACGTTTATAAACTTCTTTTCATCTACGATGACTACCAGAATCATTAAAAAGTGAGAGGTAAAACGGTCGATTTCACCCTTTGCGACAACATTGTATCAACATTATATCTACATACGATATGATCCAAATGTCCGCGGGGATTACGAAATGATTTCAAAGAATATATGAAAAAAAAAAAAAAAAAAATATTCAATCCCGCTATGGTTTCAAAATTTTTTCGCACAATTTTGTTTTCCACCTCTCCTCCTCGTTCCTCTTCGCGCATTTTCAACATACGTACATGCATATACACATAATAATACGGCTTCAATTCGGCACGCGCCACTCAATAAATCTGTCCGCAAGCCGAGCGCGTGCTGCAGCCGGTCCAGGAGGGCCCCAGCCTCCGTTTCTCGCTGCTCTCGACCCCAGCCGCGTGCACGTCGCGTGTATGCCGAACCCCCTCTTCAACCCCCACCCCCCGCCTCCGACGCCTCTGCCCCCTCCCGACGCCCTTTTCAACCTCCTTCAACGTCTTCGGACTCCCGTTCCGAGGGTTTCGAAAAGCTCGCGAGGCTTCGCTTCACCTCCCCTCCCCTCCCCTCCCTCCCTTCATTACTCGCCTCTTTCTCTCTCGCTACCTCCTGGCGGTATTTTTTTCTTCCTTTCTCTTTTCCTCTTTTTATATATATATATGTATATATACATGTATACGCAGCGTACCGTACGACGCGTATCGTACTTTTCACCTGCTCAATTCTCTGCACCCTTTTCTCATTCAATTTTTTTTTTTTTTGTTTCGTTTTATTTAGTTTCAATCCTTTCGATCGCACGTTGCGTTTCTTGAAATAAAAAGAAAAAGAAAAAAATTTCAATCTTCATGCATTACGTCCGTCTGTTATCTTGTAAGGTTAGAAACAAGAATGTTATCATATTATAGATATAATTGGAACGAAATTTTTTGTTGTAAGAAATGTTTAAAATCTTTTTACCCAATGCTTCCCGCATTGCGGTATATTGTATAATTAATATGGTCACGGTCGCGTCCGCAGTGTATCCTGATTCAGCGGATAAGAATGCGATAAGGGACAAGTCAAAAGAAAATTAATACAAGACGGAAAGATGTAATAAATAAATAAATAAATAAATCGAAGTAGTAAAATGTATAGCGAATGATCCGCACTTTTGACAAGCTATAATACATTATTTTGACCGAATTTATGTAGCACGTACTTGCGGAGCTTTGATATTTAGCTGCCTTACTGGCCGCACTTTATCGCATAGTTATATGTATGCATATTATGTACTTGATTGTCATTTTGCCAAAATTCATTTGTCAATCGTTCGCGGTACGGATGTTACCGTATGTAGATTATGCGTCTTCTGCGCACACGTTGCTGGAGGTCGTATAATTCGCACAGCGCGAAACGTGACATACTCGATGAAAAATTTGTGATATTTGAAAAAAATCAATTTTTAGACGAGATATTACGTAGAAAGCGCCAAATTGCGAATTTTTTCTTTTACGACGAAAGCTAAAGTAACGAAATCGCTTTACGACTAAAAATTTTTTGTACCAAATACTCGTTTTACAGCACGTTATACTTGCAGAAGATGTTTAATCTCAGCTTTCTGCGTACAACGAATCATCGTTTCCGAACGATTAGAGTGTGCAATTTCGTAGACGTGACACAATATGCGTAGTAAAAGGTTGAAAACTTAGTTGAACACCGGTATTTTTCGTTCATCCGCATTACAGCATCGAACACATAGATATACAGGTTTATCTCCTGGGCCATGTGGACACGAGTATTGGAGTATGGGAGAGTATTAAACTCTTGTAACGATAAATTGCAGAGACGTAACGAAGGTGGTGTAAACCTCGTCTAGATGAGAATGACGATGCTTCCAAGATTGTTTATGTACCCACATACGCGTACGTGGATACATAATCACGAATCAATCACGTACGCTGCGAGTACACGTTTCTTTAAAAAATTCAATTAACAACAGTGAGACTTTGAAGAACCATCGTCCGACCATCGTCACGATCGTCATTATTGTTTCCGGGGAATCCGATTCGTTCCATCGGTGTCTCGTTTCCTCTCAATATCCCCCAACGTTGCAACGCAACGCGTTTCTAACCCTAGGGAGAGAGTCTTTGTCCCATGGCAGGGAGCAGACTCGCTTCTTCCTCGGAGACGAAGGCTTGGATGCTAAATTTAAACCGGTAGCGTGGTAGGAACGGGTGCTTGTAGTCAGCGGTAGAAGAAGAGGCTGCTGCTGGTGCTGCTGGTGCTGTTGCTGTTGGTTCTAGGTGGCAGAAGCAGAAGCATAAGCTGAGCTTGAGCAGCCGCCAGAAATCGGAGCACGTGCTCGAGGCGCAAATGACGCGAACCTCCGGCTCCCCGCACCCGGAACACCAGCATCGGCCGTCAGCCTTACCAGGGGGACCAGGGCTGCCTGGCCGCGTAGCCACAAACCCGGCGGTGACTATCAATTATCAAGAAGCGGCGTTTGCCCCGCCAAACCGCACCGCGCGTGCCCGGCCAACAGCCAGACTCGCGAGGAAGAACTTTCCAAGAAACTTGAACGCGTATGCAGAGACCGAAAGCTCTCGGACTTGCTGGTCGACGAAAGTCGGAAATCGATGCTTTTTCGTAGTTTGAAATCGACCCGAGTTGAACTTAAGACGAATGTCTGGTGAACGAGGGCTGGATTCTTGCATGAATATCGCTCAGAGTCCATTGAAAGTCACTCGATACTTACGGGTATTCCATGGGAACCCGGCCAACGGCTGACCCACGCCGTTTCTCATTTCGTGAACTGAGAAAAATTTCATTTGTTGTAGTAACTAGAAAAATTCCGTAAAACAGGTATCGTTGAAAAGACTGTTTGAATATTGTTGGAACTACGAAAAACGAGGCACGCGTTACCACTTTGCGCTATCGTCGATCCTTTTTTTTGGTAACCGCAACGCGAAATCAGTTTCTGAGGTTTACTTTACTTTTTTAGTCAAACAAGGCTTTAACGTCAATTTATTCTTGCACAAGCGTTAAATTTTCGCAACGGCTGCAAGAAAATATAGGCAACGGTGATCGTACTGAGAAAGAATAGCAACGGTTACTAGACTTTCTGGTAACATCTGCAAAACTAATTTTCATTTTTTACCTAGAACCATATTTTTCGGTTGTGGTAAAAAATGAAAACAGTTAATAACTGAGCGGTAACTCGAACGAAAAATTTCTCTCAGTGTGTTAAATTCGTTCTGCAATTGTCCCAACTATGAAGGAGTGCCCTGAATTATTCAAGTTTTTTTATTCAACTGCTCAATTATTTGTAAATATTTCAAGTGATTTTGAAGAGGACCTATTTTAAAATTGGCAAAAAATTATCAGCAACTCCATTTTCCATTCAAAACATTTCACGACCTGGCCCATGATGGGCCAATTTTATTCCATTTTTTTTTTTTTTGGTCACTAAAACGTTGTTTCAACGGTCTGAAAATTACTGAAAAATTCTCAAAACTTGTATTTTTCAGTCAGAATATTTCTAGACAGGTTCGATTATGGAGTGATTTTTGTCCATTTTTTCGGCACATTCAACTTTCTTTTTTTTTTTTTTTTACCAATTTCATCATGAAATTGGTCTAAAAATGTTCCAAGTGAAAAATACAAGTTTTGAGAATTTTTCGGGAACTTTCAGACCGTTTGAACAACGTTTTAAAGAGTATTAAAAAATATTTCAAAAAAATGGGCCCATCATGGGCCCGATTTCGAAATGTTTGGAGAAGAAAATATAGTTGTGAAGAACTTTTTGACGATTTTAAAAACAGGTCCTTTTCAAGATCACTCTGAATATAAATAAATAATTAACCAGTTGAATAAGAAATCTAGAAAAATTCAAGGTATCTACTGTTTCGAAGTTGGGACAATGGCAGAATAATTTTTTAACAAAATCAAAAAATGGTGAGGTTTAGACGTTGGTTGTGTTTGTATGAAATTCCCCCTAAATACATTCGATACCGTAAAGTTTCGATCACACTGTATGATGATGAATTTCCGCATCAAGGACCAACATTGTTCTACAGTATTTCACACCGAGCAATTTCGAGAGAACACTTTTGGCACGTTACCCTGACAATGACTGTAAATCTGCACCTAAATTGCATCTTCGTTTGCTCGTACACGACGTTGTTAAAAATGGTGATGAAATTGTGAAAATATACACGTTGCGACACCAAGAAAATCATCGCCAAGAGAAGTTTATACAAGTTGAATTGAATATGGTTCAACGCACGATGCTCAGAATCAAGTTTCGGCTCATTTGAAGTCCTCCGTACATTCAAAAAAAAAAAATAAAAAATTACGTCAGAACACCTTGGAGCTTTTTTCTTCATTATCCTTTAGAAGGCCGGCATTTTTCCTTTGAAATTCGATATTTTTTAGAGGCATCATTTATACGATTCATGTGACTTGTCACTCTTTTTGGGAACATTTCGGTTCTCTAAAGCTTAAAGCAGTCGTACTTGTATCAAGTGTGATAAAATTTCGTGAAATTCGTTCCGATGCAATCCAACCTGATGCGTCAAGTCATATTCAAGTTCTACGACCAAACTTCTTAGTCGGCATTCGTTTCCGACTCAATACACTACAATCCGTCTTAGTGGTCCAGTGCGGTCGCACCCTAGTCGCAGAAAGTGATGTCAAATCTAAACTTACATTCTCTCCTATGAAAACATTGGATTCGTTAGTGACTTGATAGTTAATGTATCAGGATCGAATCCCAATGTTTTCGCCCATAATGACATTGATAATTTCAAATCACATACCCAAGAACCAAAGACACAAACCGTACCACACTACGCAAATCATACGAAAGAAACTCCCGCAGTTCCCGTTGGACCGGAAACAATCCTCGATAAAAAAAATCTACATCATCGAATCGACGAAGCAAGGATGTGACGTCAATAACATCGGTAACCAGCAGCGTCTCGAGAGATTCTGCAAACGAAATCGAATCGCTCTCCCCCCGACAATTGCGGCATAAATATGAAGAGCATAACGGTTAGAGGGAAGTCTCGCAGCGATGCGTCCGTTGTCCTCGTGTCCCTTGAAGTATAATCTCAGTAGGAGGTTGAAAAACACATGTTGGGGCCACGTGTGGGGTGGAGGCGTAGCAGCGCTGCATGGTCCCGGTGCAGCAAGACCATCACCGACACCGTCACCGTCACCATCGGCAACAACGGCTGGTGCCGTTTGGAATCGCCCCACTTCCATCTGCGTCCTGGTCCACCCCCGCCTTTCCTCGACCCCGGTGTACTTCTGCTCCTTCATCGTCAGCTTGACGGTAAGAAAAGTCAGTCAAAAGCACACGTTGCACCTATAAAACGACAGGGGGATTCGTCCCTTTTCCGTCTCATGGTTCGTTTCCCGTTGGGACCGATTTCCCGACTCTCGTCATCACGCGTGTAAGATAAAAATCGGTTGCGCTTCGTCGGCAGAACTTGCGTTAAAATTTTTCACCTAATGACGATTTCGGCGTTGCCTTCCTGTACGTCTGTCACGTAGTCCACGCATCCACACACACACACACACGTACCCCTATTTCTTGTTTGTTGTTTCGACCCATCTCTGAGCCTCGCGACCGTTACCACGGGACACCAGAGGGTGATATCGACACGCGCGCATTCGGTTCGCCTTACCGGAGTTTGGTCTACTCCTTGTATTTTATAGCTTACGGCGAAGCTCAACATCGCCGCGGGGTGCAGAGATAGATGGATCAGTGATGGATGGACGAATGGATGGATATACAAGTTAAATCCACGGCTCGAGAACTTGCAAGACAAATTGTAATTCCAGCGGGTTCTTCCCCACTCTGAGTAGTAACAATCTTTTGGCGCGTGATTGGTGAACGATGTGTTTCATACATTCGGTCCGATCATCGTTTTCAATCGGTGGACACGGTGATTTTTTCACCGATTTCCGCAATGTCGGATCTCTGCCTCTAATTTGTTAGAATTAAAATTTTTACGACAAACAAATCTCCGCTATATATCGAGCTACGACGTGGTGTATTATTCGTTGAAATTCAACAGTCAATGATATTTTTGACCATACACCTATACACTTGACTTCGCCAACGCTGCTCTAAACGCGGAATCAAGTCCTCAAAATAGTCAGTTCAGTGTCTAGGTCAGTTTTGACCGTAGTGTATAATAACCTGTACAGAAACGAAGCGTTCAAAATTCAACTCGGTTGGAAAAATTACGTAGTTGATCTTTGCTCGGTACCGCACGTAACGGACCGTATTCAAGATTCCACGTCACTGCAAAAACACGATGACGGTACAGTGAGCAGGATGACGTGACGCATCAATTGACCCCTTTCCTCTCTTAAATATAGTTCAACGTTGAAGAAATAGCAACGACGGAGAAGCTTGCTAAGCACGGGATTGTATCGGAGTTTTCCGGTTCGAACCGCAGCTGAGGTTATCGCGTCATTTCACGCAGGCCACTGTACATGCGTACATACACCTATGCACATACGTATACATACTCGACGTAGAATTCGCAATACCTGCGCCAGAGCACTGATCAACGTTTTAAAATATTCATATCCGTGCGAATACAATACAGCGAAGAGCAAAACGTAAAAAAATTTTAAACAGCTCTTATCGAATGAATTTCCGAACGAAGAAATATAAAAAAAAAAAAAAAATAAAAATATACATATATATTCTCTCTCTAAAAACCGAACGACACAACGTTCGGGGAAATGATTTTTCGTATACGTCTGTCGCGGTAAATGGTTGAAGAAAGTTCTTCACGGCGCACACACACACACACACACACACACACATACATATGACTACGGTATATCTATTTCCAAGAGTCAAAAAATTCAGTCAACGTCGTATACGTAAGAAAACCGGCGTTGAATTGAGCAGGAAACTGAAAAAGCAACGGAAACGAAAGAAAGGGGCGGTGGGGGTGGGGTGGGGGGGGGGGGGGGGGGGGGGGGCGAGAAGTTTATTAACGCGAGGAACTAAGCACCGATATCGCAAAAGGCTAATAAAGCGGAATGGGCATCGCGAGGCAGTCCGGCGACAACAACGGCAGTTCGCACCGTCGACTCGAACCACTGGGACGGATCGGGGCGATTCGACGTTTACTTTTAGGCGAATGACGACGGATAAACGGAAGGATAGACGTAAACGGAGACGAGGAATCGCAGTTTCGTACGGAAACCGTAATCCGAAACCTCGAGTAGGATATGGTGCGTGGAAGAAATAAAGAAAAGGTTTGCGTGGTAGTCGAAAAAAAAAGAAACTACCGCCGAACGTATCTCTCTCCGCGCGTACGGGTGGTGTTCGGAAAATTCTTTCCTTATCCTCTCGACGCGACGCGAAGCTACCGCGATAACTATCGACGAATGGTAAATGCGTACTTAGGCATGAAATTGAGCCAAGTTTAAGCAGGGGTGGTAAGGGGGTAGAAACGCGGCAGCGTCAACGGCGGTGATTCAAACCTGAAGGTGACCCTCCTTGCCCCTGGGGCGGAAACTCTAGATGAGAAAAAAACCGCGAAATGCGAAACTCGGTGCTCGTGCATCTACGACTCTTCCTTTTCTCTTCTTCTCATCCTCCTCCTCCTCGTCGTCGTACGTCGTCGTACGTCGTCGTCTGCTCACGCGCTAGTTTTTCTTCTCCTCTCTCTCTCTCTCTCCTCTGTCTCTCTCTTTCCTTTCGGCATCTCGCGCTCTCTTCCGTCTCTTCGTCCGACGATGAAACGCGACACCCGAGAGTCCGTGTGCAGGACTGTGCCAGGAGACGCACAAGGGGTCGGCGCGGCGCGCGGGCAGACAGCTGTTGGGCGCGTGCGGCGTCGAACCTTTTAAGGCGCGATCATCGGACGCCCGGCGTCGCGGCGTCCTACCCCCTCCCCCACCCCTCCCCCACCAATCCGACCAACTCCACGCGGCCACACGCCCGCCTCTCGATGTTTTCGTTCTCGTTCTCCTCGATACCGCACACCTTTTTCTCTCTCTCTCTCTCTTCCCTCTTCACTCTTGCTCTCTTTCTCTCTCTCTCTCTCTCTCTCTATATACCTCTCTCCCCCGTCGAGATCAGCGACGATGACGACTCGTGAGCCGTACGTTCCTCCTCTTCGGCAGCCCGGTTCATCCGATTTTCGCTTTATACGCTCCGAAACTCGCCGACGATGAGGTGGCAGCACGTATCCGTTTACCCTAAACCGTTCGAAACCTTCTTACATCTCCGTCTTTTATGGATTATACGGTAGGTGGGTTTTGGTAGGGAGTTACCAAGAGCCGCTGTTCATCGATATCCCCGCGTTTTCACGATGTGGACGATCTACATCGATTAACCCTACCTGGATGAAATTTTCTTTTCCCTAGGATTAATTATAAATAATATATATACATATATGTAGAGCAACTTGCGTAGCGCAAGAGATTATTATACCTATGTATCGACGTGTTACGTCGGATCATTTGATAAACCGTTTACACTGTGATGTAAAACATTCGTCTAATTATTATTCATTGTAGAGCGAAATTATTATTATTATTATAATATTATTTTTTTCCGTAAAATACACATCTACCTTCGTTTCTTTGTTTTTTTTTCCGCACGTCAATCGTGAAACATTATTATAAAACCGCGACAACAAAAATCGTTGCAGTTATCGAACGTTATGCGATATTAGTATAAAAGACGTACATACGCAACGCGGAAAAGAAAGATAAGGGAGGGGGGGGGGGGGGGGGTCGTGAGGAAAAAAAAACACAAGAAGAGATAAGAAATACTTGTGTTTCACTTTCGTGAGTGCACAAATGCCAGCCGAAGCTGAGAATTTAACGGTTTCCTGTGGTTCGTGGCAGGCAGCTCTTGAGATCAGGGATCACGACACATGTATGTATGTACGTGTCGTTGTGTGGGTATAGGTGTAATGCTTGAAAATGTATGCATGCGTGGAGCAGCAGCATGTCGTTTTGCTTGTCGCGAGAAGCGGCAAAAAAAAAAAAAAAAAAAAAAAAAAATCTACTCGCCACCGTGATGCACAGTGAAAATAAATAAGAACGCGCAAGATAGTTCGTGTTATAAATGTACGTATAACTATGTAGTAGAAAGTAGAAGTAAACTTGCAAAAATGAGGTCGAAGTTAGTATATAATGAATTACGTAATTGTAAGGTATGTTATACAAATACATGTACTTCGTAAGATCATTCGATTACCGTGCAATAATCGAAAATTTACAGAATGACAATAGTATGTGATGATATTCGAGGCAAATTCATTAATTTTCTGATCATTAAATAAATGCGATTTGTTAGAGATATGTGCGTTGTGTTTTTCTCCGTGTCATCAAAATACCCGAGAAGTGGAAAATTTTCCATTCAATATACACCACGCGGAATAATAAAATTTTAAGATGATGCTCTACAGTCACTCTTTACCGACGGAGTAAAAATGTCGCTGTTTTTTCTTTTTTTTTTTTTTTTCTTACCAACTATTATCGAAGCCTACGCATCACTGACGTGAAAAAGTCTGCACTTTCGCACTGACGAATGGTAATTCGGTTACGGGGAATTATAAACTTCACGTCGTAAATGCTGGGTAGATTGGAAAATTTTCATTGATTATCTTATAAAAATAATTGAAAATCAACGCAGTCGGTAAAAACTGATTACACATATCGTCCTCTTAGAACATTACAATTCGACGAAGCGGGTAAAAATTTACTCTATTAATCTGACCGGGAAATCGCGAGTAAAGCGGAATACAAATATGGTCGGCGTATAACGATCCAAGGATGTACGGATACGGGAAGAGGTAATCGGGATCGAACAATCTTCCGCGCTGCTCCATATTAATTCGAATTTTGATTTTCTTCTTCCTCTTCCTTTTCTTATTCGCCTTCTTGAGCCGTTCATCCTCGTTCCTACTCGGTCGAGCTGGTGCAACGGTAGCGGGGTATAAGACGTTGTTTTCCACCTTGCCATGGTAACGATCATGGCCACCCATGATCGATACGGGATATGCCCTGCTGGACGGCGAGAGAGAGAGCGAGAGAGAGAGAGAGCGAGAGGGAGAGAGGGAGGAAGAGAAGGGGGAGAGGAAGAGCGTGACGCACGAATGAACCGAGGCACGTGGTCCTGTCGCCACGTGCCACGCGGTGGCGGTTTAATTCTCTCTTAGTTTCTCTCTCTCTCTCTCTCTCTCTCTCTCTCTCTCTCTCTCTCTCTCTCTCTCTCTCTCTCCCTTTATCCCTCTCTCTTCAAAGTCGTAACAAAGCCAGCACAGCCGACATGAACAATAGCTTTTTAAACTTTGAACAATTAGGCCATTCGACCTGTGTATGAATGAAGAACAAGTTTTGCACCTAGCGGGTTGTTATTACGTAGATCGACAGGCGGGGAAAGACAACAAAAGAGGCTGAGAAAGCCGCCTGCCGAGTACAGGTTTACGATGAATATGTTACGCAACAAAAACCCCGCCTGCTTCACCGAAATTTTACTATCTCTACGACGAAAATCGCCATATTTGGATGTTTATGAAAACTTTTTTGGAATGAAATGATGACGAAAAGGGAATAAACGGCGCGAAACGAGCTTTCTTTTCCATATTCTCCGAATTCCTCGTTACGAGGTAACTCGATCCTCTCGCGTGTCAGAATCAGAATATTCGTCAGTCGTCAGAATATTGTCTCTTCGATTATTCCATTTATCCTCAATAATGTTCATTAACTGGTTCCCAGTGACTCACATTGTTTCGGTATAAAAACTGAACGGGTTTTCTTTCTGTTGAAATTTCGTGTTTCTATGATCAAGGTATCGTTTGTTTGCGCCTGTCACTTGCGTAGTTAGTCATTGCCGCATAAAATTTTATTAGAAAGGAAACTCCGTGTGGTTTTGATTCTACAGAAAAAAAAATAAAAAATAGTGAGTCCACTGGGAAACCATTAATAAACTTTACTGTTCAGCAAAATAATGCATAAATGCCTCAACCTTCCGGCTAACTTTTTTGCGGTCCGAAATAAAATACGAGTTTTATTCTACAACATTCACTTGTTATTTGTTGCAGCCTACGCGCAGTAACATCGCCAGTCATCGTCGCATAATTCTTATAGAATTTAACTCGCATTTTGTTTTGGACCGAAAACAAGTTAGTCGGAAGAAAAAGGCATTAACGAACATTGCTATAGATGCTGGTATTCGCAAAGTGTGAAAAACTCACGAATTGTCTATTTAAAGTTTTGACTATTGTGTACAGTTAAACATACCTCCCTTTCGTTCTAATAATGAATTTGTACATCTCATTGATTATTCTATTATTATTATTATTTTATATATATATGTTTAAAATTAACCAACAGAGAAGAGAAATCGAAGCTTATGAATCTGCACGAGATTTAATCATTTAGTCACAGTTAAAATGTTTGAGTATAACTGGAATTAAAGGAGCTGATAAATCAGTTCGTTTTTAGACATGCCTCTTCTTCTTTACTACTGCATTTAAAAAGGAACGGCTCTTATCTCATTCTGCATGTTGCGCACAGTCTGGCAGAGATGAAACGCGAGGGATGGATTGCTGATATTCCAAGTAATGAATGAAGCGTAAAAGCATATACTTTTGCGATAATACAGCTCCTTTACAGTTGAAAACAAGAAGATAATAGACTGGAAAAAGTTTAGATAGGATCAAGTCGTAGAAATTTGAAAATTGTCATTTCCTGACGTTCGCAGCCGGAAACCTTAGTCCAAATTGTTATACCTGTACTTGTCCCTCATCGTCTGCTTGCGATTGTATGTTGTAGGGGCGAAATTCCTTCAGAGTTATAAAAGCAGAAGAAGAAGAAGAAGAAGAAGAAGAATATGCAAATAAGAGCATCGGGCTAGTGGCGTACATTGCAATCTGTACAATCGGGTTGAACACGAAGTTAACCTGCTGTCGGTTGAAAGGTAATAAAAAAAATCAATTTTAGGTCACGGGCTTGCTTGCCGACCGAGCTTTGTGCCGCATGTTTTCCCGTGGTTTGAATAGCGTGTGTATTTTTTTTATTCCTCTCTCTCTCCTCATCCTCCTCCTCCTCCTCCTCCTTCTTCTTCTTCTTCGTCTTCTTCTTCTTCATCTTCTTCGATTGTCGGAAGAGATAGAACGCCAATGCTACCGCTGTCGGTGATACTGCCGCTGCATTGTTATGGAACAAGTATTATAACCCGGTATCGCGGTATTCGATCAGCAAGGTCTAGGTTTTTTGTCAGAGAAGATCACCTAGCGCCGATGGACACACGATTATTTGATAAACGTACGTCGAGATGTTTTTATTTATTTATTTTTTCCTTCATCCTCGCACGAACGAATATACGATGTACGGTGCATAATACACAACATACAATAATTACGTAACGTGCACAAACAGCTATGAACCATCATCGCATATACCTGTACAACGCATGTGTGTACAAGTATTTTGCAACACATATATAACCAGTGTGTCCTCCTCACCCCGATTTACCAATCAACCGAAATGCGTTCGCGTGTATTTATCACGTATTATCATCGACGTGTCGTCTTTGCATCGAATACACTATACCGACACATGTGTTACACGGGAGGACGGCGATAAATCAGCTTCTTTCTTTTCTTTTCGCACGTACGCAGGTATGTGCATATCACGGGTTTTGTCCTTCTTTTTTCAATCTTACGTATCGTACAGTATAAAAACTTGAAGACCGTGAAAATATAATAATCGTCCGTTTGAATTCGGCTCGACGATGTGAAAGTCGTCAAATTATTATCATTATTTTCATTCATCGTTAAAGTAATGATTATAAAAATCATTCGTATGCACCAAGCTAAAATGAGGCGCGACGAAAAATTATTCGACAAAATTTTTTAAGTCTTTGCTTCTTTGGAAATCTTGAAATAGATGTTTAAAAAAAATCTATATCGAGGATATTGAGTGATTTTTTTTTTCAGCATTAAAACCATACGTTACGATAAGCAGGAGTATGAGAAACGAAAAAGGAAGCGATACATACTGTAAAAATGTAATTTTCCAACTGACGAATAACTGAAAATGTACTCAAGAAACTTTACGTAATCTATACCAATTTTAAACTTTGTCGTGAGACTGCAATTTTTTATTTCATCGAAAAATGTTATCCTACTATAACTTCCGGCTTTTTATTCAAAATTTTCAACCGTTGGACCTAGATAAGATGTTTAATCTACGTTTTGTTTCCGCCAAGTTATCGCATTTGTCCGTCAAGGAACGGATATGAATTTTAAGGTATGTGCCTAAAGTAACTTAAAACAACTATCTGGTATTTGTTGTTTTCCTTATAGATACAATTGAAAGTCAAATGTAATTACGTGATAATAGACAGAGCATTGAAAGCGTTTTAAATAAGAAATAAGGAATATGAAATTTTGTTGTGATCCTGAAATGCAGGAAGAGAGGAAAGAAAAAAAAAAACAAGAAACAATCCAGAATAACAATACGTAAGAATTTTTTTGAACAAATGAAATGAAAAAAAAAAAAAATCGTCGTATCAAAAAATCGCGGTTTTACTGTAGCGCGAATTACCCGTGAGCACATGTTCGCACTTATTTCGTAAAGTGATCGAAGACAGTGTTCTTCTTTATCGACGGACGTTTGAGTGGAGGAGCTTTCGAAAGAGCCTTGAAAGCTCGATTCTAGGTGGCGACGGCGGCCACGTTCGTTCAAAATAAATAAAGTAACGAGGAAAAAAAAATAAATAAAGAACGTATAATAATTATAATAACAATTGTAATAATTATAATCATGGCAGTAGCACCAATGACAAAAAAAAAGGCAAAATAAAAAAAAAAAAAACACAAAAAGAGAAGAAAATTAACATCTTGATTACAGATCAAACGAACAGGTAACGCAAATTTAATACCGTGTTATAAATTAACTGATAAACATCTATCCGCACATTTATCGTAAAAAAAATATTCTCAACTCCTTTCAGATCGTCACCTCTGAATCACCATAGCGCGTAAACCTTGTGCTTGCCGAACGATTAATTACGCTTCAACTTGAACTTGGAAATATTGAATTTAGTTATTCAATTGTAACTTGCAATATTCGAGAAACGTGATAAGACAGAAAAGAAAATCACTTTTCGATGCGAAAAATGTTAATGTGACCAAATAAATACTCAGATTCTAGAGACTGACACTTTTTTCCAAATTTCAGACATCGGAACCGACTTACAGCTGAGTACAAATTGACTTCTGAAGGTGTATCGACAATCGGAACTCGACGATTGGTTCAATCGGATTCAACGCCTATCTCCACATTTCTTGCAATATGATAGAAGAGAACTTTTACAAACTGAATCGACGCCAGAGTACAAACGTAACGAATGAAAAATGTGTAACTGGTATCGACTGGCGAAGGATGGAAAAGTAAGATCGAACAAAGTTCTGAGACCGAGATGCATTCCGAGAATAAATTCGCTACGTTGGGCTGTTATTTTATCAGATAGAACGACGAAAGGGTGGGAAGTAAAAAAAAAAAAGGAATATAGAAACGCCATAAAATTATGGAAAAGAAGTTACGTGGGAGATAAATCATACGATGTATTGTAAACAATGTTTAGTACGGTGGCAAACAGAGGTAAGAGGCAAAGTAAACACCGTCGAGGAGTCAAGTACACGAACAAATTCGCCCTCGCAGTCATAATGACAAAACAAAATACAATCAGTCTTCAATCAACAAAACTACTATATAATAGTTGCAAAGTTACTAAGCTCGACTGCGAGTAACGGCGACGATATTGAAATTCTTCGAGACAAATGTGGAGCAAATATTGAGAAACGACGTGGGAAACGGGAGGTAAGCGACGACGATACTTTTTTGCACCAAAGTCGCGCGCGGTGTTAACAATCGATCTACACACATCGTCCGAAGTTACTCTGTTATGCGCATACGACACATGTAACTCGCAGTCGCTAGCATGTATCAACGTGTGTGAAAATAAGAGAACTTCTGCCGCTGGGTTTGTTGTTTGACTTGGTAAATTTACGACCAGCTCAGTCGTCTCCGATCCGACAATATTCACCATCGTGAACAGGTAACTTGGGATATATTGTTCGTGAAAACTGTAATTGAAATTGTAGCGCTGCATCGATTATTGACCAATGATCGAAGCAATTTATCTTCAACTTCCATCAATTCCAGTTACCTCCTTTTTCCCGTATTTCTCATCCACCCAATAATCGACGTGTTTATAGCCGATCTGAAATTTTTCCTTTTCCTCTCTCCTCTCGTATCTGGTGAGAATCATTATTTTCGCTACCTACCGAAAAGGAAACTCAATGTCATGCGTACGTATGTGTGAAGGCCATGTCGTTCCAACACGATACAACATGTCTACGACGACGACGACGACGACGACGACGGATCGGTACGAGAGCCGACGACGCCGTTGCGTGAAAAAGTCCACGGACAAATACATGCGTGTTGTAATGATTGTTACTACGGTGTAGCACGAGTATTGAGAAAAATTACACGGAGAACCGGACATGCGGTATCCGTGTACGAGCCGATGATATGCGCGCATGTAAATATACGCGAATTTATGTACGAAGGCATAGGTAATACTGTATCATGTACATATCTTGCGAATAAAATGGGGGTCAATAATAAATAATACTCACGAATATTGAACGAGAATCGATTCTCTCCGTCGCAAGTTCCCCTCTGGTATAGGTGCACAATATTATCCTTTCGATTTTTAATCTGTCTTTCATGTATATAATAATATTTATAGTTAAAAACAGAAAACAAAAACTTAACACCAGGTTTTTTTTTTTATTATTATTATTGTTATTATTATTATTTTCTCTTAATTTTATATCACTTTGTACGTCAACATGTTGGAACCGTGTGAGTGTGTGTTTATTTATTTATTTGTTTTTAATATATTTTCAAACCTGCGTATATTATGTGTACAAATGTACCGCGTATATGTATATATACACATGTATATATATGTATATATATATATATATATATATATAAATGCATATGTATGTATGCGTTTATGTGTATACCTATGTCTCCACTGTGTACACGTACGTCGTATAGATATATCGTTGTATATACACCTTGCGAATATGTGTATTATATATTATGTACGTACCTATATATATATATATATATATATACATATACAATGTGGTGTGTAATTTAAGATACGGAGAAGCAAAAAAATAATAAATACAATAAAAAAATAAAGAAATTAGAAGAAAAAAAAAGAACAACCATGATCAACGAGCTAGGAGTTTGATCAAAACCACAATTTTCATGACGTCATCGGGCGCGGGGCATGCGCAATTTGTTTTCGGTGATTTTCCACGTACATAACGCGCTCATAACGTACCACCACGTGTAAACTAACACAGAAAATTGTTTTCCCCTAGTCTACATAGCTGTCCCGCGAAACGACTCGCCCGCCTCTCGGTCACCTCGGTTCAGATTTTTCTTCAACTTCGAGACCGACTACGGAACGTCGACCGAAAACCAACCGTTCCCAGAGGCTACTTCCATACACTCCCACTTGTTAAGTGACGTCCACTGACGTCACCGATAGTTTACCTTGAACGCATGACATTGAGCCGCAGTCCGGCCAACCCGCCGTCGACAAATCCGTACGCGGATTTTCGTTGGACATATGTTTCGAACATACTTTTCGAATAATATTATACTCACGTTGTTGTCGGACTGGTCACGCTCAATTTGCACTATTTTCGTTTGTAAATATCCCTCGCGAATCACCTCGACAAAACTCACTGTTATCACACTCTTTTATTCCGGTTATTTACCCCCTTGTTACTTTTGAACAAATTCATTATTCTCGGGGAATTTGTAGGGCTGATGTGGGGGAATTTATTCGCGCGCGGCCGATTGCCGTATTCTAGAGATAATTGCGGTGCGGTCGATAAATGTGTATCCATTGCGCAGGCCTCGCTTAGCGCGGCAGAAATTCAAAACGTCCGATTTTTCGAACGACTCGTACGTGAACGCACGATTATTGAATTTTTTCGATACGATATTATCTTTGGCGTTGTCATTATTTAACACCACCATCAAACGATCAGAATTATATTACAGAGGGGATCTTTTGATCTCCTGTAATATACATACTCTTGTTTGTTTCTTCTATCGCCACTAAAGTTAGTCTTTATTCTTTAAATTCCAACGGGAAAAAAAGGGCAAGAAACTAACGACATACCTAAAGTCAGTTTAATATTAATCCACCTGGTTTCCAAATCGAAAGTCTGTAAAATAAGAAACGTCTTAATGCCGAATATATGTGTAATACAAATTAACGACCAATCGATGGGTAGCTTTTTCTCGTAACATTTCTCAAAATTATACAGGCAGGCTAACTGTCACGATCTAATACAATATAATTTCATTTATCGAATTACAGTTATTGTCTTTTTTCAAACGATTTAACAGAGAGCCGAGAGATATAAGAAACAAATGCGAAAAAGTTGCGTGATCGTCGCGTGTATAATACCGGCGTTGTGTGGAAAAAAAAAAAACACCCTGGTGAAAATATGTGAAAGATTAATTGTGCATATATACATAATAAATTTTTTTACCAAATAAATTTCTCGTGAACGAAGACGTAAGCAAGATCACAATCCAATTCTTTGACACGGAAAATCAAATGAAAACAATCAAACAAAACTGATAAGAAAAAAACCCCACAAACTACACGCATCAACATTTGCCTTAGAACCTTGTTACGCACGCACCGTTTATCACACAACTTACACCGCGATATATTTCTCAGGTATTGTAATCTCAAAAATTTGACCGGCGGAGACACAATACAGTCTGTGCTGAAAACGTCGGTCACTACGGCCTCTGCTGATGCAGGTTAGCTGACGGAGACGAATTTGTGCAGCTGTCGGTCGACCCTTTGAGGTTAGAATACTTATTTTCATCGGTGGATACCAGGGTGTCAGTTCACCGGGATAAATTTTTCAGGTGGTATCGCTATTTTTCTTTTATCCACCTCGAATACGATGACAATTCAGGGCTCGGTGTGAGCTGGAAACATTCTTTCGTTGGCCTCTTGCGAAATGGCGAATTTGACGAACGCGACGAGCGGCGATGCCGAGTTCAAGGCAAAGGTGAAATTCGACCCTGAGGAGGACTGTTGCAGCTCGACCAGCCGCCTTGGGTTCGACCCTCAGACTATTCCTCCGCCCCTCGGATCGCTCACGATAGAAGAATGCCCCAAGAAGAAAGTACTCTTGTTGAAAACAATTTTGGAGCGAGATCTTGTCGCTGCTGACATAAAGTGGTCTCTCTTCGTCGCTGCCTCTCACAGCTACAGATATGACTCATGCCTCAGACCTTATCCCCCGATGTACGTTAGGAACGAATGCAAAGACATCGAGGCTCTGGTACGTCTCGCCTCTGGCAGAGTGCTTTTCGTTTTCCCATGCTCAACCGTCTGTCCTAATTTCTTACGCTACTTAAACTGCTTGGTCTTTCGCAGAGGGAAGCCATTCAAACTATACCTCCACTCTCCATAATCATTCGTCAATTAGACGAGCCTGATGTTTACGAGAACAACTCAGCTGCGGTCAATTTGCTGTACTGGGTTCTCGTTAGGCTTAGAGACCCGCAGATCAAGAGCGTAAACAAAGAATGCGTGAGTTCCAACTTGTAGTATTTCATTCCACCCATATGCTGTGAGATTGTTGAACATATTTATTTCTAAAGACGGCTTTTTCTAAAAATAAAAGACCTGAAATTAGATACACGAATCAAAAGCAAATTTGCAAAAAATCTAGCATTTTCAAATTTTTATGCCTCACTTCGCCGACAATGATGTTGCAGTATGACTCTGTGCTGAAGCGTGTTCCATCCGAAATGGCAGTAGCACCTCCTAATTTGATATTCCAAGTTGCGAGCACCAAGCATTCCCTGTTTGAGGAGAGGTGGAGAACAGCTTCACAGGGACACACGACCCTCTACGCTTACCACGGCAGTCGACTTGAGAATTTCCACTCAATAATCCACCACGGCTTACAGCAGAACATGTGCAAGGTTGGCATAGTTGTTCTGCTTCAAGCACTTGCATCATTGTCGATGTTTATTTTGCTGCTTTTGTTATACTATCCAGAGATCTCTCTACGGCACAGGCATCTACTTCTCTAGCGAACTGGGTGTCAGCTTGCCTTACAGTCCTGTTGGATACGGATGGGGCGGCAGCATGCACGGCAGTCAATTGAGCTGCATCGCGTTGTGTGAACTAATCAATCACCCTGACGTGAAAAGAGGGGATTCAGGTGAAGAATAATTTGTGTAATTCAGGGCATCTTATTTATAAACACGATAGCTTCAGTCCTAACTTTTTCTTTCTTATTTAGAGGATGCAGCAAGAAACACTGTAATCGATGCAATGAGTGGCAAAGTTCCAAACAAGTACTACCTCGTTGTAAATAGCGATTTAGTTCGTATCAGATATCTGCTGGTTTACAGCCAAGAGTTTTCTTCTTCAAGGTAAATGGGACTGATGAAAAAAAGGTCAACTTCCTTTGCAGTTTAGCGCGCGAATAAAAGTCTGACTTTGGCTTTTCATCCAATCCATTTTGTTGTCTTAGCAACATTCTAATACTTGTCATTGCGTTTCGTGCATGATCAACAACAAAAATCCAAGCAGTTTCTCAGAGATGAATCAGATATTTTTTAATCACTCTTCATTGCTTTCAGGCACAAGGAAGGACGAGGGTTGGTTGCCTGGTTCAGAAGGCACAAGCTGCTCACTTTTGTTCTTGGCTATGTGGTTCTGTTGGCATCTGTCGGACTGACCCACAATAAGTACGTTGAAAAGTATTGCAGGCTGTTTATCCAAAAAGTTGGATTCCAGTAGTCGACTGGGTTGAGATTTATCACACCGTACTTTAACGATTTCCAGAGTTTATCATCCAGACTGTCCTTAATACGAAATTCAATTTGTTTCACATACATTTATATGTACAGACCCTTAGATTGACACATCAAGGCCACCGATGGTGTCTGCTTCCCATGTTGAACAGGTAGTAGCAGATTATACTGTTGGCCTTGAATGGTTCAAAATCAATCTGAGGGTCTGTAGATACCAAAGGCAATCGAAGACTGTCATATCTACAAACTTTTCAAGAAAACTAGAAGCGAAATTTTGCTTTGTGACGTTTACACTACTTTGATATTAGTCATGATTATAAGCAACTTTCAGCAGCACTATGAATACTCACAGAGTCACACGCATCATTCAAAGCGAACTGATCAACGGTAGTTATGCGAAAATATGATTTTTTAAAGTATTATTTGAGCAGTTTTTTAATTATTTACATTGATATAATAATTATAGATGAAAATCATCAGATTCATACTGTGATAGTTGGTGACGCACGTTTAGTGCCTTGTTAGAGTGATTGGAAAGTTTTCTGTGACCAAATAGTCGTCCTCAAATACGACTATTAGGTTTACTTCGAACTCTGCAAGAATATAAATTAAATTAAGTATGATTCGTGTCTCAACACGATTATTTAAAATACCCTGTACACTTACCAACTTTGAAATTACTTGTATTCAATGTCGGGCAGGTAAACAGGCGTGGGAATATCATGTAAACTGGTATCGCTAGCCCAGTGCAAACGTTACCTTCTCCTATTTGTATATTTTGTATCTCCGTAGCTGTAGCAATAACAAGACGAATAACAAAAATTAATTTATGGAATAAACATTTTCAATAGAACCGCTAGAGGCTACCTGAACAATTCTTATTTCATTACCATCTCTAGAATATCCTTCCGCACATCCGCATGTTTCCACTCTCACCAACTGAAGCTCAATCGACTTTATGGGTACTTCGCAGTGTTCAATAATCACCTGATTTTAAAAACAAAAGAAAAGAACACATAAAATTGTGTTTTACTTGATGCAGGAAGCTCTGTATTTACCTCTCCGGTTAAGGGCTGAGTTAATTTACAGCAGACAGAGTCAAGTCTTCCAGATATCAGGAATTTTGGTACGCCAGTTCTTTCTCTGATGTTTTGAAGCGACTCTGGTGTTATTTTGTAAAATACTATTTTAGAGTGAGCTTTTTGCAACTGTAAAT